>NC_065586.1:3636777-3961777 GCF_024542745.1 Macaca thibetana thibetana
AAGATAACCACAGAATGATTTTTATTTTAGTGAGGCAGGAATTGAGCCCATGTTTTCTCTTTTTTCATTAGGACACTTTTGATATTTTCAGAATGTTTATGTAATTATTCTTTGGTAAATTAAAAAGTCTGTATCAATTTTTTATAAAAACAAACTTTTCAAACCAAAATTTTTCTTTAAGAACATAATAATTAATTCCAAAGGAGAAAAACTCCAGTAGACACAGAGAAGTGGCAACATAAATATTGACATAGACAAACAGCGTGTAGTTTGGCCAGCTGCCTGAAATTCTTTTCTCAAGGTGGGCATGGAGGTGTCAGACTAAGAAAACTAAACACAGAAAAGCACCCAAGAAGACAGCTCTATGGGAAAAGAGACAATTATTTACCATAGTAAAGAAGCTATCATTGGATAGAGAGAATTAAACTTTGAAAACCAATAGAGCATCAAGAACTATCTCCATCATTAAGAAAGAGTACAGACAAACAAGAGCAATTGGACAGTGAATGGTTGCATGGGCCTTATTTTTCTGAAATAGGTTAAACATGAATACATTTTTAAGAAAAACTATAAAATGTCATGCATTCAATTCCATTTGTGCAATGTTAGGATGATTCTGTGAAAAAGAATTCAACTGCCATAGACAGGCCTGTTAACTAGCAGACACCTGGAAAAGCGTGCTCTCACTCACAATCCTAGCCCCGGTCCTATGGCCCTTACAGTACTACAGCGACCACTCATCTTGTGGGGTGTTCACAGAGCTGGCTGTGGCTCATGGTCCTGCTTGTCTTCAGAGCAGTTACATTGTTCTTCCCAATGAGGGTGAGGATGCTGAGGACCTGGCTCATCCAACACAGCTAACGTGTGTTTGGGCAGGAATGTCGACCCAGATCACACCCCAGAGCTCTAACCACCATACTAGACCGCCTCCCTCAAGACTGGAAAAAATTCATTTGTAGTTATTCAGTGAAAAAAAATCTCTCTCTCTCTCTCTCTCTCTCTCTCTTTGCAGGCTCTTGCTGTGTTATCCAGGTTGGAGTGCAGTGGTTTAATCATGGCTTACTGCAGCCTCCATCTCCTGGGCTTGAGTGATCCTCCCATCTCAGCCCCTCGAGTAGCTGAGACTACAGGCACATACCACTATGCCCAGCTAATTTTTTTTTTTTGAAATGTATGTTTTGTAGAGATGGGGTCTCTCTCTGTTGCCCAGACAGGTCTCGAACTCTCAGGCTCAAGTAATCCTCCCACCTCAGCCTCCCAAAGTGTTAAGATTATAGGCATGAGCCACTGCTCCTGGCAAATTAATCTTTAACAGTATTTCATGCAAAACACTTAGGAAAACAAGAAAAGCATACAGCAAGCAGCTCTGTTTCTTTGCATTATCAAATTCTGGGTTAGAAGTTAAATGTGAATCGCACTTTGCAGCTTTCCTAATATGGTGTGATGGACACGTAGAGCTACTGTTGACACCAGCTTGCAGAGGAATATTGCCTAAACAGGACCAGGCGCTTTCCTTTACTTCTTTTTCAATATGATCCCTTATCTTAAACTGGCCTATAAAATACTCCATTAATCCCTTCAACAATCCAAACTCTAACAGAGATTGTCAAAAACAAACAAACAAACAAACAAAAAATACTTTCTCAAATTGGCCATGATAAAACAATGCTATATTCTTTCTGAATTTTTAAAAAATTATTATGAGTTTCCAAATGTTTTACGTTATGCTTTCTTAACAGCATTAGATATAACCATTAAACAAATTAGCCATTGGCTAAACTTTACCTTTAATATTATGGGATCTGGTTTGGGAGCTATTTTGTGACAAACACAGACAAATAAGAATCTCGCCGGGCTTGATGACTCATGCCTGTAAACGCAGCACTTTGGGAGGCTGAGGCAGGTGGATCACGAGGTCAGAAGATCGAGACCATCCTGACCAACACGGTGAAAACCCATCTCTACTAAAAATACAAAAAAATTAACCAGGCGTGGTGGCGGGTGCCTGTAGTCCCAGCTACTCAGGAGGCTGAGGCAGGAGAATGGCATGAACCCAGGAGGCAGAGGTTGCAGTGAGCCAAGATCGTGCCACTGCACTCCAACCTGGGCGACAGAGCGAGACTCCATCTAAAAAAAAAGAAGAAGAAGAAGAATCTGTCAGTGGTCTAGAAACAGGAGTGTGATGCATTTATTCTGCCAGGTTGTATTTTACAAGATAGAAGAGATGCCCCCACAGAGCAGGAGTGACCATTCTTGGTCTGGAGGCAGCACTCGACCCTGCCACTGTGGGCTACCTGACTTTTGCAGGTTCCTGCCTGTTAGTATGGGATGATGAGAGTCATCATGCCCTGTGCAGAGGTACCTTGAGGAAGAAGGAAGGGGCATTGCTCAAGGGCATGTGACAAGTGCTCAGTGAATTTTGCTGGGAGAGCAGTGGGAAGAAGACAGCGAGATCCCTTTGCTTACAAAGGGCCATGCTGTCTAGCAGGACACATGCCTTAAGTATTTTACAGATCACTGTGCATTAAGTATTTGTTCTTAACAGCAAATGTTCCAATGTTTTAGTTTCATCGGAAGAGCTATTTGACAGGATGATTATATGATTGCTGGGTAGTACTTAAAAGTGATTACAGGATGTATGTTTCATGTCCTCAGAGAGCTAATGGGTTTCCTTTTACTGTCCTCTAAGTCCCACCCAGAAGTCTCCTGACATATCCTATAATTCCAAAGGAAATCAAACCATAAGAAGGATAAAACTGTATTTTGCCCCCAGTGACACATAAGGATTAGCCATCGTCCCAGGCAAGAGTACCTGAAATTTAGCTCGTGCAGTGGCCTTTCAGCGAGCTCAAGGAGAAGCACACTACTTTCCCCACTTAATTCAACTTACTTTGATTTTCATCATCTTCCCCAAATAGAATTTACCCAAAGGAACCAAGCTGTCAGTCACACTACATGAAGCAGGACTGAAAAAAATGTTTTAACTTGGCTGCAGCTAATTATAGACGCTCTCAGAGTGCAAAGACCCAGGGAGGTCATCTAGTTATCTCCTGCCACAGGCAACCCATCATAACGGCCCCTTAACTAATTAAAGATATCCCTAAAACTTTTCTCTTGATCTTTTCTTCCAGACTGTTGGGGATTCTCTGCTATTCCCATTTTGTAACCTCCCCAATAGCTCCAGTGGCCCAATCAGGCCTCTATGTTACTCATTCCCATATTCAACCTCTGATGTACATTGCGTTGGGCGTTCATGTTACCTTAGCATACTAAAGGCTTGGAAGGAGGGTGTCTAATAACAAAAGAAATCTGAATATTTCATAGTCTCACTGCTTTTTGGATATCTCTAAACTATGAATACAGCTTCCCCAGTTTTTAGAACGTCATTTATTTCTTGTGAGGATGTATGCATGTTATTACACCGGAGCAGTCTAATGCAGCATTTCTTAATCTGTAATCCTTGGAACTCATGCTGAGGATATGCCTTGAAAAAACTATTCTGTGGTCCTATAGCTGTGTAAAAAGTGGGAACTAACAATGATTAGAGAGCCAATAAAGATTCTGTTTCTACTGGAGGACTTCTCACACTCCTGTATACGTTAATGTACGTTATAAACACCCAAGAAGAAAGTGGTATGCAGCTATTTCAAAACGCTTTTCTTTATTATGTTGTAAAGGGAAACATTAAGCTTTTGTAAAGTTACAGTTCCAAGAATTATATTTTAGAAAATGTTGTTGTTTCAAAATATGTAATTTTTTTGCAAAAATGTGGAACCAAGCAAAATGCCAATCCATCAACGAGTGGATAAAGAAGCTGTGGTGTATATATATATATGTATACACATATATACATGATGGAATGCTACTGAGCCATAGAAAGGAATGAATTAATGGCACTCACAGCAACCTGGATAAGATTGGAGACGATTATTCTCAGTGAAGTAACTCAGGAATGGAAAACCAGACATCGTATATTTTCACTCACAAGTGGGAGCTGAGCTATGAGGATACAAAGGCATACGAATGATACACTGGACATTGGAGAACCAGGAGGAAAGGGTGGGAAGGGGTTGAGGGATACAAGACTACAAATTGGGTTCAATGTATACGGCTCGAGTGATGGGCACACCAGAATCTCACAAATCACCACTAAAGAACTTACTTATATAACAAAATACCACCTGTTCCCCAAAAACCTATGGAAACAAAAAGTAAAAATAAACAAATAAACACACTAAATACAAATATATATATGTGCAATTTCTGTTTGTAACAGCGCTGGCTGGAGAGGTGGGTTCAGGACAGGTCATCAGGGTGACTTCTCGGGGAGCAAATATAAAGGGGTGGGAAAAGGTCGGGACAGTGACTGAGCACTAGAAGTGTCCTGAGCAGAGAAGAGCCTGTCCACCCAAAGTGCCCTGGAAGAGAACGTTAGGTGGGGCTGGAAGGACAGTTCCAACAGCACCTGGAGTGGGAGGTGAGAGCCCTGAGGAACTTGCTCCACAATAACAGAAGGTCTTTCACAGAAGGGCAGACTGGTCCACGCTCCCACATCGTCCTGCACCTTCTCCTTTAAATGGATGTTGACGAGATGTCTCAATAAGAGACCAGGGACCCTGAGACTCTGGAGTCCACACCAGCCATCTAATATCTTCCTCAGTGTGAAGGTCCACGTGGGCTCCGCTACACTTCTGCAGTTTCCTCTTTCCCACTTCTAGCTGTCCGTCTCTTCAGGGACATCTTTTATGTGAAGAAAGTGACAGAATTGTTAATATCTCTAAATAGTAAGGAGGACTTAACTCTTTCCCTACTATCTTTGAACCCAAGCCTGGAACATGTAACCCAGTAAATCTTATACTCACCCTTAGTTTCTCCTTTCGTATTGTATCTCTATGGAAGAAAAGACTAGTTTCAGGTATTCTTAACTTCACAATTACTTTCAATTTTAAGATTATTACATATCTTATTTGTAACCACATTTATAGAGAATCAAGTAATATCTCTTGAAGCCTAAGTGTATGAAAATTTCAATAATGCTGTCAGTCTGTAAGGTAAGCATTAATCTTCCCCCACAATGAGAAGCATTTCATATACTTCATATCAGTGTAGCACGTTTCATTGTAAACTCGATTTTTAAATTAGATTTGAGTCCCTTAAGTAGAATGCCTTTTGTCTTATTTTTACTTCTTTTTACTCAGTGCCTCGCTCAATCCACACTCAGTGAGGACTTCACAAAGATGGAAAGAGTGATGATTTGAAATTTGCAGAATCTACTCTCTGAAATTCTAGAAAATATTGTCATTTGCCAAAGTGGGTTTTACTGAGTTAACGGCTCAGAGAAAACATTAGTAAGGTGAATACCTATACTTAGAGGAGAATTTTTCCCTAATTTATTCTTTTCAACTAAATTGTTCATAAAAAACATGATGCTGCTTCTGCAGGTCACAGGTATTTACTTGTTTGGTGTCACAATTGGAAAAAATATTCACTGTTCTTAAGAATTTTTATTTTGGGGTTTTCATTTTATTACTGGAAAGCTCATTGATGTTTTCTTTCACTTGAATGTTTTAGGATTTTATAGACATAGCCAGTGTCTTTAATGTAAAAGTGGCTGGTAGTGATTTGCTGGTAATGAATTTATCAAGACAAGTGACAAATATAAAAACAATTGATAGCAAATCTCTCGAAATTAGAACCTAAAATGTATTACCAACTTACCTCCTGAGAGTTTTTTAAAACACTTTTTGTCATTGTTATCATTGCTGCTTGACATTATAAAGTGGACAAAATAACAGTTCACTCAGCCTAAGATTGTTTGGAGAATTAATAAGGCACAGCCAGTAAAGTAGCTAACACAGTATAGTAATCACTCAATAAACAGAGGCCGTGCTATTCTGGTGGGAGGCATTAATGTAAGTGACAAATCTACTTTGTGATTTAGAATCACAAGTAGTAGAATCATTAATCTTCTTTTTCTTGCTTACCTAAATTCTATGAAAGTAACACAAAGAAATAAAACCAAAACCCAAACGTCAAACTTTCAGTTACATAAAATTATATTTTGACTATTTCAAGATATTTTAACCTGACAGACTATGGGAAAGACATGGGGATAGAATGCATGAATGGTCTGAGCTGCCCTCCCTGTGGTCAGGTGTCCTATTCCCCTCTCCATCAGCCCTTCCCACCGAAGCACCACATTTCTCACGGCCCACAAACTGGGACTTCACTCATTCTAGAGCTTTCACTGATTGCCTATATCATTATTTAGGTTCTTAGAGATTTTTCTTTCCATTTCCACATTCAAATCCCTTAAGGAGCTCTAGGAAATGCCTACTGACTCATTTGCTATCACCATCCCTCTCATCTGGCCTGCCCTTCCATAATTTACATCTTGATATTTTAAAATACCGTCCATCATATTGCTGGTCCATTGCTGTCGTCTGGATCTATTTATTTTTTTTCCTTAGTAATACTGCATGGGCCATGAAGCCACAGATGTCCCTATAGATAACAGTCTGATGCAAGCTGTGTCCCAGAAGGACAGTAACTGAATTAGTTTTATTAAGTATGAAAATAACTCACAGAGTGGGAGTGTTGGTTAGAAGTTGTTTCCAGGAAACAGAACTTCCTCGAGTTATGCTGATTCTTCTGCCATCTTTGCTAATCACTCTTGATTTTCCATAGGATACCTCCTTTTCCCTGTATTTCTGTGTCTTACATTGAGAAAGAACCTAACTTGACTGTGTTGTTTTTAATATGCCTTGTCTGGCTAGGTTTTCTTTTTTCCTTCCTGTCTTTTTTTTTCTTCTTTGAACATGAAATAAAATGCAACCTTTGAAAGGCTATTCATCTGTCTTCAGGAAAGGTCATGGGAAAAATGCCGTAGAATTTTCTAATGGTTCATCCATCAGAAATGCAGCTCTCCATTGATTCTTCCTGAATTGTCCATTTCCAAGCAGCCTCAGGGATAAGCCTCATTCTGTGAGACGCAATCCTTGATAAGGAAAAAGATAAAGCGATAAATGATTTTTCTGGTCTTTTCCTTCGGGAATGATAGCCAGCTTGCTAAGTCTTAGCCTCAGGCAATAGTCATTCATGAGCTACCTGCACACAAAGAGTTTGTGATGCTAATGATAATGTGAATTTGGCAATAGTGGTTTCAGCAAAAAAAAAAAAAAGTCACTACTTAAATATCAAACCCCTATACATGACTGGCCTTGGAGAAAACTAACAAAGCTCAGAAACAAATTGGCTTAAAGATTGCCAAACACAGCATCATATATTGGCTGAATCCAATATTTTAAAGGAACTGGAAATATTATAACAAAATAAACCTCCCATCTGGGTCTATAAGCCAATAAACTAAAATAATTCTCAGTAAATATCTTAAACGTAAACACATCTAGTGCTAAGAAGAATTATATTCAACCAGAAAAAGATGATTAAAAAATGAACTAAATGGGCCACTTTGCATACAATATTATTGAATATTTTGCAGCTATTTATCAAACTGGAAAGTGTTATGAAAAATACAACTCTACCCCTGTTCCCATGTTTATCCTTACATTGACATCACCATCCAAGAGAATGTTAGCATTGCTCAGTGCTTGTTCAAGGTTTGATTGTTCTAGATTCAAAATAGAATTTTGTCTTGCCAAACTTCTGGGTTACTAGCAATGACCCAAGTATGAAAATGAACATCAAGCTGGGCGCGGTGGCTCAAGCCTGTAATCCCAGCACTTTGGGAGGCTGAGACGGGCGGATCACAAGGTCAGGAGATCGAGACCATCCTGGCTAACACGGTGAAACCCTGTCTCTACTAAAAAATACAAAAAACTAGCCGGGCGAGGTGGCGGGCGCCTGTGGTCCCAGCTACTCCGGAGGCTGAGGCAGGAGAATGGCGTGAACCCGGGAGGCGGAGCTTGCAGTGAGCTGAGATCCGGCCACTGCACTCCAGCCTGGGCAACAGAGCCAGACTCAGTCTCAAAAAAAAAAAAAAAAAAAAAAAAAAAAAGAAAGAAAATGAACATCAGGTGATATTTAACATGCGACACAAAATCCTGGGGTATCAAAATCAGTGTGATTATTCCTGTAAAAGAGCTCATGGTCTCTGTGATACAGACAAGTAACTAGGCATTTAGAATGAAATGTGATGAATTCTAAGAGAGAAAGTAGGGAGTGTGTGAGATAGATACGTAGAATAGCGCAAATCCAGGCTCAAGATAGTAGATGGTGTTAAAAGGGTGAAGTCCAGGGCGACCTCCAAGAGCAAGTGGAAATGAGCCCAGGAAGCATAACACACAGGCATGCCCACACACATACATGCCCATGCACACACAACATCGACACATATGATGCACATGAAAACACAACAGAGACATGCACATACACATATGCACACATCACAAGCACAGGCATATATACACATACAAATACATGTATGCACATAACATACACACGAACACATGCACCCATAACAGGTATATACATAATGCACATGCACACACACACATCATGCATGTGCCTACCACAAACATGCAAATGCACATGCAAACACATGCATGCACACAATGGGTACATAGATACATGTACATGCAACAAACATGCATGTATACAAACACGTCTTCACAGATGTGCAAATTGACACACATGCATGCACAAACACACACATTTGAACAACATACACATGCATGCAGCAGACCTACACATGCATGCAGCAGACATACATAAACAACACATGTGAGACACACAGACATACAATACATGCACACAAACATCATGTACCTACAACACGCATGCAAATGCAGTGTGCACAATATATCCATGCAAATGCAACATGTATATGTGCTACCCATAACACATGCATGTGATGTGACATAAAGGTGCATGACACACATGCACATATCAATCCACATGCACCCCCACACCAAACACACATGAAACACACACATAGACACACAACATGGACATACACATATACATGCACACACAGAGATGAGGGCGGAGGATCATTTTGGATATTTCAGACATAAAAATCTACACTTTTAGAGAAGATAAATTGATAGAGAGCATTATTCTGAAAGATCTTAAGTTTACTGGATTTCAAAAATGAGAAGTAGGTTGAAGCTACAGTGAGCTGTGATCACGCTCTGTACTTCAGCCTGAGCAACAGAGCAAGACCCTGTCTTGAAGAAAAAAAGAGAGAAATGAGAATTGTTTTGCCTGTTGTGATTTATGATTGTGTAATTCCTAAATGACTGACATTGCAAGACTACCATTGCTGGCAGCAGTTAGGCCTGGCTCACCCAGTTGAGGAGCAGAGGAGCTAACCCTCTCCAGTCTGCTGGGCCAGATTGAGGAGGAGAGGACTTCAGTAAAAGGTCAAAGTTCGTATCTAGGACGAACAGAGCTTTTAGAGATCAACTTGAGCTTATTCAGTTGTTTTGTCATAATGATACTTTTATCCCGAATATTATACATCTCCGGGAGTATTGTCTTCCACTTCTGCAAATTGGCTTCCAAATACTAAGTTTTTTCATTCTTAAAAGTTCCAGTTGGGTCTTCATTTATATCTTCTATTTCTCTCATTATATTCATGTTTTCCTTTACATTGTTCAGTATATTGTCAAGATTAATTACAGTTATTTTAAGGTTTTCCTGGTATTTTCATTATCCCTGCCATTTCTAGGTCTGTTTTATTGATTACTTTATGACTCATATTTTTCTTCTTCTTTCGATGCCTTGTAAGTTCTGATTGAATGCTGAATATTGTGAACTTTACACTGTTGAGTGCTGGATTTTGCTGTATTCCTTTAAAGAGTATTGGCCTTTGTTCTGGCATACAGTTAAGTTATTGCAGATCATTTTCATTTTTATGAAATTTCATTTAAGTTTTGGTAATCTGGGTAATAGCTTACTCAAGGGTTACTTTAGCCCCACAGCTAAGGTATGTCCCTTCCTAGAACCCTAACCAATGCCTTGTCTATTACGAGTGCTCTACACTCTAGTCCACACAAACTCTTCCCCGCCCTGAGTAAGGCCTGGAAATTGTTTTAGTTAGCTGCTTTCTGGAGACAGTTTCTTCAGACTGAAGGATGTACAGGTCAGTTCTCCAACAAAAATGAGAGGGGATCCTCTGATAATCTGAGAAACTCTCTTTGGGTATTTCCTTCCTTGAAGAGCACTGCCTCACACATTTTGGCCCCCTTAGCATCCTGAATTCATTTCTGGGTCTTCGCCATTCAGCAAAATCTCCAGGCCTTGTTTCAATTTCTGTTCTTTAAAAGGTGACCTGAAAACTACTTTCAGGCACTGACCTGAGGCAATTTGAGAGCTCACCTTCTCTTTTCCCAGAAATTTCTACCCTGGGCCGCCAGGTGTCCAATGTCTGAAGAGCATTGTTTTGTGTATATTTCATACAGTTATACCAGGAGGGCATTCCTGTAGTCTTGATGCTTCATCATTTTAATGAATGTAAATTTTAGCATAATTAATGCCACACACACACGTACACACACAGAGATTTGAAAGGACACACATATAGTCATACAAAGTATCTATCTTCCAGAAAGGACTTTCTCATTGACTTCAAGTGCACTCATGAGCCTTGTATACAGAAGGTTTTCTCTGAATCAGACAAAAAATTCTAACCAGCTCTTTTGCTGTATTCCTTTAAAGAGTATTGGCCTTTGTTCTGGCATACAGTTAAGTTATTGCAGATCATTTTCATTTTTATGAAATTTCATTTAAGTTTTGGTAATCTGGGTAATAGCTTACTCAAGGGTTAGTTTAGCCCCACAGCCTTCCAAGAGGTGCAGAGCAAGGCCTTCCAAGAGGTGCAGAGAGATAGGACCGTGGGTCTCCGGACCTTCTGACCTCAGGTCCTGCACCAATGACAGGGACAGCAGCTGGCTGAGTTTTAGGCCTTATTTATAAAGGGGCAGCATTCCTCTGCATGAATCTTTGCCACTAATATCTCAAACTCCACAAATTTTAATAATCAAAAACTCTTGCTATCATCTCTCATGGTAATAAAGCAATGCTAAATTGCCAACACTGATTAGGATTATTGTTTATAGATTCTATTCTGATTAACTAACCCTGCCATGTTTATGAGCACAACAATTACATTATTTATAAGGAGGGAAGCACCTAATATATCACAGAAATACAATACAAAATGAATGAATGACACTGGGTATGTAGGTCTTTTACTCTAAGATTAAAGAAAAATAAACACGTGGGGAGGGGTAGAATAATTGCATTATTATTTTCCCTCTAGTAACAATTAGCACTATACATCTTTCTCCTGATTCAGATGCAGTACACGGTGAATGAGTATTTTGACCTCAAACTGTCCAAATCGAAGATGGATAGATACTGCAGCTATATCAGCAGAAGTCATGAGAATTATTCCTGGGACTGGTTCTGGTACAAATTCAGTGTCTCCTGCAATAGGATGGCCATAGTGGTGCATGCCTACTGCTCAGGGACCACCAGGACAATCGCCATTTAGAGGGGATGCCCTCAGAGCTGTTTTTCCAGGAAGTCGATGTGTCTTCAGATTGAATAAGGAGATCAGTGTCTCTCTCACTTGAAGGCCCACAAGGTGCAGCAATAAACCAAGGTAGATTTTTAAAGCATGTAGTATTGCTTGCAGAATACATTGCCGTTTCTTTTTTCTGCCATCCACATACATAAAATAGCAATTCAGCTCAGAACCAGGAAAGACAACTAGATTTTCTTTCAGCCAAAATACAAGATTCTGGACAACACATGAGTAACTTACAGTATCAGTAGCAATTCAGCTCAGAACCAGGAAAGACAACTAGATTTTCTTTCAGCCAAAATACAAGATTCTGGACAACACATGAGTAACTTACAGTATCAGTAGCAATTCAGCTCAGAACCAGGAAAGACAACTAGATTTTCTTTCAGCCAAAATACAAGATTCTGGACAACACATGAGTAACTTACAGTATCAGTAGCAATTCAGCTCAGAACCAGGAAAGATAACTAGATTTTCTTTCAGCCAAAATACAAGATTCTGGACAACACATGAGTAACTTACAGTATCAGTAGCAATTCAGCTCAGAACCAGGAAAGATAACTAGATTTTCTTTCAGCCAAAATAGAAGATTCTGGACAACACATGAGTAACTTACAGTATCAGTTTTATCTTGAGTTCCTTTTTCTACAACAAGATTAACCCCAGCAACGGTTTTGCTGCTTCCATAAGGTATTTTTTTAATTAAAAATGTTTTTGTTCAGTTCTGCTTCTTCTATAAGGTTGTTTTTAAAAATGAAAATTGGTACTCTCTAAAACAAAAAACCCAAAAACTTCAAAAACAAATATCCCTGGAAAAAAAAAAAGTGATGGTCAAATCTGCTGTGGAATGAAAGAAATACAAGGGTAGAAAATAAGAAAGAGCTTCACTTTTACTAAGTACAGAGCTGTCTTCCCACACAGTACATGCCTCTAAATGGCAATGCCTGGTTTACAGTTCGGGTTTTTGCCTGCAGCTACTTTCTTCAGCAAAAAGATAAACTCTGCGTCCTACTTTTACTTAAACCATATATAGACGAGTCTCACCAGGAGGCTTTTGAGGATTGTGAAACAGAACCTGAACATGCCTATTAGTGGATGACTGGAGTGCACAGTGAGAAAATGCATATGCACCATTTCTCTTCCAGGGAAAAGAATTTTCTGCACCATTGCTTTTCCTAAATGTACCGTTTTAAAAATTATTATTAAAAGCTCAAAACCCACTTGGAATATATGTTCATGCCTATCGACAAGCAAAGAGAAAGTCAAATATAAACATAATAAGCCTCCACCAGAAAGTGGGGGGAAGAAGTTTTGATCTCTTAGACCAAAGTTTAATCAGGTTTTTTTTTGTGTTTGCTTTTTAAGAGCATAGGGAATGCATTCTGTTTACGATTTTCTCAGAATAGGTCTTTTTAATTTCAGAATGCATACATTTCTTAAACTCGACCAGGCTATTAGTAATATCTGCCGTAAGTGTGGTATCACCACACTCCCCCTTTGTATGCTCTAGAGGAAGAGAAGCAAACGAGAGATCATTAAACCAACCTCACAATTACACGACCAATTATCTAAAAATGTTCAGAAGATGCTGGCACTAGATACCAAAGTTTTCAAGATCGATTCATGGCTTTTTTGTGTATTTGCAGGAGTGCTAGTCTCCATGCAGATACGAAAAATGGTGAGTAATATCAGCACGACTATGCCCTGAGTAAGGTGCCAGTGACATAAAAGAGACACATCACCCTTGTTTAGCAGAGAGTTAAAGGTGTGGAATCCTCCTTAAGTAAAAGAGTGACTGTGGGATGCTAATGATTTTTTAAAACCTACGCTCCTTGTTTTTCCTATGTCTTCTACATTTTCTACACTTAGCATATTTTTGTGGTTACATCTTTTTTTTTCGAGGTGGAGTCTCGCCCTGCTGCCTAGGCTGGAGTGCAATGTGTGATCTCAGCTCACTGCAGCCTCTACCTCCCAGGTTCAAGTGATTTTCCTGCCTCAGCCTCCCTCCTGAGTAGCTGGGATTACAGGTGCCCACCACTACACCCGGCTAACTTCTGTATTTTTAGTAGAGATGGGAGTTTCACCATGTTGGTTAGGCTGGTCTTGAAATCCTAACCTCAGGTGATCTGCCTGCCTCAGCCTCCCAAAGTGCTGGGATTACAGGTGGAAGCCACCACGCCCGGCCATGATTTTATATTTTCAACAGAGGAGAATCATGTTTAGTATGGGCAGGTGGAAAACAAAGAACACCCTCATTTCCCAGATTGGAAATGGACATGAGTGGCAAGGCAGAAACCAGTTGCAGCCTCTCTAAGAATATCCTGGCTCTGTCAAGGGAGCATCAGAAACCCAACCTTCAGGCACCCTGACCTGGCTCTGATGTTTAAAGCTGGTGTGTCCTGTAAAGGTGCTTGGTAAATGCTCTTGTTAAAATCTGAACATGCGGGCCGGGCACAGTGGCTCACGCCTGTAATCCCAACACTTTGGGAGGCCAAGGCGGGCGGATCACGAGGTCAGGAGATCGAGACCCTCCTGGCTAACCCAGTGAAACCCCGTCTCTACTAAAAATACAAAAAAATTAGCTGGGCGTGATGGCGGGCGCCTGTAGTCCCAGCTACTCGGGAGGCTGAGGCAGGAGAATGGTGTGAACCCAGGAGGCAGAGCTTGCAGTGAGCCAACATCGTGCCACTGCACTCCAGCCTGGGTGACAGAGCAAAACTGTCTGGGAAAAAAAAAAAAAAAAATCTGAACATGTATTCAACCTGCAAATATGTAAAAGCAAAACAATATCCCCACCTGTGCACTGATAGAAAGAGACGGATGCACGTAGGTGATGAAATACTGAGTCAGACTTCCATGTCACTTACAACCTGTGTCTGTGCCTGCAGAAGAAACCTCTGTGTGTGGGCTGTCAATGTGTCTATGTATGCATGCATCCACCCATGCATGCCTCTGTGTCTGTGTTGCTAAATCCCAAAGTCTGGTTAACACTTGGGTAAACTCATTGTCTAAGGGAGTTCTAGACAGTATTACCTTCAAAACGGAACACAGCAAGCAACGCAGAATGTTCACTCATCTCAGAGAAACGAGGCACCAAAGCAAGGAGCATTGAGAGTTGAGAGGGCTGATAAATGGATGAAAAAAAGTACTGATCGGCTCTTCTCAAGATGTGACCTGGACAGATTTGGAAGACGCATGAAAAGTCAGCCAGCAGAATTGGACCTCAGCCACGGCACTTTTCCAGAGATAATCTTCAAAAACTCCTGAAACTCTATCAAATTCCCAGTTCTCAGAATGATTTCTCCTTTTCCTAGAAATCCTCCTTTGGGTCCAAATTCACCTCTAAAAAGCGTTTGCTCCCTGGGAATGGTTTTCAGAAATAAGAGGAGGGTGAAGATGAAAGAAGCAGAATGTCTTGCCCCTTGGAGACGCAGAGAAGTCCCGAATCTCAGCTGTCTGGAGCTGACTCTCATCTTGTAAACATCGCTTCTGAGAAGGACACTGCAGGCAGAGGTGCTTCTCTCCTTCAGCCTCATGGGTTCAGACCCTCTCCCTTTTCTGTGGTTCATGCATCCCTCACCAATGGAGGGCCCTGGACCAGCAGGAAATGTGGGGACGGCATGGGTGGCTATGCTCCCTCCCAGAGATTCTGCAGTGTAGAATCAGTCATAGAAAACATCTGATGCTAAGTTTGTATGGCTTGAGGATTTAACTGGGGTGTATTTTCCCAGAGGAGACACCCATGAAAGCAACTGATCCATAGGAACGTTCAATAAATATTTCTTAATAAATACAGAGAGTTGATATGGTATCAATCTGAGACATAGGCTCTTTTCACACAGGAAATCTTGCTGTACCTTAATTCTCCATTGAACAGATTTACGCCCCTCTTTCTCTCATCTATTACTGCATCGATTTGTTCATCTAGTCAACACATACCAATGAGATCACAGCCATGGGCAGGCCCCAGGTTAGAAGCCAGGATGAGTATTTATCATGGAGAACATGAGAGGTGGTATCCACAGGGGAATGCCCATGCCTGAGCCTAAGAGGTTTGATTTTACCAACGGGGCAAGGCAAAGCACACACCGTGCCAGTGCAAAATTACAAACAGAGACAACCAGCCCCTGAAGTCAAGACACACACATTGTGGCATCAGTGTACGGGGGCCTGGGCTAGTCTGGGCTGCCACGAGAGCAGCATTTTCCTGAGATCTGCAGAGTCTGCCGTCCTTAAGTGACATGGGCCCCAGAGAACAGAGCAAGGGACCCTGCGGGAGGAGGCCCCCCAAGGAGCCAAGAGAAGGACCTGAGAAGGAACCAGGACATGAGAAGGAAAGGCTAAGGGAGAGACGGACTGAGAGGGCGTGGGGCCTCCTTGCCACGTTAAGGATTTGAGTCTTCATCAAAAGATCAGTGAAAAGCCACCAAAGCAGTTTTCTTTCCAGGTACAAGTGCAGTATGGGATGAAAATGAGTGCCAGAAACAGACGAGAAAAGGTGAGGTTCCACCGTGAATACAGCCATGCAGACAGAGAATGATGTACAGGGTACGGCTAGGGAGCACATTTGGGGGGGTTAGCAATGGACCGTGCAGGGCTGGGGAGAAAGAAAGAGGGAGGAGGAAGGGAGGGAAGCAGGGAGGGAGGGCCAGGGATGACTGCCGGATTTCTGGCGTGTACAACTGGGCAGACGTCGTTGTTCTGGCTGTGATGGAGGCCCCAGAGGAAGTGAGGTGAACCAGGGTCTAGGGAGGATGGAGCCAGGTCTTGCTCTGGGCATTGCTAGGTTTGCTCTGGACAGGCCATGGCTGATGGGCCTTTGATGTCCCCAGGTGGAACCGTCCCCTTGTTCACTGGATATACTTTCCTGAAGCTCTGAGAAGAGGTCTGAGCTTTAAGAGAGAAATGTATGAACTCCACGTGCACAGATGGTCCTGAAGACACATGTGGGATCTGACCCTGACCACAGGTGCAGTGAGACAGCGGCTCCACCTCTTCAAGCCTCAAGGCCTCACCTGCAAATAGCAACACGCAGGACTGTGCAGAGGACTGAGTGAGATCATGCCTGCAAAGTGCCCAGGACTGTGCCTGATTCACAGCAAGGGCTCCATGTTGCCTATAATGAACATTATCTCTAGAGACCACAGACTCTGATGGGCCGGGAACATGGGTGAGCCTGAGACTAGGCTGACGCATGGAGCTGGGACTGCCAGCGAAGGCCCAAGGAGTCACAGGAAGGAAAGTCCGCTGATGCCTACTGGTTCCTAATCTGTGTTCACTGTGTCATAGCTGCTCTCAGAGCCTTATCCAACCTTTACCAGCGACCTCATGACATGGCCACTATCGGGTCTGGTTTGCAGGTGAGGAGGTGGAGCTGGCATAAATTAGCCAAATCCTGCACACAGAGGGGTCAAACCCAGAGATTCAACCTTGTCCATCTGCCCCCAAGTCTTGAGCTCTTTCTCTACCTCCCCTCATTTCCTAAGGGAGCAGATTAAGAAGCAGCACCATGAGCTAAAGGCATGGATGCTAGGAAAGCCTCAGGCAAATTATCAGGAGATGACCCAACAAGGAGTCAACCCACAGGAGCTCAGGAACAGGGAGGCCCAGGGAGGCTGGTTGGGTGCAGGGAGGCTGGTCCTCAGAGAGATGGGAGCAGAGAAAGGGAGAGCCTTGTGGGGCAGCGGCCAGACTGATTATAAGATTGGTGCCCAGCAGGGAAAGGCAGGACCCTGGGGTGGAAGGAGGGGCCTGGACCTGGAGACAGGGGCTGTCATATTGGCCTGGGGCCCAAGGGTGAGTGGAGGCTGGACCTGTCCAGGGTCTGTGAGCTGTGAAAGGGCACCTGACAATGGGGGTCCAGGGACTACAGAGAAGGGCTCAGGTCGGGCATCAGGCTGCTGGTCACAAAAGGCCTCGTGTGACTCAGATGTCCCCTTCCTCCTGGGTGGCTTTCTCAGGCTGGGAACGGAGCAACTGGGCAGCTTCTAGTTCTACCTGCAGAATCACTTTCTTGTGTGTTTGTTTCACGTCTTCTGAATTTCAGGAGCTGAGGGGGTGCTACTGGAAATTGAGGAGTTATTCTGCTGGGACGTGGCCATGCCCGGGAACCAGTAACTCCATAACAGGACCTGAGCCTGCAGCCTGCCAAGTCCTTGGCGGGAGGAGGAGAGCCGTCGGGGATTCCCCAAGAAGCCACCTGAGCAGGAATAGGGCAGAAACATCAGAGAGTGGAGAAGCAGCCTCTCTCTCAGGAGGAATGTGATCAAGAGGAATGAAGAGAAGAATGAGGTCATGAATCCCAAGACAGACAGGCAAGTACACAGATCCAGAGCCAAAGAGACAGAGAGAAAGAGAGATTGCCCCAAATGTGAACAGACCTGAGCCAGTGCAGACGTATCCCTGGTTAAGGTATAGACAAATGCTTATCACCAGAAGAAATTGAGATCTTTCATCTGAAATTCAGAATTCCAGGCATTTATACAGTGGTTTTTAAGAAAAAAAAAAAAAACACAATTATTAAAATAGTGATTCATCCCCCAAACCAATTTATTATTCTTCATGTCATTAAAAACCACACACACACACACACACACACACACACACACACACACACACACACAAGGACTGGAGACTCAGCCCAGGACAGTGAGCATAGTTAGAAAGAAACCCCCTTGAGGAGGACCGGGTAGAGGTTAACTTCCAGCCACAGCTAAAGATGTCAGATTTTCATTTCAGTTCAGTAAAGCCCACCTCGAACTGTATTTATTTATTTATTTGACAATAATCTGCTGTTGCGTTCGACACTCTAAGGGAGTGAGGAGTTTACTTGATTCAGCGGTAAACGCAGAGCTCTGGTAGGAGGTATTAATACCACTTATCAGTAAAGGTTACCAGCTTGCAAAATATCTGAATCATGTTACCACACGGTTACCAAAGCTGAGTTATGAAATGCCAGGGGCTGACTCTGGGCGCACAGCTCTTACGTAAGTCGCTCTGCACAGGGCGCGGGAGGAGAAGTTGAGTTCTGTTACAGGAAGCAGAGGAAGTTTCAGCAGACAGTCACTTGCCAATTTGAACAGCCCAAACACATGGCCTTCCAGTTGACATGCCCAGTGGTTTCTAAATAATGCACATCTCAGCTGCACAGACACACTGACAGTGTTACGGGTGTTGATGGCTTGGCCCAAATCCCATCATGAATACGGCTCCATGTTCCCCCGGAAACTGTAGAGAGGAGAAGACCTCCCCGGGGAAGGCAGCCAAGGGCAGCGGCGGAATTTTGGGGTTGGGACTGAGCCGGAAAGCAAAGTGCTACTTCTGTCCATAGGATGGTGAGATTTTGGAACATTCCAAGTCTGAGAGACTGGGTCCTATTGAGAGAATCATGGAAATCATTTGGAAAATGGGCAGTGGGGAGAGAAGGATAAAGCAGTCTTCCATTTAGAAGGGAAACAGATACAATCTGAGTGTTTCTGCCTGGTTTGTGTGCTAAGGAGAGACACTCTAGTCTGCCAATAAAGAGCTGAGAGCCTCAAGTAGGTCAAAAATACAGAAAATAAATTGAAGGTGAGATTGGTTCATGACAACGTATGTTACGAGGTCTGGTAGGAGCCTCCATTTTTTTCTGGAGGATAAAACCATCAAAGCACACTACCCCCATTTCATCACACTACTTGTATATTATAGAGACACAATCGGTTCCTGAAATCCCCAATTTGGGCATTTTGTACCTCAAAAATATTCATCCCCTTAGTATTCAATGTGCCACCATAATACAAGTGTGGGTGTTTTGAATTTACACCCATCCTAGCTTTCACTTCTGATCCAGTTCATGGGTTTGGTATGTCTGCCTAGCAGTACAATTTCAACGACTAAAATTGTCCATCTCTATTGACTATGAACCATGCAAAAGGACAACCACCGGATAGTTTTCACCATAGCTATGGCCACAGTGGCTCAGGAGGTGGTCCACTCTAGAAGACCTACGAAATAACAGGCTGATGACACTGAACACATCAGTTACGTGAAAGGTGTGCATGCATGGTGAGCCATGAGGCTCAGTCCTGGGAGGAAAAAGAGATTATAATCTTTAAATCAGAACTAATTCCAGGAGCTTTCAACTGATAAAGGAGCTATTTTATCACATAAATAAATAACTAGACATAAGTAACAACAAAATGATTTTTTTCTTACTCAGGTGATAATCTTCTTATTCAAAAGTGTACCACAGAACCTGACTTAGGAACAGGAAGTTAGAAAATAAAATGAGAAAAGTGAAAAGCTGATTTCCTGCAGCCTACTTCCATCATTAACTCTTGGAGGCTTGACAATTCTTGCTGGAAAGCAGTCACCCAGGCAGTAAATGCTGACTAATTGATGAGTTAATAAAGGTGGACATTGTGTAACATTCTTAATATGTTAATAGTGTAGTTTGTAAAACATTTTAAAATTACTTTAATGAAATAGTTGATTAAATGTAGATTTAATTGAAAATTTCACATTTTTAATCAAGGAGGATCAGTAATTAGCCTTCAGGCTTGATTCGAGAGCATATGTATAATTTCTGCAAATAAAGGGAGTACACCAATGTTCCTAGAGGGTCCTGTGTCATTGACCTGTGCATGTGTGAATAACTACACATTTTCGGTGCTTTGGGATTCATTGGTAATTTCATTGCAGACCAATTAAGAGAGTATTTACAGTCCAAATTAACCTGATAATCAAGAATCCCCATACAACACTGATTTCTCTTAAGAATTTTCTGAATGTAGGTAGCTACTCTAACCAGCTTCTTGAAGAAGTGTTCCGAAGCCAGAATCAATGAATTCAGTGGTAATGTATTCATTTTCAATTTTTGCATGTGCAGAGTAAATGCTCTGCAAATGATTAATTAAGTATTTTATCAATATTCCTACAGACAGAAGGTATTCACGGAGCGCCTGAGCATGCATTCTGCAGGGTCCAAAAGGTGGGATACCTTCCCTTACCCATCATAAGGGTCATAGCAGAGACTCCGAGAACAAAAGACAGGTTAACGGCTGGGTGCGGTGGCTCACGCCTGTAATCCCAGCACTTTGGGAGGCCGAGGCGGGCAGATTACCAGAGGTCGGGAGTTCGAGACCAGCCTGACCAATATGGAGAAACTCCGTCTTTACTAAAAAAAAAAAATACAAAATTAGCCAGGCATGGTGGCGCATGGCTGAAATCCCAGCTACTCAGGAGGCTGAGGCAGGAGAATACTTTGGGGTCTTGTTTTCTGAGCATTACAATTCTGAGAGATTCTGCACACGGGTTACCAAAGTTTATCCCGGAATGCAGAGGTTGTGGTGAGCCGAGATTGCACCATCGCACTCCAGCCTGGGCAACAAGAGCGAGACTCCATCTCAAAAAAAAAAAAAAAAAAAAAAAAAAAAAGATTAACAGGAGAAAAGCATCATAGGCTTATTTAGTGCAAGTGTTACATGACATGAGATCCTTCAGAAATGAAGAATCAAAGGCCCAGGGCAACCTGTGTCTTTTTACACTTAGGACTGATGGAAGCATGGACAGACATGCAGGAATGTGATGGGATAAAAGGCTGTGATCTGACGGTGACAGAGTGAGGCGAAGCCCAGCGAGGCCCACCTGTTCCTGTTCTTTCTTTGAGTTCCTTCCTCCCAGGCAGAGGCAGGACTCCTCTGGAATGAGCGTCCTGGAGGAGGAAGAGAGGGAGTGGCCTTTCTGGTTTCACTGCTGGTGTTAGGGGAGAGGGGTTCTAGTGCCTATGACCCGCCTTAGGAAGGGGAATTCTATTTTCTCTGACTCACTCTAGGGGAGGAAGAGAGGAGACACAGGAGGGCAGGAGACGGTGGGAGAGACCCGGTCTAGGCGGCCTTCCCGTTTCCTCCGGCTCAAAGCGCTCAGCAGGCTCTGGTGCCATAGTTTGGGGTCTTGTTTTCTGCGCCTCACAATTCTGAGAGATTCTGCACACGGGTCCCCGAAGTTTGTCCTCACAGACTCCCCTAGAGTGAGATATTATTACCACCATGACAGCCATGGAACCTGGGACTCGGCCGTCAGGTGACTGTCCAGAACGGGGAGTGGGCCAGGACTCCCTCTGAAGGTGCAACCCCAGACCTGCCCCTCCATCCGCCTGCTCAGAGGACCCTGCCCAAAACATGGCTAGGAAGGGAGGCTCACCAGGGCAGGAGGATTCATGGCAGATAAAACGGCTGCTGGAAGGGACCTATGAGAGAATTCTAAAGGCTGGTCACCCCTGGGGGGAAGTGCTCATAGCCGGGAAGAAGTGAGGTTGGGGTTCTAGAGCTTTTTATGGCTCCCTCCAGGAAGCAAACTTCTGGGAGGGTTTAGCCAAAAACATCATGGTTCATTCACATCAAACCCAAGCAAAGACAAGAATGTTCCCTTTACACCTGGCTTACTGCTGCCTTATTGATGGTCAAGTAGTGCTGATGACAGAGATTGTCCCAAAAGTAGGTTGATAGAAAGGTGAGTAGCAGATACATCAGTGGAATAATAGAGCGACCGACAATACATAGATAGGTGATAGATGATAGGTCGGTAGGTAGGTAGGTAGGTAGATAGATAGATAGATAGATAGATAGATAGATAGATAGATAGATGATAGATAAATGATAGATGATAGATAGATGGATGACAGATGATATGGAATAATAGATCGATCGACAGTACATAGATAGGTGATAGATTATAGATAGATAGATGATAGACAATGATAGATAGATGATAGATAGATGATAGATGATAGACGATAGATACATGGATGGATGGATAGATAGATAGATAGATAGATAGATAGATAGATAGATACCTAGGTAATCAATTCTTGAAGTCTGCAGTTACTCAAAGTGCTCAGGTGATTGTCCAGAATGGGGAGTGGGCCAGGACTCCCTCTGAAGGTGTAACCACAGACCTGCCCCTCGACCCGCCTGCTCAGAGGACCCTGCCCAGAAACATGGCTAGGAAGGGAGGCTCACCAGGGCAGGAGGATTCATGAGAGAAAAAACAGGTGCTGGAAGGAACATGTGGGAGAATTCTGAAGGCTGGTCACCCCGTGGGAGAAGTGCAGTGTGAGACACAGGACAGAAAAAAGACACACAGACCTCCTCCTCCCATAACTTCCAATTTAGATGGAGGAAGACATTCTCTGTGAAATGACAGCGGAACTGAGCAAGCAAGAATTCACTTATTTACTTATTCATTTAACCTGTGTTTTGTACCCACAAAATATTTTAAAGTAGTTCCAAATGAATGTAACACAGTGGACTTTTTTGGCAATAGCAATTCAAACTATATTCCTAGATGATGGATGAGTTTATGCTCCCGTTGTTAATTTGGGATAGACTCAGAGCTCTGGGTTTCTCCTGAGGCTCTTTATATTTAAAATTATATAGAATATTAAAATAGACAAGCCTGATTAAACCCAGCATCATGTTGTGTAGTGTTTCTTCCCAAAGTGGGCATAGTAATCACATAGGTGGGTGTCTCTGAAACAGGCTACGTGTCTTTGCAGTTATGGAGGAAAGGGAGGAAGTAGAAGTGGTTTCAGCCTGGTGTCTTCACAACTGTGTCTACACTGGTCAACTCACTTCAAGTACCATGGCCACAGAATGTAAACAGAAAACTAACTCATTCATTCAAAACTCCAGACATTCTTCTTCAACATGGATCTGGCAAAAAATGGGGTCTTAAATTCAGATTAAATAAAGGAAATGAAATATAATTATATTTAAGTTATGAAGACATCTTAAATTCTTACTTAAGGCTAAAATGCCATTTTCTTATACATGACATAAGCATTTAATGTATGTCAAGTTCACAGTTAACTACTCGGGGGTACAGATTGCTTCTTGTTAAAGACGCCACTGACTGAATATTTTAACCACTTGAATAGAAATTTCTACATTTTATCGGTGTCTGCCAAACCAAAATACCCCAACGGAATTCCTTTGAAATCTCTGGGAATGCATTATTGGAGTGGGTGTCGATACTAACTTTTCACATAAATCTACTTACCCTCAAGTTAGGATATCGGACATATGGTTTGTGGAAATATTTGAAGCATTTGCATAAGACATGCAAGTTTTGGAAGAATGACCATTTTAATCAGGCTGACTAACTGAGATGAGAAGAGGGAGGTGTGACCATCTGTTTAGCTTCATCTTGATTTTATTTAGCACCTGCAAAAAAATTAGATTTGAGACACTTCTGAACGAAGAAAATATGGAGAACCTGTCTAGGACTGTCTCCTGTGCCCTTCTTCAAGGAAAGGAAAGGTCAAGTTACAAACAAATTATACACACATGATGTGCACATGTGCACACACGCACATATACACAAACCTTACACCTTTTGAAATCTAAGATCTGTCATTCCGTAGTTCACTTGATAACTCCAGGTCTTAAATTTAGCACTCTGAGACAACACTCAATACATGCACTAATATTTGCAGATACCTATAAACGCTGAAAGAAACAAAAAGCAAAGTTATTATGTGTAGGCATGACAGAGGATTCTGAACTGAGAGAGGCAGTTATATAATTTGCCAATTCCTAAGCTGTTTATATAAATGGTTATAAATGGATATACTATGTTCCCTATGAAGGTTATAGCTCTCTAAAATGATATTAATATGGCATGAAAATAAAGCAATAAAATTCCAAGCTATATTTCAATGTATAAAGAATGCTAGAATATAGTTGGCACTCAGTAATACAAACGAATGAAAAACATTCCTTACTAGTTTTTTGATAGTTTTTTCTGACAAATAAATTTGAACTTAAGTGTATATTCTTTATCAAGATTATCCTAAGACTTTTGTGCTGTAGTTTTTGAGATAAACCATTTGATGGATTTTCTGATGTTTAAATTTTCTCTTATTGACTAAACTCTCTTCGGTGACTATGATTTTCCTCTTCTCACTCCAGACTCTTATTTACATTCTTATTCTCTCTCTCTCTCTGCTCCTCATCCTCCTCCTGTTCTCTCTCCATTTCCCTTTCTCATCTTCTCTCTCTTTTTCCTTCATCAGCCTTGATATTATTAATCTTTTCAAAAACTCAGCTTTTGGAATTTTGAATTATTCTCTTTTGTGGTCATCGGTTGTTCCCGTGGCTGCTGCCACCGTGTTCCTGTACTTCTCCATTGTATTGATTTCTGTACACGTTTCTCTTTCTTATTTTTTATTTTAATCTGATGCTCATTTTTTTCCTTGCTGACTTTTGGAATTTAAAATTCAGCTTACTTGTTTTCAGTCTTTTGTATTTACAGTTAAACTTACAACTTTCCAACTAACTATGGCTTTACTCAATAATACAATTAGTTTTGGGACATACTGTTCTATCATCAGTTAGATCCAGGTTAATAATAAAGTTATTTAGATTCTCTCTGTCGTGACTAATTTTCTTCCAGTTGGTTCTATCAGTTGCTTGAAAAAGGGTTTTTAAATCTCCTACTATGTTTGTGAAATTTTCTGTTTCTCCCTCTAATACTATTGTCTCTTTAAGTGTTGTGAGGCTTTATTTTTAGGTGCATACAGATTTATATTTGTTATAGCCTTCTGATGAATTGGTCTATTTATCAATTTGAAATTTTCTTATCTTTGGTAATGGTTTTGACTGAGTTTGCTGTTAATACAGCAACTTCAGCCTTCAAATGCTTCCTGTTTAGATAGTGTATTTTCCATTCATTAATTTTTGAACTACTGTGTATAACTAAAGTACATCATCTTTTATAAACAGCAAATGGTCAGGTATCCCTGTATAATCTCTGCTTTTTAAGTGGACTGTTCAGTCCATTATCACAAAATTGAATTATTTATAAAGTTGAAATAAGCCTACCATTTTATCATTTTTTTGTCACCCTTCTGTGTTTTGTTTCTCTCTTCCCTCCTTCTCACCTCCTTTTAGATTGTGTTTAAACTTTATTTTATTTTATTTTATTTTATTTTTTGAGAAGGAGTCTTGCTCTGTTGCCCAGGCTGGAGTGCAGTGGTACAATCTCGGCTCACTGCAAGCTCCACCTCCTGGGTTCATGCCACTCTCCTGCCTTAGCCTCCCAAGTAGCTGGGACTACAGGCGCCCACCACCATACCTGGCTAATTTTTTTGTATTTTAAGTAGACACGGGGTTTCACCATGTGAGCCAGGATGGTCTCGATCTCCTGACCTCATAATCCGCCCTCCTCGGCCTCCCAAAGTGCTAGGATTACAGGTGTGAGCCACTGCACTCGACCTAAATTTTATTTTAACTTATCAGTTGCCTTTTTAGCTGTGTATCTTTGCATTTTTGTAATGATTGTTCTAGGGATTACAATATACCTCTTCTCATAGTCTATTTAGAGTTAATACTGTACCACTCTACGGAAGAGAGTGAAATCTGCAAACATATTAATTCGTTTACCCTCTCCACCTCTATTATATCCTAAGGGCATCTTACATATGACATATATTATAAATCCCACCTTGTTACATATATATTATAAAGACCTTGTTAGATTTGTTTAAATGGCCATATGATTTTTTAAAAACAGAAACATCATGCTTTTTAAGTTTGCCTCACAGTTTTCTCATTTCTGATGCTTATCACTCGTTCCTGAAGATCCACAATTCCTCCCATATCTCTTTCCTTCAGTTTCAAAAACTTCTTTTAGCATTTCTGGAAGTACAGGTCTAATGGCTGCTGATTCCTTTCATTTTTTTTTTTTTCTGGAAAATGTTTTTATTTGTATTTCATTTAAGAAGGATATTTTTACTGAACTTTCAATTCTGGATTAACAGGTGTTTCGTTTGTTGTTGTTGTTGTTGTTTTAATTTGGGCAATTTAAAGTTTTTGGGCCATCTTGTTGCTTCCATGGCTTCCGATGAGAACTCAATAATAATTGAGATCATCAATCCCCTGTATATAATTTATCATTTTTCCCTGATAACCCCAGGGTTTCCTCACTATCTTTGGTTTTAGCAGTTTGTCCATAATATGCCTAGCCAAAGCTTTTTTTTTATTTTATTTTATCCTATTTGGGGTTCACTAACGTTCTTCTTCTTTTTTTTTTTTTTTTTTTGAGACACAGTTTCGCTCTTGTTGCCCAGGCTGGAGTGCAGTGGTGTGATCTCGGCTCACCGCAACCTCCACTTCCGAGGTTCAAGCAATTCTCCTGCCTCAGCCTCCCGAGTAGCTGGGATTACAGGGTTGCACCACCATGCCCAGCTAATTTTGCATTTTTAGTAGAGACGGGGTTTCTCCAAGTTGGTCAGGCTGGTCTCAAACTCCCAACCTCAGGTGATTTGCCCACCTCGACCTCCCAAAGTGCTGGGATTACAGGCGTGAGCCACAGCGCCTGGCTCGACTAATGTTCTTGAATATGTCAATTTGCATCTTTCCCCATTTGGGATGACTTTCAGCATGATTCCCTCACTATCTTTTCTGCTTCATCCTCTGTCTCCTGTGTCCTGGGGTCCCTCATGTTCTAGCCCTTTCTCCCTCAAGACTCCTCTTCACTTAAGCTAGACTTCTGAAATCATCTCAGAGTTCCCTAAAATTCCATCCTTTTTTTTCTTTTTCACATCCTCAGATTCCGTACCATTTATGGATCCATCTTCCTTTCCACTGGCCCTTTTTACTGCTGGCCCTGCTCTGCCGTTAAGCTCTTCCAGTGAAGTTGTTCCTGTAGACGTTTCGTCTATGCACTCATAATTTTCCACTTGGTCATTTTTATGTTTTCTTTTTTTTTTTTTTTTTTTTTTGTTTTTTGAGACAGAGTCTCACTCTGTTGAACATGCTGGAGGGCAGTGGTTTGATCTCGGCTCGCTGTAGCTTCCGCCTCCCGGGCTGTAATAGATTCTCCTGCCTCAGCCTCGCAAGTAGCTGGGATTACATGCACGCACCACCAAGCCCAGCTTATTTCTGTATTTTTGGTAAAGACAGGGTTTCACCATGTTGGCCAGGCTGGCCTCGAACTCCTGAGCTCAGGTGATCCGCCTGCCTCGGCCTCCCAAAGTGCTAGGATTACAGGTGTGAGCCACTGTGCCGGGCCGTTTTCTGTATTTTTTAGTGGCATTTCCTATGTTTTCATTTGTCATGCGCGAATTTTCCCTTGCCACACCAAGCGTAGTTTTGATAACTGTTCATGTTCTTGTCTGATCATTCCAACAGAGGTCATCTCAGGTGTCATATCGATGGACTATGTTTTCCCCTGAGATGAGGTCACATTTTCTAGGCTTTTTGTAGGTTGAGTAATCTTGGATAATATCTACTATGTTGTTAGACTTTGGATTCTCTGTTATTGCTCAGAAAAATGTGGATATTCTTGTTTAGTAAGTAATTAATTGGACTGGATTCTGTGCGGAGAGTTACGCCAGCATTAGACGAGATGGCTCAGACTTTATTTTGGCTCTTTCAGCCATCATTTCAGGCCACTTTCAGTTTGATCTATGCATGTGGGGTTCAAAAAGTAGCCAGAGCTGGGGGCAGGGGGGGACATGTATGCTCAGAATCAGATGTGCCCCTTCCCCGTCCCCTTTCCAAGGCTGTCCTTTCTCCCTCATTCCCTCCTGGCTGCTCTGGGGTTTTCTCCCTGATTGCCTTCAGTGGAGGAGACGGTGGGCTTGGTGCCCTCTGCCTCAGTGGAAGCTTCTGTAAGATAAAGGCACCGAAGAAAAATGCAAACGCATTCTCTGTCCTCTGCACGCTTCGGGGTTGGCTCCCTCCAAAACCTTCCTGAGCTTGTTCGGTTGCCACGGCTCTGAGAGGGCAGTTTGTTTTGTATCTTGTTAAAGTTTATAGCTGTTAATGATAATTGATTGTCAAGAGTTCACCCCATCTAAGGAGCATGAGGCCCACAGATGGCCAGAAGAGAACCTGCTGAGCACTTACCCCCTCCTCGACTGTCATTTTCTCACTTATTTTTAATAGAATATGTATTTTTCTTATATAAAAATTATATACATGCTAAAAATATAACATACACATATAACATATATGTAAGTATCTATATATTTATATATGCTGTACTCTAAACACTTATTGGTTTATGTTTCAAATATTTTCTTCTATTTTATGACTTGTCTTCCCATTTTTTATGAGAAGCAGGTTTTTTAAATTACACAAAGTCAAATATATCAATCTTTCACACGTATGTAATGGTGAGTATTTTTTGTCTTGTTTAAAAATACTTCCTAAATCCCATACTCATATTGATTTTTGTTTTGTATATTGTCTTAAAATTGTTAAATTTTGGCCGGGCGCGGTGGCTCAAGCCTGTAATCCCAGCACTTTGGGAGGCCGAAACGGGCGGATCACGAGGTCAGGAGATCGAGACCATCCTGGCTAACACGGTGAAACCCCATCTCTACTAAAAAATACAAAAACACTAGCCGGGCGAAGTGGCGGGTGCCTGTAGTCCCAGCTACTCGGGAGGCTGAGGCAGGAGAATGGCGGGAACCCGGGAGGCGGAGCTTGCAGTGAGCTGAGATCCGGCCACAGCACTCCAGCCTGGGCGACGGAGGGAGACTCTGTCTCAAAAAAAAAAAAAAAAAAAAAAAAAAATTGTTAAATTTTGCTTTCTACATTTAAGACTGGAATTGATTTTTACACACGATATGAAGTGGAAATCTAATTTCCTCATTTTCATTTTTGTTTTCTGGATGAATGAACAGGGGTTAAAAGTTATCGTTTACTAAATAGTCCAGTCTTCTCCTACAAAAGGAATAAATCAATTCCCAATCATCTATTTCTCTATCCCTTGTCAATACCACGTTTACAACTGGGCCCAACCCTAAGGGGTACAGAGTCCCACAGATAAGTAAGTGATTGCAAAATAAACTTTGCCAGCTTTAGGACTTTGGCTAGACTTGGCTGGTTCTGCGTGGCATTTTTCAGCCTAGAAACTCAAAGCGCCCCATAGCTTGATTAGGAAACGTGTGTCAACTTTTCTTCTCCTATTACAAATAAATTAAAGCAGGGACCTGGGTCGCTTGCATATGCATGGGTAGCCTGCAGGGGCTTTGAAATGAAATTGCGTGAGTTCAAACTTAGATCATTTCTCCTTGAGAAATCACAGGACGTCTTTCAGCTTCAATTTCTTATTTATCAAATGCTAATAATAATATATTCATACCTTAAGATGCTGTAAGAACAGACTGAGAAGGCCGGGTGCGGTGGCTCATGACTGTAATCCCAGCACTTTGGGAGGCTGAGCGGGGCAGATTGCCTGAGCTCAGGAGTTCGAGACCAGCCCGGGCAATATGGTGAAACCCCATCTCTACTAAAATACAAAAAATTAGCTGAGTGTAGTGGTACACACCTGTAATCCTAGCTACTAGGGAGGCTGAGGCAGGAGAATTGCTAGAAGCTAGGAGATGGAGGTTGCAGTGAGCCAAGATCGTGCCACTGCACTCCAGCCTGGGCGACAGAGCGAGATTCCATCTCTCAAAAAAAAAAAAAAAAAAAAAAAAAAAAGGACTGAGAAAATAGAGATCACCTGGCAGTATAACCAACAGAATGCCATAGAAAGAAAAAGTTTGTCTCGCTGGATACGTGAAGTTATGCGGCCGCAAGACCAGGCATTGGTTCACTGGCTTCCCATTCTTCGCCCTTCCTCCTTGACTTTTGGTCCTATAGAGTCTGGAGATTTCAAAACCACATTTCACAGGTTTTCTTGCCGCTGAGATGACTCAGACCACTGAGCTTCTCTCAGACAGGCACATCAACCAACAAGCTGGCAAAGAGCAGGAGGTGGACGCCGCACATGGCTGCCCCTCCTTGCAGGCATGAGGGTGAAGGGGCCTTCAGTGGAGGCATTGGGGATGCGGCTCCTAGTCCCAGCCAGGCAGTCACCACAGCAGCGTGTGTTTCCATGACAGCACCAGATACTGGCATTTCTTTCGTCTCTTTTGGTTCTAGCTGAGTAGTATTCAAGCCATGTTTTCTAGCTGTTTAGATTTCCTGACCTATCTAATATTTGTATTCATTCATTCCACAAATATTTGCAATGTACCTACCATGTTCTTGGCAGGTTTGAGGAGCCTGAAATACATCAGTGGATACAATAGATGAAGATCCTTTGCCTTCAGGGGCTTGTATTACAGCCAGTGAAGACAAATGTAAATATGTAATGTAATGAATGCATGCAATGGTACGGGAGAAGCTGGTAAGCACTCTGGAAAAACAAAAAGTAGAGTCGGACAGGAGGCGTCAAGTGTGGCAGAGGAGGTGGCAGGGCTGCGATTTTAAGTAGGGTCCTTGGGTTATCTTCCCGGCACCATGAAATTGAAAGACTTGCAGGAGCCAGAGTTCTCACATTGATGTCCCAGGGGTGGGTGAGAGGAGAGCCGTGGGTGCAGCCCCGCAGGCCAGGTGTCCTGGGTCTGACCAGGAGAAAAACCAGGGTGAACCTTACTGCAAAGCCACTGCCCTCTTTACCCAGACAACACTGTTTTCCTGACTTTGTCCTAACATTGGCCCAGCCTTCATCACGTCCCCTTCGGAAGCCTCCCCTCCGCAGCTAACCTCCCACACTTAGCCATCCTCATCAGGCTGTGCTGGACCCTTGAAATACTCTGCAGTGGACTGCTTTGTTCGCGCAAGGCAGTGGGTGTGGTTGGGCAGTGGGCGGTCTTATTCACCTTTTCGCCTTCAGCTTCTACCGGGAATATATTCGGCTTTCAGAAATGATCATGAAGAAACAAATGAGCATATTGGTGAATAAATTATCATCTCTATTTTCCTCCTCTAGGTCAATTAGGATTTATGGCCTGTGGTATGTATATGGCAGGTAAACTTGTTCTTCTACTTAGAAGTTGCTAAGTATCTATGTTGCTCTTTGTTTAGTATTGCAAAAGCGTAAGTTCCCGTAAATAATAAAATAAACAGGACTTAAATGGTTTGAGCTAGCGGCCACACATAATGAGCTGGACCTTTCTTGGGCTTCAGCCGCTCCCTGAGAGCCCGTTAAGGGGTTGAGATGGGCTTGCACACTGCCAGGGTGGCTCATTAGTGAGTTACTGCCTCAGTACCTATGCCCTTTTAATGTCTCCTTGGGCCCCAAAGAGACTCATATAGCATTAAAATATAGTTCAATGCATACTCAACTTCTTCTGGGTTTTCACTTCAGAGATTTGGGTCAAGAAACCTGTAGCAAAAACCTTCATATATCAAAATAAAGAAATACATGTACATAAGTAATTTTGTAGCACTTACATATTAAGGTTGCTATGTGTGTGTGTGGACACAGGAACAATGCTGAAGAAGCCAGGAGGACGCTGTAGTGATGACAAGGGCTCATCCGGAATACAAGGCACTCCCACTCCGGAGGAATCGCTGGGCGTTCCAAACGTAGCAACCAAGTTTACCAGGCTCGGTAGGACAGGACCGTTCACTGCGCGCTGATGCACGTTATTTGGGGGAAGATTTAGTGATAATCGGAAGAATTCAAGCTCAGGGTCTCAAATATACATGTACATAATGCTCACACTCACATAACTGAAAACTGTCTCCACATTCACACCAAATGCCCTCCTGATTGGTTTCGCACGCATCAGCATCAGTGTAGACTTAATCAATGATTAGGCCTCTTCATAGAAAATAGGGACTTGGACTTGTTATTTTAAAAACCTTTAAAAGGAAGAAGAGTCAGGTGCGGTGGCTCACCTCTGTAATCCTAGCACTTTGGGAGGCAGAGTTGGGCGGATCACCTGAGACCAGCCTGGCCAACAGGGCGAAACCCTGGCTCTTCTAAAAATACAAAAATTAGCCTGGTGTGGTGGCAGGCACTTGTAATCCCAACTGCTTAGGAGTCTGAGGCAGGGGACTCGCTTGAACTCAGGAGGCGGAGGCTGCAGTGACCCAAGATTGCGCCACCGCACTCCAGCCTGGGTGACAGAGCAAGACTCAGTCTCAAATACATAAATAAATAAACGAAAGGAAAAAAATATTAGATTTTTCCATGTACTAGGGTTAATTTGGGGGTTATGTGTTACATTAACATACCTTACAATAATTACATGCATTACATTATATTTTTGTCTAAACAGTCTTATGAGAATATGTTTCACATGTCTATGTGTCCTGGTAGGTTAAATTCCTCTTTCTTGCTCTTCTATTTAAAATTCACAGATTCACTTGGCTATTCTCACTCACTTATGTTCAAGGTATATTTTTAAATTAATTTATAAAGATTCCAAAGGAAATTCACTTAGATCTTGTTTAAAATTACATATGACATAATATAGAAGAAAATTATACCTTTATTGATATGGTTTGACTGTGTCCCCACCCAGATCTCATCTTGAATTCCCCCATGTTGTGGGAGGGACCTGCTGGGAGGTAACTGAATCATGGGGGCAAGTCTTTCCCATGCTGTCCTCATGATACTGATTAAGTCTCACGAGATCTGACAGTTTTATAAAGAGGAGTTACCCTGAATAATCTCTCTCTCTCTTTGCCTGCTGACATCCATGTAAGACCTGACTTGCTCCCCCTTGCCTTCCTCCATGATTGTCAGGCTTCCCAGCCACATGGAACTGTAAGTCCATTAAACCTCTTTCTTTTGTAAATTGCCCAGTCTTGGGTATGTCTTTATCAGCAGCATGAAAACAGACTAATACATTTATAATATTGAATTTCCATCCAGAAATATCTCTCTCATTTACTCAATTAAAAATCCCCTGTCAATTTTGAATGTCCTTTACCTAGTTCCCTTCTCTCTCTTGTTGAATTGTACATGCTGATAGGAAAGCTATCAGCCCAGAGGGAAAAGCAAGTGTTTTGTGTTCTGTATCATCACTACTTTAGGCAACATGATTGCTCAATATAGATTATTTTCCCAAATATCAGAACGATGATTTATAAAGAAATATTCTATGTATGTGGTGCTACCTCATTATCCGGCAGACGTAGTAGCAGAAAGTCCTTTTAAATTTCACAGACTAGGTATTATCACAATACAATCAATAAAAACAGCATGATAATTACCAGATGAGATGACTACAGAGTAAAAATGTTATTTGAAATTAAAATTCAATAACATAAAGAACAAAGATTTTCTAGGGCCATTTTGTATCTTATCATTCTTAAGAATGAATAAATACAGAAAAGTGGCATCAGAGAGTCATGCTTTCTAGAAAATAAAATGCAGAGAAGGAACTGCTGCCCTTGCAAAAAATGGCTTAATTCCTTCAACTTTTCATGAATTGAAGAATCATTGCATTTCTTCCCTCATTATGCACCCAAATTAAACGTGGAGATAAACCTTTTAGGAAAAATGGCCCTCTAGAAATGAACTTGATATTTCCAGTAGAAATATGTGGTTTTATTTTTTTTTCACATTTTAAATTACAGGGAATTTTAATTGTAAACATTTTAGAAGCTCCAGTCTCACAGTTATCACTAGATATACTAACACCAGCCAATGACATGCCAAGTGCTTCACTAAATCTGACCCTCCCTGTCTTTCACGGAAACGCGCACTTAGAATTACAGGTTTGTATTTGTGGTTTCTGGCTTTTTTTTTTTTAACTACTTTTTTTTACCAGAAATGTCTTTTTTTTTCTTCCTAGACTGTGCTACTAAAAAGTTCAGATAAAGATAATCTGTAAAACATACAGCTTATGTTCTTTTTTTTTTTGAGAGGCGGTCTTGCTCTGTAGCCCAGACTGGAGTGCAGTGCTACAATCTCAGCTCACTGCAACCTCTGCCTCCCAGGTTCAAGCGATCCTCCTGCCTCAGCCTCCCAAGTAGCTAGGATTACACCCAACTAAGTTTTGTATTTTTAGTAGAGACAAGGTTTCACCATGTTGGCCAGGTTGGTCTCGAGCTCCTGATCTCAGGTGATCCACTGGCCTTGGCCTCCCAGAGTGCTGGGATTACAGGCGCGAGCCACCACGCCCAGTCAATTTTATGTTCTATGAGGTGTAAAATTATTCATCATTGTTCGGTTTCACACACAAAGCATCCCAGCCAACAGTGTGAGGATTTTATGGCCCAGTTAAGAATGTTAAGAATTGGATGATACAGATTCTAAAGATAATTCATTTCACTCTAATACGTATTTGTCAAAGAAGCTTTGACATCACTACATTTTTTTACATCTAGCTTAGGAAAGAGAAATCGCACATATCAGCTGGCCTCATCTATTCTCTACTCACAGAACTTGACAGTGGACCAGAGAGAGAGAGAGAATAAGAATGGGGCAACCACAATAACAAATCATCTTTAACAAACATTTACCAAATTATCCATCTCTGTTTAAAAATTAGAATAGCTGAGATATAGTGAAGGCTTGCAATGTGTCAGATACGAAGCCCATTGGCCGGATGATCTCATTCAATTCTCACAGCAACTTTACGAGCTAGGTGCTATTAGTGTAAGAATTTTTCAGATGAGAACACAGGTCTTGCAGAGGACAGCTGGGAAGCAGAGCCGATTACAGGGCTGTCGTTGCAGAGCCAGCATCTGTACCTGGCTACAAGACTCAGCCACACTCCAGCCCATAGTCGTAAGTTTTAAAAGCACCTCCAAAATCCTTTGCCACTCAGTCCATCATGAGGTGAAGCTTTGTCCCCTCACATTGATGGTCATACACACAGGGCGTACAGAAGAAGTGACTTGGGGCCTGTTGCCTTGGGAAATAGGGCTTTTCACCTCCTATTTCTAGAGGCATTTGCTGTTGAGATCCAGCCTCCATTCTGGGAGCCAGCTCGGGCTGCCTGCCTGTATCTGAGCCATCTTGGAAGTGAACCCCTTCGAACTCAGCACCCCTGCTTGTGCCGCGGAGCACACACAAGCTGCCATTTCTAGCCCTGACCCAATGGCAGATTCCCGAGCAGATCAAATGAGTGGTGACTTCCAGCCACTAAGTTACCATCACAGTTAACTGATACACAACTGTTAGACAGTCTCCTAAAGCTGCATTTAAAATAAAACTTTAAGCTAGTAGTGCTATAGAAATAACTGTTGACACACCCATGTTTTAGAACCAATGTCACTAGGCCATCTTATTTGCTATTCTTTTTTTCTTCTGAAAACTTCATTAATAAGAAGCCACAGAACTCACTGCTTCTCCCCTTGTCAAGACATCTCCTGCAGGAATGTACAGTAATGCTCTTTCACTAAACTAGGATGATGGGGGTTTCAGGTCTTGGGGACGTTGCCTTGCTGCTCCTGGGATGTTTCTGATGCAGCCACGGATGCACAGGGGTGCCCGGAATTCACAATCCCAGTGAGACTGCAGGAGCTTTGCCACAGTGGCATGGAGGTAACACCAGGCCACACACTGACCCTGGGCCCATGACCCCTGTGAACAGTCTGGCCCCCCGGCAGGACGCAACAGTCTGTCCCAGGCTGGAGATGCCAGTGACGCCCCAAAGCGCCTTGGTAGGAGGGACTGCGGGCACAGCCTGCCCATCCAGCAACTGTGCAGGCTGTTGCTCCATGCGCCTGCCTGCCCCCTGCTCACCCTGCCTCTTTGAACACCTGTTGCCACCTTGGCCTTTCAAAGGTGTCCCTCTCGGCAGTCTTCATTCCAGAGTTACGTGAGTCTCTCCGGGCTGTCTGTCCTGTCAAGCCCCCATTCCCCCACCCCGGGCACCTCCACTTGTCTGATGACCTGCTCTGACTCTTCTAATCATGTTTTTGGCTTTAACACCTCTTTGAGCACCACATCTATAAGACCGTAAGACCAAACTCCAAGACCAAATTCAAATGCTGTGAGGAGGCAGCTGGGGAACATCTGTAGGAAAAATAACTCGGTATCAGACAGTGGGGAGACGAGGGGCTTGGGTAGTTTGTTTATAATCAGAACTATTCAAGTTTATTATAACACCATCTAATAAAGCAAGTCTGGAGAAACTGATTTGGTGCAAAGAGCCTCATTTTGACCCGTTCATAGTTCCTGAAACTTTGGCTTAAATCCATCCCTGGGACTAACAAGAGTGGCACCCCAGTTTGGAAGTCATTACGATGAGGAGAGATGGGGCTCTAACCTACAAAATCACCCACTCCATGTGGGCACAAACCAGAGGAACCTTCCACACCTCGACCTACCTGATGGCAGAAGCATCTTAAAAACAAATGACTTAATTCATAATAATGCCGGCACGCTAACGTGGAAATTATGATTAAAATCATTCAAAGAACCAAGCAATCACCAAGTAATCACACACAGGCATGTAGATGTCTATACCTTGGGGTTATGTCACCAGCCTTTTACAGACATCTCTCTCTCTCCAACACACACACACACACACACACACACACACACACACACACACACCCCTTGCTAGGGTCTGTGCCTTTTCCCAGTTGCCCCAAGAGAACAATGGAACTCAAGCTCTTGACTGATTTGGGGGTGAACCAAGGAGAGAAGAGGCCTGCTTCATTAGCTAAAACCAAAAGAAGGGAGGGTACTAGTTATACAATCAGCTCAGAAAATACCTCTGCCATCTTTCCATCAGTGGTGTTTATTTTACCTGATTATTTTAGTTTGTTACCATGGTCTGGATGGACCATAAACAGCACAGTTATTTCTCACGGTTCTGGGGGAACCAAACTGCTGGGAAGTCCAAACTCGAGGCGCTGGCAAACTTGGCGTCTGGTGAGAGTTTGGCCCCCCAGTTCATAGACAGTGCCTGCTCACTGTGTCCTCACAAGGCGGAAGGGGTGAGGCAGCCATCTGGGGCCTTATGATATGGGCACTAATCCCCACTGGGGGCTCCATTCCCATGATCGAATCACCTCTTAAATGGGGATTAAGATTTCAGCATGTGAATTTGGAGGGGAATGGGGCCCACACACTGTCTATTGCACCGATTTTATTCATTTAAAAATGTTGAAAGAGGATTAAAAATAAGAATAAAAAACTCTCAACCTACAACATGCTATTTGCCAATGAGATTTTCTTTTTGTTTTATTTTTAAAGATCAACACCAACTTACTTTCCCAAGCTTATTTTGAAAGTTGACTTAACAGAAATAATAAGAGGCTTAAAATTTACAATTTCCTTTACCTAGAAATTCCATAAACAATCTAAAAGGCAAACAGAAAATTTGAGGGAAGTTTCCAACATGCACGATAGGAAAAAGTTAATATTCTCAGACTATAAATGACTGACATTATTTGAAAAGGCACACACTTCAATAGCATAATGGGCAAAGAATATAAGCAAGTAATGTAGAAAAAAAAAAACCATATGGTCATAAAAAAAGAAAAAAATATATATATATGAAATTATTTAGCCTCAATAGCATTCAAAGAACTGTAACATACCAGATACTATTTTCACCCATCAAAAGTCAAATATTAAAAATAAATTATATCATCCAATGTTGTCCCACATATGAGGAAGTAAACAGCCTCCTAAACTATTGGTGGAAAACAAATTCATACAACCTTTGTGTAAACTAATTTGCTTATTCCTATTAAAAACCTTTAAAATAAGTACATTCTTTGGTCCAATAAGTTTACTTGGAAAGATTTATTATAATAAAGTAATTATAGATATACTCAAAGATTTAACTTAAATATGGTCATTGTTTATATCTGATCAAATATTTGTACAATCTGGTGACCAGAATAATACACAGTATAACCCCATTTTTGTGGAAACAAATATTTATATGTACAGTTGACCCTTGAGCAACATGGATTTGAACTACTCTAGTCAACTTATGTGTGGATTTTCCAGTGAATATATTGAAAAATTTTTTGGAGATTGTAACAATTTGAAAAACCTTGCAGATGAACTGCTTAGCCTAAAAAACCTGAAAAAATTAAGAAAAAAGTATGCCATGAATACATAAAATACATGTAGATACTAGTCTTACTTATATGTTAGTCAGCTGTTTGTGTTATCAATAAGGCTTCATGTCAGGAGTCAGCTATCAGTATTTTGGGGGAGTCAAAAGTCATATGTGAATTGTGTTAGTCCATTTTCCCCCTGCTGATAAATACACATTTGAGACTGGGAAGAAAAAGAGGTTTAATTGAACTTACAGTTTCACGTGGCTGGGGAGGCCTCAGAATCACAGTGGGAGGTGAAAGGCACTTCTTACATGGCGGTGGCAAGAGAAAATGAGAGAGAAGCAAAAGCAGAAACCCCCAATAAACCCATTAGATCTTGTGACACTTATTCACTACCATGAGGACAGTATGGGGGAAACCACCCCAATGATTTAAATTATCTCCCACCAGGTCCCTCCCACAACACATGGGAATTGTGGGAATGTAATTCAAAATGAGATTTCAGCGGGGACACAGCCAAACCATATCATGAATTTTTAACTGTACAAGTGGTCAGTGCCTACAATCCTTGCATTGTTCAAGGGTCAACTATGTATAAAATATAGTTTAAAAAATACATAAAAGTATACACAGCAAAGTAGTTATTCTGAAATGGTGGAATTTTATATTATTTTAATTTTTTCTGTGTTAATCTATGTGGGCTATTTTTCCTTTAATAATCATGTGCTATGCCCTTAGATTTTTTATTATGTGACAAAAGATAGTTATTCCTTTATTACTAAAAGTAAATGCTTCTAGAATAAATAAGTAAAAGTAATATAATTATTTGGTACGGATTTTTAATAAAATGATGCTGTTAACAAAAATTCTTACATATGCAAGGAAGAATCAGAATGTGTATAAACAAAAAAGCAATAGTCTTCATGTGTGATTATGAATTGTGAGACGTTTATTTTCTTCTTGTTCTCATCCACACTGTCTAATTTCTCTATAAGAATGTTGATTACTTTCTAAGAAAACATATTTTAATTGGCACCTTGGGGTTGTGGTGAAACAGGCATCCTGATGCCAGTATAATTGGCTACAGCCTTTCTTAAAAACAATTTTCAAATTCCTTTCACTATCCTTAAAAGACGACAGTGTTTTACATAGTGATTCCATTCCTGTTGATCTATCTTAAGGATATAATCAGAATATTGACTCAAGACTGTTGTTTTTCCAGAATTCTCTTAAATTGAAAAAAAATTTAAAAAGAATATCTAAATAAATAAAAGTATATCGATATAATGAACGATTGTGCAATCATTAGAATTTCTAAGTGTTTTTAAAATAGTAACTTGTTATTGAACATTTAGTTTGAGCCATACATTACATCAAATGTTTCACCATGCATGAGTTCATTTGATTCTCTCCACAAACCTGTGAATTAATATTGTGACAATTATTATTCACATGAAAAAACTGAGGATGAGAGAAAATTGTGAGACTCTTAAGTGACAAGATGTCTAAATAGAGTACTATTTGAATCCATCCCCTATGGATTTTACTACTACTATCTGGAAATGATAAAGTAAAATCAGACACTATCAGTGATTTAATGCTAAGAGGAAAAAAGTCATCACCTAAATTGTATCCTGTTATAATAGACATATAGGCACAGGAAGAAATACAACAAAATATTCATAGACACCATCTGGGGATGGCAAGTTTTCAAATAATTTTTTTTTTAAAATTTTGTTCCTTTCTGTGTTTCTCAAATGTACTACAACGCACATGTATTATAAGAAGAAAAAAATAGGTTGGGTGCGGTGGCTCATGCCTGTAATCCCAGCACTTTGGGAGGCTGAGATGGACAGATCACGAGGTCAGGAGATTGAGACCATCCTGGCTAACATGGTGAAACCCTGTCTCTACTAAAAATACAAAAAATTAGCTGGGCATGGTGGTGAGTGCCTGTAGTCCCAGCTACTTGGGAGGCTGAGGCAGGAGAATGGCGTGAACTCCGGAGGCAGAGCTTGCAGTGAGCCAAGATCATGCCACTGCACTCCAGCCTGGGCAACATAGCAAGACTCCGTCTCAGAAAAAAAAAGAAAAAAATAATGTAGCTCTAAGTAACTGAAAAAAATACATTTTCAAATGGGGGTTATTCTCATGTTTGACATGTTTCATATAAACACTAACAGTGCTAGAATAATGGGTAACTTGACTTTATACACACCCTGCTTTGTCATAATTCTGCAGAAAATGATACAAAATATATCACTTGACTTAGAATATGAGGGTCAATATATTTTGTAATTAGGTATTTGACAAATACTTTCCTGTAAGAGCTCCTCCCTTTGTAAATATGGACACACTACTATCAATGATAAAATAAATATCAAAGTTTACTTGTCATCCACAGGGGCAGGATGTTGAGATAAGATTTTCGTTTCACCCTTTACTCTCTATATGGTACAAGAAGGACCCCGGTCGAGCAGGAAGTTCAGGTAACATTACTCAGCATTACTCAGTCTCTTCTGAGCGTTTCTTCTCCCTTGCTGTCTTACACCCTTCAGATATTATCTTTTACAAGATTTCAAACACTAATAAAATGATACACATTAGTAAAAGAGAAAAATCCATTATGTAACCCTTCAGAATAGGTTAAAGGGAGCAGAGTCCATTAAAGCTGAATCATCCCAATGTGTAGGTCCCCACAGACAAGAGTGACTTATCGGCTGAACCAGGAAACCTCATCTTCAGTACACATGAGATACCAGTAGCTGTTTCACAGGTTGGTCATAAAGTGAGGCATTTAGGTAAAGATTCACATTCAGACTTTATCACTCACTAATTAGAGAATTGCAGGCAAGTTACTCAAGCCCTTAATACCTCTGTTTTCTCAGTATTATGAATGCAGGGTAATGTCTATTACATAGGGCAGTTGTGAAATTTGGGTAAGAGAGTGTGTGTTAAATCCAGAGTCTGACACATAGTAAGTGTTCGACTCAGCCAGCAAATGCATTTACTAAGTGCCAAGTCACCCACTGAAATCAAACATGTCCCTGGTGCCACAGACACAGCTATAAGAATGCAGCCAAAACCCTGTCCTCCGCCAGCTCACATTTTAGTGGTCCTTATTGTACAGGCCTTGCTTTTTTTACCAGTCAGCGGACATAGTGGTTTTTGCTATAATAAAATCTAGATTAAACATATTTATTGGATAATTTTTAAATCTTCAGAAAAAGATTCACAAAAGAATATTTTATATTGCAATGTATACTTTTACTTGATTGGTAAAACTAAGATCTTTAATCAACTTTTCAGAAAGACTTTTTTGATAGTTAATTTTATGTCAACTCGACTGGGCAGAGGGATGCCCAGGTAGCTGGTAAAAGTCCATTCCCAGGTGTGTCTGTGAGGGTGTTTTCGGAAGAGATTTGCATTTCAGTTGAATTGATGGGATTGATTTTTGAATTGGTGAATGGATGTAAAGAAGATCTACCCTTGCCAACGTGCGTGGGCATGATCCAGTCCTTTTGTAATCTCCCAGTGGGTTCACCTTGCTCGCTGCATACACAGAACCGATTTATCAAGACAGGGGAATTGCAGTGGAGAAAGAGTAGTTCACACAGAGCCTGTGTGGGAGACTGGAGTTTTATTATTACTCAAATTAGTCTCCCTGAACATTTGGAGTTCAGAGTTTTTGAAGATAATTTGGTGGGTGGGGAGGGGCAGTGAGTCGGGGAGTGCTGATTGGTTGGGCTGGAGATGAAATCATGGCACGTCACTGTCTTCTTGGGCTGAGTTAGCTCCTGGGTGGGGGTCACAAGATCGGATGGGCCAGTTTATCCATCTGTATGGGGCCAGCTGTTTCATCGGGTGCAGTGTCTGCAAAGCATCTCAAGCACGGATTCCAGAAGCAGTTTAAGGAGGGTCAGAATCTTGTAGCCTCCAGCTGCATGACTCCAAAACCGTAATTTCTAATCTTGTGGCTAACGTTAGTAGCCTAGTCCCCAGGCAAAAAGGAGGTTTGTTTTGGGAAAGGGCTGCTAGCGTCTTTGTTTTAAACTATAAACTATGAACTAAGTTTCTCTGAAAGTTAGTTCAGCCTATGCCAAGAATGAACAAGGACAGCTTGGAGGTTAGCGGCAAGATGGAATTGGTTAAGTTGGATCTTTTTCACTGTCTCAGTCATAATTTTGCAAAGGCGGTTTCACTTTCAGAGCCCAAACAGTATTAAAAAAGTAGTGGAAGGGTGAACTTTCTCTCTGTGTTGTAGCCAGGACATCCATCTTCTCCTGCCCTCACACGGTGGGAGCTTCTGGTTCTTAGGTCTTCGAATTTGAACTTGGGACTTGGGACTGAGCCACATCACGAGTGTTCCTGGCTCTGAAGCTTGCAGACAACAGATTATGAGACTTCTAGGTCCTCATCATCTCATCAGCCAGTTCTGTCAATCTCTCTCTCTCTCTCTCTATATATATATATACACCCACACACACATATATATACATGTGTGTGTTCATGTATGCATGTGTGTGTATAGTAACACTTTTGTGACTCCATTTAGCCTTGATTATGTAACAGTCACCAGCAAGTATTTAAATACAATTCTTTTTTAATTTGAATTGTTTGGTATTTTGTGTGCCTTTTGGTTTAAAGGCTCATATTCTTTAGCTTTAAACAATATTCTTGTTTCACTTCTTTTATAATTTCTATTTTTCCAAGTTTACTTTGCTGTAACTCCTATTTTTTTTTTTTTTGCCTTCAAGGTACACATATACACTTTTTGTCATATATATGCATGTGTGTGTATCCTTGATGACAAGAAATATATATACATGGACTTTGAAGACAAGAACTATACACACACACACGCACACACGCACACACACATGCATGCACATTTTATGTATTTGCATCTATACATGCATGTAGAGCATATATATCTATATGTGTATATATATGTGTGTGTGTGTGTATATGTGTGTGTGTTAGTGTGTGTGTGTCATTGAAGAAAAGAAATATATATATGGACCTTGAAGACAAGAACTATACACACACACATGCACGCACATGCACATGCATGCACATTTTATGTATTTGCATCTATACATGCATATACAGTATATATATGTATATGTGTATATATACGTGTGTGTGTATATATGTGTGTGTTTATATGTGTGTGTGTGTCCTTGAAGACAAACAATGCAGCTGTTGTTTACATCTCCTGTACCTATCACAATGCATGGGATATGATATGCTTTCAATAAAGCTTGCTGAACAAATGCATGAACGAATGGGTTAGCAAAAATATTTTAACCTGCCTAAAAGAAACCATGAAATTTATAACTTTTTGAAACAAGACTGTCATATATGTATCAACAGATGAATGAAAATTTGTTCGAGAAAAAGAAAAAGCCCAGAATGAGAACATTATGTTCTCTTTATCCAAACTAACTCCTGTATATGTGAAACTTGGAGAGAAAATAAACAGGATCATTTGCTTAGGATTTCTCTTCTAAGAGCTCTAAATATCGGAAACAGATTGAATAGCAATATTGTATCTAAATCTGTCAGTTAAATTAAAAATGTATAAAATAACAAATATCTTCCTTAGTGTAGGCCTATTAAAAAATAGATTTACTAAATGAAAGAAGTAGTGTTTCAAAATAACTTTCGTCACTAATTTGAAGGTTTTGCTTTATTGCATTTTTTGTTCAATGCTGCTAAAGCAATTTTTATCATTTTTTCAGTGATTCTTTCTCAATTTTGAACTGTTTTGTTACTTCGTTTAACCTTGATTACATAACATTCCCAAAAAAGTGTTTAAATGCAATTCTTTTTTTAATTTGAATGTTTGGCATTTTGTGAGCCTTTTGGTTTAAAGGTTCATATTCTTTAGCTTTGAACAATGTTCTTGATTTATTTCTTTTATAATTTCTGTTTTTCCAAGTTTCTTTTGCTGTAACTCCTGTTGTGTGTGTGTTTAATTATTATTAAGCTTCCCTGAAATCATTATCTATATATTTTACTTTTCCCTATTATTTTCTGTATCTTTGTATGTTTCTCAATTAACTACTAGAATAATGTAAGTATTTGACATTTTGAAATCTCACCGTCGATATCAGAGTCACAATTTATGAGGAAAGAAAGAAGGTTAAAACAAAGACAGCGTCTAGCATAATCTCTTTATCAATAGTGCTGATTGGATTAACTATGTACTAAGTAGAGCAATAAAGTAGCTGCAATGAACAGCGAGGAAGGACAAGCATCCCATTCAAGGAGCATCAGGAAACCTTTATCTGGCCCTCACCAGTTCTGTGCCCCATGTTGCTGATAGATGATCAACATGACTTTGTCCTTGACCTTGAGGACTGAAAGCTTAATATTTCCTTTTCCTACCATCCTTTGCCATATTAAAACAATTCCAAACTGGTGCAGTGGTGCATACCTGTAATCCCAACTACTCAGACGGTTGAGGCAGGAGGATCCCTTGAGCACGGGAGTTCAAGGCTATAATGAGCTCCAGTGGTACCACTGCCCTCAGGCCAGGACAACAGAGCAAACTCTATCTCTAAAGTAAACAAGGACCCATGCGGTGACTCACACCTGCAATCCCAGCACTTTGGGAGGCCAAGGCAGATGGATGACCTGAGGTCAGGAGTTTGAGACCACCCTGGCCAACATGGTAAAACTCCATCTCTACTAAAAATTCAAAAATTAGCCAGGAGTGGAGGCACACACCTGTGGTCCCAGCTACTCGGAAGGCTGAGGCAGGAGAATTGGTTGAACCCTGGAGGCAGAGGTTGCAGTGAGCCAAGATGGCACCATTGCACTCCAGCCTGGGCAACAGAGTGAGACTCAGCCTCAAAAAAATAAAAAAATAAAGTAAACAAATACATTACTAAAAATTTAAAAATAAAACAATCTCAGGCTTTGAATAAAGCTTCTCATTATATTATGATATAAAAATATTAAATTTTACTCCTAAAAGTCTTACAATCACTACCCTTCGTTATTTTCCGTTGGACCATACCAGGCAGTCAGAACATTCTCGCGCTCTCTAATCCACAAAAACACACGTGCATTCAATATTCACATGTCCAAAAGCTATCTCCACCCATTATTCAGTTTATATAAAGTCACTATTCTATTTCCAATAGTCATCCATCCACTCATTCGAACCAAGGTTCTCAGTTAACTGTAATTCCATGAGCTGCAAAGTTCTTCACCTTTGAAGATGTCACATTGTTTTCTAGAATTCCTCCTTCCTCCTAACAGTCTTGTCACCATATGCATCTTGCTCCAGCTGCCTTCTGGAACAGGTGATGGGATGAGAGAGGAAGAAGAATCCCTCCTCCATCTGTCAGAAGTGTGACTTCTGCCAATCACCATGAAACAGCAGGAACACTGGGCTAAAAACAAGCACTGAAGGAACCAAAGAGTAAATAAATATCAGCATAGAGGCAGACCTTGATATCCAACTCATCAGTGTGCTGCACCTTCCTAAAAAACAGTCCCTTGCTTGAAAGAGCATTAGAATTAGAGACGAGCCTATGACGCTCTGCAATACCACAGCTGCTCTCAGCAGGGTGCCACAGTACAAAAGGTCTCAGGAAATTGTCACAAGTGAAGGAAACACAAATGTAAAATTGATGAGGAAAATACCTGCCTTAAAATTGTAATGGCAATTGGAAGTATTCCAGATGGCGTCAACGTGGAAATGATCAAGAGAATGAGATTACAGACGTGTAGTAGGATGCCAGGTCAATCTTAAAAGTTGTTGTGTACATCGATGTTTATTAATTTGAAAAGATATTCATATATTTTATGAGAAAGGTCAGTTTTCAAACAATATGTAAGATAGGATTCTGATGTAAAGACATAAGGAAAAGGAGAGAACGAACAAGAACTTGACAGGATCAGTAACTATGTGTAATGCTGGATAGTGAATTGTTTTCTTCCTTCCTCTTTATTCTTTGTTCCTATAGTCTAATATTTATAGTAAATATATATTTTACAACTAGACAAAAACTTTTTTTTTTTTTTTGAGACAGAGTCTCGCTCTGTTGCCCAGGCTGGAGTGCAGTTGGTACAATCTCAGCTCACTGCAACCTCTGCCTCCCTGGTTCGAGAGATACTCCTGCCTCAGCCTCCTGAGTTGCTGGGAGAACAGGTACGTGCCACCACACTCAGCTGATTTTTGTATAGACTAAAACATTTTTCAATGTATAAATTTCACACTACAGCGCAATGCAATGCAGAGAAGCACTGCAGTGCAGTGGGAACTCTGCGTGGGGGCCACATGCCCGGGTTTCACCTCCAGTTCTGCTGCCAAGACATGTAAGAAAGTCATTTAACCATTAGAGCTCATTTCTCCACCTTGAACATGCAGACGCTAAGTCCACTTATGGCTGTAAAATCTGGAGTAATCGATTTTTTAAACCTGTATATCTACCCACCCTAACCACACTGTTCTTAGACACATTGCCAGACTCTCCAGCTCATCGTCACACAGCAAAGCCAAAGACCTCAAACCTTTCTGCCAGGTGACAGCCCTGCTGGAGGCTTCTGGTCACCCCGTACATTCTGGTGTGTCCTCTGCGGACAGAACGCCACAGAAGCCTACACATCCCACAATCCAGGGGAGGCTGAATTAGCAGCTGTGCAACGTCACTAATTGGAAGCCTTTCAGACTTCATTGAGTTTGAGTTAAAATAAATGGAGACTTGTGTGTGTCGGGGATGGGGGTGCATATCCCCATTTTGTTTAATTTGGGAAGGGACTTTCGATGGCTCTGCCAATCCATGACAATATTTGCAGTAAAAATTCACAGCTGATTCTCTCCCTTCTGGTCTATGGAATCTCCTTGGGAACCACTGATATGAATCCAGCCCCTGTCTGCAGAGGTGGAAGATCAGGGGGCGTCTGCAGAAGCATGTGGCCAGGCATGGGTGCACCTAGACGCGTGAGTAGGGGGCTTGGAGAACAGTGTCCCTGACACAGGGATGCAGGTCGTGGAGGACATCAGCCAGGGCCCCTGGAGCGCCATAAAGCTGCTGGGGCTGAGGCAGGATGAAGCAGGCACAGGGAATGTTGTCTGTTTCTCAAACTGGGGGACGGTGGTATGAAAGCAGCACCCAGGAAGGCTCAGCCTGGTGCGAGTGTGTGAGCTGAATGGAATGTGGACAGTGTTGGCCCAGGACGCAGCTCAGAGGCTGTTGCAGTAATCCAGGCATGAATGAGGCTGTAATCCCCACAGAATGATGTGCTGGGTAATGTGGAGCCTGACTTCATTTCCAGTTCTATTTATGGCTCTGAATTACAGGAAAAGTTGGGGAGGGCATTGCTCCCAAAGTTCCGTTTCCTCCTCCCGTGGTCCTAGGTATCTGACCACCTGCAGCCACAGTCCCTAAGCACACTGCGCATGCCCGAAGCCCAAATACACAGATTCTGGAACTTTCCGAAGACACAGAGGATGGCCCTGTTTTTCCCCTGAAGGCACCTCATCCGCGCTACACGTGTCTTTATCACTACCAGGACCCTCCAGTGTGTCCTAACACCTCAGGTTTGATGGTTGACTCTGTTTCACTCTGAACACCACAGAGGATGGCCGTGCCAAAGATGGAGGGAAATGAGAATGTCTGCCAGATAGGAACACAATTTTCCTCTCAAGCTTGGTTCTTAGGAGTGACCCTCACTTTATGACATAAACTCAAATTTCTTTTACACTAAAATCAGGGGTCGTAATAAAAAGGTATTCTATGTGACCGGGAAGCATGGTCAACCGTAAAAACAGAACTTCAAAACAAGAGGCAGAGCCAGTCCGGGAGCAGTTCCATACAAACAACATGTACGGCAAGGGCTGAGAAAAATACGGCCTTTTCCTGGGTATTGTTTTGTGGGACTGGATCACGGTTTCAAAATTCGTGTGCCTCATTAGAAGCACAATGTTCTGCACTTACACCCTAGTAAATATTTTTACAAGATAATATTTCGTGATAAAGGTGTTTTGCTCACAAAACCTCTCCCTGTCAACAACTGGAGGTTGACCTCTTACTTGCCCAAAGCTGTACAAACACTGGTGGGGGATATTTGCATCTGTCGCTTCTAAAACACCTTCCTTTTTAAATCTAGTATGAAAGACAGTTTCCTCAAAAAAAAAACCAAACCGAAAGCTGTTTCTTCTTTTTTTTTTTTTTTCTTGAAATGTTCCTAAGACTGGGGGAAATCTGAGTCTTTTCCTGAAAGCAGAAGTGACTGGCTGGCATGAATTAATAGGATGTCACTGGTGCTGACTCCCCCACCTGCACATTCCTGCCCACAGTCGCGAATCTTGAAGATGAGATCCGTGAGTGCAAAGAATTATGCCAGGCAGTCCTAGAGAATGGAAGCGTTTAACCTTTTCCTCGCCATCGTGTCTGCTTTCATCTCTGCAGAGCCCTCTGTGGAAGGGGTGATCCGACACACAAGCGTTTCTGGGTGGTGCTGAACGCTGCTTACAATGCCCTGCTGCTGTCAGGCAGAAAGTTCTCCAAACCACATGAATTTGGGAGTCTGGACACTTCAGGCATCATCAGGGTTATGGTTTTGTCATAATCCTGCTGAAAGTCCTTTAGCATCTCCAGGCCTCCATTTATTTTCTATAAAATAAGGAGTTGGGAATGACACTGTGTTGATATTCTCCAGTTTTATGAAACATCATATTCAACAATCGCCAGCAGGCGTTTTACAGAAGACCTTGCTTTCCTAGACCCTGCTCCAGTAGAGCATTCAGGCTAGTGCTAAGATTTAATATGCTGCCTCCCTCTGACCTCCACATTATGAAAAAAATATATATAAAGGAAAGAGCACAAGGTAGAGCAAGTAGGTTTCTGGCTTGGTGGAGTAGCTCTGAGCTCTGCCCTGTCCTTGGCTGTGTGTGTCGGGCGAAGCATCTGTGAAAGTCCCCAGTGGGGTGTGCAGAGCACAGGGGCTGCTCCTGAACGCAGGCACGTGATCCAAGGACACTGTGCATTGCCAGTGTGATCCCATGAGTAGTTTCAGAGCTTTGATAAGGCCTAGGTTGGGCTCGGTGGCTCACACCTGTCATCCCAGAACTTTGGGAGGCCAAGGTGGGTGGATCACCTGAGGTCAGGAGTTCAAGACCAGCCTGACCAATATGGTGAAACCCTGTCTCTACTAAAAATACAAAAATTAGTTGGGTGTGGTGGTGAGTACCTGTAATCCCAGCTACTTAGGAGGCTGAGGCAGGAGAATCAGTTGAACCTGGGAGGTGGAGGTTGCAGTGAGCCAAGATCATGCAACTACCCTCCAGCCTGGGAGACAGAGCGAGACTCCACCTCAATTAAAAAAAAAAAAGAGAAAAACAGGAACATCAGATGTGGACTGCATTGATGGCCTGCCTCTTTCTACACCGCAGGAATGTGGGCTGTAAAGGCGGGATGTAAATTCAAGTCCACATGCTATGGAGAAATCAGAGGTTTCGAAAGTGTCTCCATGACTATTTTTAAAGTCACAGCTAATAATTCACCGTCTGACGCTCTGGGGCTTGCCTGGATCTAAAAATAGTTGTTCCCGAGCTGGTCGGGGAACTGGCTGAGAAGGAGGGGAAGCTGCGTGGAATACATTCTGAACCATCAGGAAACCCAAAGCAAAATCGAATCTGGCCACCTAAGATTTGATTGTTAAAAGATGGATTTGACAGCTGATCCCGCATTAATTACATTTGTGAAGACATTTGAAAGAGAGGAATGAAATGACAGTGGCCCTGACACAGTCCTTGGGGTTTAAGATGGAGTCTGACATTGTATCCATCTCCAGTCCTGCAGCAGCTTAGCGACATCAGAGACAATTGAAGCAAAGGGCCCACTTAGGGCTGACAGCTGACCCTGCAGGCCGGCTGGGGAGCCCCTGAGAGGACCCAGGTCCAGCCACCAGGGAAGGGAACCAGCATGGCCCCAGGGGCGCTTTAGGCTGAGGCTTCTCCCAGGATGTGGAGGCTCAGCACTTTGCACAAATTGAATTCATGCCAAAGGAAACTGAAAGCCCGCCTTTTTTCTCCCCCAGCGCACGTCTCAGATTATTTGGCCTTTGTCTGAAGACTGAAAACAGTTCTGTGTCCAAGTATGTTTTTAATAGCTGATATTTATTTCACAAAAAAACTGAAATTGCTTTGTGTGTCCAGGCTTGAATGTTTAAGGCATGCTTGATTAATACATGTGTGCTGAGTGCTTCCTGGGGCTCCTAGACACTGCCAAAGGTAGCTCAGTGGGGAAATTCAAGGCAATTTTCCTCTTAACCTTTGCTACTTCTGACCATTTTCCACTTAAGTTATTATGCTTCTCTATCCATCTATCTGCCTATGTCTAGCTATCCATCATCTATCAATCAATCACTCTATCTTGCAACAGAGGACTTAACTGTGATGTTTTCAAGCATATGGCTTCTCTCATATTCCTATTAACATATTGGAAATGCTCAGCTAAATAGAATAAAGTATTTAGCCTAAACATACGTGAATGTCTAATGCTTTGGGCAAGATATTGAAGGGATGGGGGAGAAATAATATTAATGCTTTCATAGACACAGCTGGACTTCTTTCCTCCTAAACATGAGTGAGAATGCTTTCTATGCTTCTAGTTGAGATTGTAGATAAATAGAGAAATCACGTTTGAACACAGGAAACGGCTTCTGATAAGGAAGACACATTCCTATCTCTCACACACACACACACACACACACGCCCACGCACATACGCACACACGGACCACCCACCCACCCATCGGAAGTGCATCAGCGGCCTCTGCCTCCCGCCAGAATTCCCGGCTGCAGGACACAGCCCAGCAGGAGAAGCTTTTCCCTCCATTCTTTCAAGGGTGAGTGGAGACATAGGCTGGTGATACGTGTTTTGCTCAGTTGAGTGAGGTCCGATTCCTGGAGTTGGGCTTCCTTTAACATCTGAGGTCAGTCACATGGCCCATGCTGCAGAGCCTTCAGAGAAGAAACACACTGGTTCCAAACATTTCAGTTTAGTTTCATTCAAATGCAGAAACATGGAAACACAGACTAGACTCGTATGATCAAGTTATACTCAAGCAGACAATACAATACCAAAGTGATTTCTTAAGAGTGTCCTAAAAGAGTCTCACATACACTCTAAGTTAGTTATCAAGTTCTTTATGAGATCTTTTCTAAGATTATGAACATCATATTTGACTTGTGTAAAGCATCACATTATTGACTAAAGAAAATATGCATAAATATATATATACACACACAAAGTTGTATAATATTTAAAATATTTCTGAGTGGTATGACTCGAAAAGATATTACAGTAACTGATTATCATTGTATGGGAAGATGCTTTATAAAACAAGATTCTTTAATATAGGATATTCTCAATGGCACTATTTCTTGACTTCTATTTATCATTAATAAATTTGGTGGAAATGTTAAAATAATTTTAGAGGTTATTTAATGGGAAATATGTATGTTTCTTTCCATTATAAGCAACTATATATCTTATAATAGGACGTTTTTCTCACCTCACCTAAAAATAACACAGAATGTCTTATTTCAGATAAATATTAGTTTTAAAAGGTTTTAGTTATATATCTTATATCCTGTTTAATTTGAGTTCTTTTTACACTTAGAATGAACACATCCCGATTCTAACAAAAACACAGTAAACACAGAGGAGCCACGTGGGCTACGTTCAGGTATGACACATTTGCGTCTTCTGTCCGCAGCGTTCTCAGGAACGTGTCACTATGGACACAGACATGGTTTTAATGGGAAAGAGGTAAAAATTTTCCCAGAAAATTGTATGTCATAAGGCACCATTCTGGAGACAAGCCCTTGAACTCAGGCTTTACATTATATAAAGACAATTTCTGGAGGTGAAGGAGAAATTACAGTAGAAGGAGGACAGGTGTTTGGAGAAGTTCCCGTTCTGCCCCAAGGGTGTTGGGGAGGCCAGGAGGAGCTCTGCTTCCTGCAGGGCTGAGTGTTGTCAGCGTAGCCCCTGGTGGCCTCAGAGTGACCCCGTAGAGAGTGGAAGGCGGCATGTACACTCTGCACAGTGGCAAGCATGTCATATCCCAAGTTTAAATACACCAGTGTGCACCTCTGTGTGATGATTCTGACATCATGAATGCAGCAGGTCTCATTTGATGGGGTCTATTTCATAAAAAACATTTTGAGGACTAGAGAAAACCATACTCTATCACAGTTTTTCGTTTTTTGTTTTTTGGTTTTTTTTTTTTTTTTTGAGACATAATCTGGCTCTGTCACACAGGCTGGAGTGCAGTGGCCAAATCTCAGCTCACCACAACCTCTGCCTCCCAGGTTCAAGTGATTCTCCTGCCTCAGCCCCCCAAGTGGCTGAGATTACAGGTGTGTGCCACCATGCCCAGCCAATATTTGTATTTTTAGTACAGACGGGTTTCACCATGTTGGCCAGGTTGGTCTTGAACTCCTGACCTTAAGTGATCTGCCCTCCTTGGCCTCCCAAAGTTTTGAGATTTGCAGGTGTGAGCCACTGCTCCTGGCCCTCACTGTTGATTTACTAGGAGGATTTTTCTTCTAAATACCCCAGAGAAGCCATGTGGGACACAACCCTGGGGTGGTGGGTAAATCAAGAGTCAAACTCTGAATGGTTCCCATCCCAAGGAGAAGAAGAAAATAAATCTAATCAGAGAGAAACGGAAGGCTTATTACAAGAAGTCATGCCAGATTATCAGCTCCTGTTTTGGGCCAGACCTTTGAGGGGCAGCGTCCTGAGCCATGAGGAGCAGGTGTCAGGCTAGGGACTGGTGGATACGTCAGGAATCCTTACACAGTCCCAAGGAAGAGGAAAGAAAACCCGCTGAGGACTGAAAAGGTTAGTCACGCCCAGTGGAGGTGAGGAGTGGGGTACAGGGGACTGATTTCCTGCTGTTCAGCAAGGAAGTCTTGGGGTGTTTGTCACTCACATATTTTATGTTTCTAACTAAGACACAGGACTTCAGGAATAAGATTGCCCTGAAACGTCTCCATCGGTGGCTCTCTCTCCTGGGGTTGACTTGACTTCCCACATCCCACCCAAGCAGGGGACACATGGCAATGTCTGGAGGTAAGTTTGCTTGTCACAAGTGGCAGATATGCCCCTGGCATCTAGTGGGTGAGGGCCAGGGGTGCTGTTGAACATGCCGTGTACAGGACAGTCTCCTACCACAAAGAACTGTTTCTGTCAGAATATCAACAGAGCTGAGGCTGGGAACACATACTCTAAACTCTCTGCAAGGTGCTATGGACTGAATGTTTGTGTTCCTTCAAAATTCATGTCGAAATTCTGACCTCTTAGGTTAGGTATAAGGAGACATCATCTTTGGGACGTGATGAGGTCATGAGGATGGTGTCCTTAAGGATGGGATTAGGGCCCTTAGAAAAAATGACCAGAGAGAGCTCCCTCCCCTCTTTCACCGATGAGGACCCAAGGAGAAGGCGCCCTCAACGAGACAGGAAACAGGCTCCCACCAGACACCGATTCTACCAGCATCGTAATCTTGGAGTTTCAGCCTCCAGAACTGTGAGAAATGAATGCTTGTTTAAGCCATGTGTATTGCTGTTATAGCAGCTCAAATGGCAAAGACACAAAGCAAAGAAATGACTCTGATATATTAAACTAAAATGTAAATTATATAACAATATTTTACATATATAGAAAATGTTCACCAAGGCGGGCAGATCACCTGAGGTCAGGAGATCAACACCAGCCTGGCCAACATGGTGAAACTCTACCTCTACTAAAAATACAAAAATTAACCAGGTGTGGTGGTGGTTGCCTGTAATCCCAGCTACTTGGGAGGCTGAGGCAAGATAATCGCTTGAACCAGGAGGTAGAGGTTGCAGTGAGCTGAGGTCGCTCACTGCAGCGATCTCAGCCCGGGTGACAGAATGCTACTCCATCTCAAAAGTAAATAAATAACAATAAAATAAAAGTTCAGATAAATACATAATAAAAGGATATGAATTTATAGAACTATAATTTTAGGCTTTTAAATATGTCCTTCTCATAATGGGAGCCCACCGCTCTGGGGTCAGTCCAGTCTCGTAAAACAGCATTGTCCTGGCTGTGTTGGAACTGTTTTTCTCTGGTCAGAGTGAAAAGAAAGGCAGTCCTGGGTTATAAAACTGAACTTCGTGACTCGCAGGGAAAGAGTGCAGCCGCGTATCAGTGGGCTGGGTTCTGCATAACCTCGGATGCCTCTCCTGGCCTCAGTTTGCTCATCGGTGACAGTGTGATAATAACAGTATCTGCTTCCGTTTCCAAGAGGATTAAATAATACAAAACACATATCTCGGTGTTTTGTGCATAATAAACCCTCAATGAGTATTTGCTATCATTTTTGCAATTTTTAGCTTTGTATCTGAATTATTACACGGAAATGAATCTAAATTCAGAACGATTCACGAAGAGAATATATTAACACAAGATCTTTTGAGCTAGTTTAAAACATGAAATATTATTTCCAATGAGAGTTATTTTTCTTGCCCTTCTCCTCACCCCCCAAACTGGAAAGTGAACAAAGAGGGTATGTGTTGATAGAACTCTGTCTCAAAGAGGTTTGGGAGATGGTAGAGTTTGATTGACCTGTCACCTTGTGGAAGAACCCACCTTACATACTAACAGCTTTTGAGTTCTTCAGGAAGGAATGGCCTGCGACCGGCTGAATCAGCACTGAGCTCCTATTTACTACGAAGTACAGTATCATTTATTTACCATGGAGTAACCTTCACACAGCATCGCCTCTTGAAAGCTTCCAAGGAGAGGAAACATACTTAAACGTGAAGTCTTATTTTCTCAACAGTTCTCTTGATCGAGTTTAAAATTTAAAAATTATCTCGCCAAGCTTTCTGCGCCGTGATTTATGCAAGGATGATACAAGAATGAAACGGATTGTCTTGGCAGGCTGAGTCACTAGCTACGATATCAGGGAGTATCTTCCTGCTGCAGAGGAAAGGGAACACGTCATGCTCTTTGAGTCACAAACCTTCTAATCATCACCTGTCTGAAAGGGGACCTGTTGTAACTGACTCAGCTGAGATTCACCGAGCAAGCACGCTGAGTGAGTACAGATACCTGGTTAGCAGATGAGGATGCTGGGGTGAGATTGGCTGCTGTCACTCTGAATTTTGACATGGAAGAGGGCCGATATCTGATGCAGGAAAAGTGGTCACCTATGCGTACCAACACAATGGGCTCATTTACATAATTACACACATTTATCGTCTATCATTTAGGCCTTGAAATGTATGAATTAATCCTCCCTGTGATGGGAGCACACTGCTCTGGGGAAAGTCAGCTCTCATAAAGCAACATCTCCTTGACTGTGTTGGAGCTGTTTCCACTTATTCATTCTCTGTTATCACATTCATTGTGCTGAAAACATTCAGGTCACTGTTTTCACTTTTCCTGGGATCCTAGACAATGTCCCCATCATAGCTGCTCCGGAACAAGCAGCTGTGTGGCAATGGTGACTCATGCAACAGAAGTGACCTGTCTCTGGTGAACTCTCCTGTCTGTCTCCTGCCTGAACTGAAAGTCACAAATCAAATGATAAACCTGGAGCCTCAGCCAGTATCACCCCCGATCTTCAAAGTGGTTCTGAAGGGCCTCAGATGTCTGGCTACTAAGAAGTCCTTCAAGTTTTGTTTACCTCGCTAATCCTGCCTGTCCTGCTCTTTAGATAGGCAAAGGAGAATTGCTCTAGGCTATGGCTCAGGGCCTTCATCTAAGGCTCTTGTCAACAGCTCTTTGCAGGGTCTGGAGCGCTGGGAAGAAGGAGTCCCGGGTTCCTAAACGACCACATTTCTTCCCATAGTCACAGTGTTCTGGATTCCCGAATTTTGTTTCCAACACAGCCAAGTTTTGGAAAGGGGGATGTGGGTGGCAAGAGTCTCTAGGTATTCCAAAGTAAATATCAAAGAAAAACTGTAACCAGGAGTTTTTATAAAGGGACAAGCTGTACAGGTTTTCCACTGATCGGGCTGAACTGAGGTCCTGTGGGAGCATCGAGCAGAAATTCCCACCAAAGAGTAAGAAACAAACCAAACAAAAATGATGCACACACGGAAAAAAGGAATAGCATCTGCTACAATTGCTGCCTGTGCCCGGGTCATTATTTCCGTGAGTGGGACCTGAAATGGACAGCTGTCCTCGGTCAGGCCTGCAGCTGTGTATCTTAGCTTTGCCTAGGGAAAGTTCTTTTCCATACAGAAGGTGAATGCATTCCTCCCCCTCCTCCTCCTCCTCCTCCTCCTCCTCCTCCTTTTCTTCTTCTTCTTCTTCTTCTTCTTCTTCTTCTTCTTCTTCTTCCTCTTCTCTTCTTCTTCCTCCTCCTCCTCTTCTTCTTCCTCTTCATCTTCTCCTGCTCTTCCTCCTTCTTCTTCCTCTTCTCCTCCTCCTTCTCTTCCTCCTCCTCCCCCTCCTTCTTCTTCTTCTCCTCCTCCTCCTTCTTCTTCTCCTCCTCCTCCTCCTTCTTCTTCCTCTTCTCATCCTCCCCTTCTCCTCCTCCTCCCCTTTCTTCTTCTTCTTCTTCTTCTTCTTTTTCTTCTTCTTCTTCTTCTTCTTCTTCTTCTTCTTCTTCTTCTTCTTCTTCTTCTTCTTCTTCTTCCTCTTCTTCTTCTTCTTCCTCTTCTTCTTCCATAAAGTTGAAGTCCCAGGTTGAGTAAATAAGGACTTTTTGTTCCTTTCAGAGGTTCCCCTAAAAAATGAAAACAGATTTCTCTAACATCTTGCGTGAACAAAAGAACACCTATTTACTAAAAAGCAAACACCACATCCAGCATGGTGCTATGCACCTCACTTCTAGGATGCAAACTCTCATAACAGTCCCAGGAGCAGCCGGGTCCCCTTCACAGGTGAGGGCCAGTGAGGTGCCTTTCTCAGGTCTCTTAGTCTAAGGAGAACAAAGCTGGTCTTGACTTCCTTAAGGCATAGCCATTTCCAACAGCAAAGCATATTGAAAAACTTTGGAGTCAAGTTGGCTTTTCACAACCCACACCCCAAGAGAATGGCAAAAGAGAAATCAGCTGCTGCATTGCTGTTCAGTTTTGCTGTTATTGAAGCTATCTGTTTTAATTATTTCAATCAATGGTGTTATTATGTGTACTCTCTGGAACTTTAAGCAAATGGAATAATGTAGAAAATTCAATAAATAAGTAAAGGGAGATGAAGAACAGAGAACATTGTGTTTTTCAGGCAAAAGAACAATAGCAGCAGTAGCATCAACAGACTCCTCTTCTCCGTGGCCTTGCTGGCTTGTGCTGCAGAGATACTGGCTCAGTTCTCTCGGCCTTGTCACCTAAGGTCAACACCAGTCTCTCTTATGTTATTTGGACTTCTCTAAGAAGCTAAAAGTCTCCCTGTGGCTGCTTAATTTCAGCCATCCCCACAGTGCTTCTGAGCAATATCATGGTCTGATAGATGTCACTTATGTGTGTGAACCACAGATCTGCACCTGGGCAAACTGGTCCTCATGGAACCATGTCTTGCCAAGACAACCCTACAAACAGGAAATTCACCTGTGTTCTTAAAGGTGATCTTACTTAGCGATGGGTCAAGATTCCCTGGCAGTCCTAGGAGCAAAGTCCTAGAGATTCCTGCATCGTCCGATCTTATTTGCCCTGAAAACAACAAATTGGATTATTAAGTGAAGGGAATACACCCAAATTATCTCTAAAAGTGTAGTTTGTCATCATTAGCAGAAAAAAGTGATTCAAAGAAACATTGTAAAAATCACCCTAAGGACATCTTCTCGGAATCTTCGAGAACAAGATGACTCACCTTTCCTGCCTTAACGGGCAACCTGTCTGGGCCTGGCTCAGAGCTCATCTTGCCCCAGAACAGCCTCGCCACTGCCTCCCTCTTCCTAGAAGTCATGCCATTGCCATGTGGTTTAAATCAGAGCTGATGCCTATGGGGGCCTACCGCATCCAGAACTTCTATTTAGAGCGTCTCATCTAATTTTTATTAGATAAGTGCAATAATCACCGGATGAAAAGAGGCACAGATGACCCTGTCCAGGAGCAAAGTGGTGGCAGGACTGGACCCATGCCAGGTCCCAGCCAGTCCATTCCTCCCCGCATGGCCCAGCTGCTGGGCTGTGGAAGCTGCAGGCAGGGTCCCTTGCAAGCCGGTGGCCTCAGCCCCATCTCCTTACTTCTCTGCAGCTTGTTTTCTCTATGTGCAAGCTGTGACTAATCTCACCTCCCTTCAGGGGATTTTCACAGGTTTCATAAGTGAAATAAGTGCCTATTTTGTTTCTTTCCCTGTGTGTACCTTGTATACCACAGATGGACACATGTGTCTAAAATACCTGTTTTGTCAGTGTTTTCCTCCAACTCAGGAACACCGAGAGCCCTCCCCAATCCCTCCATTTCTATCAGGACAAAGCTAACGTGCCACCGGCAGCAAAGAGCTCAGTATTACCAGACATCATTTTGCAGATAAAGAAAGGAAATCCCTGGGTGACTGAAAATCTCCCCAAGTAGGAGCCCAGGGACCTTGATGGGTCAGGTCTCACTGCATCCTGTCCCACTCTGTCCCAGCAAACTTTCTTCTCCAGTCAAAACTGGTCTCACTGTCTGAGGAACACCTGTGCTGACACTCAGGCACAGCCTATCAGGGACACTGCTCCCTGCCCTCTCCCATCCAACTCAACACACCTTGAAAGGAACAGAATGCTCCTGCAGCCTGGCAAGGTTCCCTTTCCTCTGCCTCCTCCTTCAGAGACTTTGGGATTGTCCTCGGATGACAGAGTCCCCTGCCTCCTGATGGAGTGATGCTGGGATGAGGGGTGGGATGGAGGATGCCTGCTCACACCTCCCAGATCATTCACCAGGGAGCAAGGCCAGGCCATCATCCCACTGTGTTCATCTCGGCCAGGCACGATGGCTCACACCTGTAATCCCAGCACTTTGGGAGGCCAAGGCGGGCCGATCACTTGAGGTCAGGAGTTTGCGACCACTCTGGCCAACATGATGAAACCCTCTCTCTACTAAAAATACAAAAATTAGCCGAATGTGGCAGCATATGCCTGTAATCCCAGCTACTCAGGAGGCTGAGGCAGGAGAATCACTTGAACCTGGGAGGTGGAGGCTGCAGTGAGCCGAGATCACGCCACTGCACTCCAGCCTGGGCTACAGCATGAGACTCTGTGTCAAAAACAAACAAACAAACAAACAAAAGTTTGAAACCACTGTGTTCATCTCACACCTTGCAGACAGATATGCCCAGGATGGGGCTGAATAAAAAGCTAATAGTAATAGCCACCCTCTATGGAGAGCTTCTCATGGACCACACATTCTTCTAAGGCCTTCTCTTGCGTGAGGTGAACACAATGGTTAACCCATTTTACAGATGAAGAAAGAGAGACGTACGCTCTTCAGCAAATTGCCCAAGCTCATGCATGCAGTAAGTGACGGGGTTGAGATTCAAGTCCAGGCAATCTGTCAGCCGTGCACATGCTACTAGGGAGGGAGGGAGAAGGGTAGGGAGGAAGAAAGAGAAAAAGGAAGGAAAACAGGAAAGGAGGAAAGAGGGAGGGAGAGAAAGGAAGCAAAAGGAAGGAAGTCAAAAAGTGAAGAAAGGAAGGAAAGAGAGGAAGGAAGGAAGGCAAGAAAGAAAGGAAAATGAAGGAGAACAGGAAAGGAGAAAAGAGAGGGAGGATAGGTGGGAGAGAAATGAAGTAAAAGACAAAAGCAAAGCATGGAGAGCAGAAGGAGGGAGAGGAAGGCAGGAAAGGAAGAAAAAGGAAGGACAGGGAAGAAGAGGGAGGGAAGAGTGCTGAGAAAGTTGATTTAGCAAAACAGATTTTGTCTCCACCTAGAAGGACCAGTTGTGCCCAGAGAACCTTCTCTGTCTCCTCTAACTGTGGGATAAAAGGAGATTTCCACAAAAGCGAATCAGGGACATGGCCCATCTCTTAAGAAGGAGGCTCTGAGAGGTGAGTCCAAGGGTTTCTGTCCTGTGCGATTTTCAGGCTCTGTAGGAAACAATCCTTAGCAGAATCTGAAGGGGTGGAGGCAGGACCAAGTGACTTTGAGAGCCAGAAGGGAAAGTGGGAGGTCTGTGGTTTAAGGACAACAGAGTCAAAGATGAAAAGGTGCCTCCTTGCAGTAGTCCCCAGGTTGGTTCCTTTTGACAAGAGTTTTTAGCCCTAGATGTGACTGAGAAGTAAGGGGAGAATCTGTGCAAACCCCACGTTCTGGATGCCCGGCTCCCAGTGCTCCTGGGTCCTTCTGGAGCAGAGTGGTTTCTGAGCATCACGGTCCCACCATCTGGATAAGAGGAGGTCCCTAGACTGAGCTACTCTGGAGGCCTCTGGGTGCCCGGGGCCAGCGTCATTGGCTGACACTGCCACCTATTCTCGAGTCCCTTTTTGTTTCTTTTCCCAGGACAAGAACCCGGATGCAGCGCGTGGCATGAGGCAGTTTCAGGATGCCCTTGTCAGGCAGAGGATGGCTCAGTGGCCTCTGGCCCAGCTAAGATTTCATGAACTTTACTCCTGGTCCCGCTCCCAAATTAGACACTGGAGATAATGGATCACTGTAAGCATAAAAGGGGCTTTTTGTTTTCTTTTACAAATATGCCTAGACAATTCTCAGAAATACCCGAGAAACAGCATGTGTTCTCGTACCTCTCAGACCTGTTGAAGCTGAGAGGGAGATGGTTAATGAAAGGCTGTGAGAGCGCGATGCACAGTCCAGAGAACTTTTGAGATCATCATCCCCACCTCTGAGCTCCCAGCACTTATTTTTTCCAACCATTTTATGCTTAACTAAGGAATCTGTGCTTAATTATTAGCATTAAGGAGAATAGTGGAGGCTAATAGTGGCCAGCATTTTATTCTTCAAGGTGCAGAAAAACATACATTTCCTTCCTTCCTTCCTTCCTTCCTTCCTTCCTTCCTTCCTTCCTTCCTTCCTTCCTCTCTCTCTCTTTCTCTCTCTTTCTTGCTTTCTTTAGCCTGTGCAGGAGTCAGACTCTGACTTCCCTCCCTCCCTTCCTCCTTCCTTCCTTCCCTCCTTCCTCCCGCCTTCCCTCCCTCCCTCCCTCCCCCACTTCTTCCTTCCTTCCTTCCTTCCTTCCTTCCTTCCTTCCTTCCTTCCTTCCTTCCTTCCTTCCTTCCATCCTTCCTCTCTCTCTCTTTCTTGCTTTCTTTAGCCTGTGCAGGAGTCAGACTCTGTATTGCATTTAGAATGAAGAGAAGTTGAATTTTTAATCCCTGAGCCAAACCCATCGGGTAACTTTCAAGTTCCCCAGAATCTTCTGATTTTCACTTGGGTTCAAAACCACAGTTCCATATGCAGTTGAAGTGGCATTTTCTTCCATTGGCAACTTCTGCATTTGGTATCAAACCTTTGGTTATGCACAGAGCTGAGGGAGAGCAACCCGATTCCTCACGCATGTTCCACCCTTGGAGCACTCACCCCTACCTCTAAGAGAGCCCTTTAAAATGAGCTTGAGTCCTCCATCCAGAAACCATCCCACACTTCTCACACAGAAGATGGCAGGGCCTCGTGCATCAGAACCCCAGCCAACCAGGACTACAAATAAATACCCAGAAGCTGGCCTCAGTGATGCACTTGGTATAGGAAATGAAAGACGGAACCAATGGTTGCAACCAAATGAGAGCAGAAGTGAAAGTCTGCAAATAAAAATTACAGGTCCTTCATCACAGCTTTCCCTCCACACAGGCAGTAAGACAACCAAGCAGTTCTCTAAGAGACGGTTTTTTGTTTTTTTTTTTTCCAAGAGTTCTTGAGTCATCTTGGTTTCTATCTCTTGATGTAGAATTGACTCTAAAAGCAAAAAACACCTCATTCCTCTGCTTTGCATGTAATGGACTCACCAGGAAGATATTCCTGTACAAAATGTCCCACTTCCGGGGCTCTTCACCTGACATCACCTTAGTTTGAAGTTACTTAGCTTGATATTCTGGCACATTTTAGAAAGCAAAAAGCACCTTAAACCTTAACATTTTGTGCCATTTCTAGGCCAAACACTTTGGGGCTTTTTAAAAAAAAAGTACACCAAGATAAAGTCATCATTGACTCTGTTGAAAGAAATGGTAGGAAAAAAAAATTTTGACAAGTGCATTAAAAATTCAAGGCTAAATGGGTTGAACAAAAGATTGGAAGCCGAGGTAATCTGTGAGAGATCCCTGCCCAGCTGGCTAAGCTTTTTATCCTTCGGTTCTTACCCCTGACTTGCTGAGCCAGCGTGGTTAGAAAATGCAGGACACACACACAAACAACGTTGAAATTCCTTGGATGTCGACCTTTTGATTCACACCCATTCTGTAAAGCATTAGGAGGTCAAAGGTGTATGCTTTTGTGCAGTTTGGAAAAGAAGGAGCTGACCATTTCCAGCCTTCAGTGCTCTCTTTCACGCTAATAATTGAGCTGGAATTCCTGAAGAATGACTCTGGGCCCTGAGGTTAGTCCTGCAAAGTAGGGGTGGGGTTTGTACCTGCAGTTTGCATAGGATCCTCCCACCGACCTGCCTGTTAGAAAGGACAGTGGCTTCACGATCTGTTTGTTGTTCATTTGTTTTTCTCCCTGTAGAGAACAAGGTGAGTGGAGGTATTTTCAATGAGAAGAAAGGCCTGAGCTCCCGTTCTCCTGTTACAAACACACCACGTCAAATATTTCTCGAGTCAGTATGTTTTAATAAGCGCTCTTTATTTATTGGGCCTACAATACTACAGTTGAAATTATTTGCAGACCTCGTTGATTTTGACTGGAGGTCACTGGAAAGCCGGTGGTTCCTGCCTCAGCAGAAGCTTGTGTGGCAATAGGAGTGGAGGCCGGAGAGTCCTTAGGTCCGTCTCAAATTCTCTGGGGTAAAAAAGGGCTAACAGTTCCTTCATTGAATTAACTGTGGAGATAAAACATTTGTGAATATTATGTACACACATACCAAATTGGCCCTAAACAAATTATTCCAGAAATACATTATTCTAGCAAATGGTCATTCGTAGGGCGCACACAGCACGGCTGTCCTTCGGGTCTGTGCCGTTCGGAAGGTCCAGCTGAATCGTGACAGCAGGTTCATGAGTGGCCCCGAGCTTGTTCCTCATTATTTCCAGCAAACCCCGTCTCTGTCTACTTACCTCCTTCCTTAACAACCTTTTCCCAACCAATTCTTTCTGCAACCCTAGAAAAACTGAATTCTGCACATGCGAAAGGAAAGGAAATGGGTATCTGCTCAGTGCTGATTTCAGAGAATGTCCACAAAGGTTTTCTCTTTTTCACAGATACTGCACTGAAGACTCGGATGGTTTGAGCCGCTGGAGCCCCGCAAATTCAGGCACCTCCTCCACCCCAGGCCACTCTACTCCCCCGTGCTGCCTCCCACACCCATCCGGTTGTGCGGGACACTCCCCGCGTTTCTTCGGCAAGTCTCATCGGGCTCCCTCCTTGTTCGATAAAGGTGAAGGGTGTGGGGTTCTCTGTGCTTGCTCAGGAAGTTGAGTCCTGGTGAAACGTGTCAGGCTGCCATTTCCCAGGCTGGAAGATTTTCCCAGGACGAGGATGAATAGGCCATGAAAGTGCACACTCTTACCCGACAGCCCGACCCAGGTGCCAGGCTTCTGACTCAGGACCATCTGTGGGTGCCAGTGCAGGGAGGTGAGTCACTGCAGCCTTGCTCAATCCCCCTGCAGAGGTCAGCTCCTGGGCCCCAAAAGTTGCTCCAGGATGAAAGCAACTCCACTGCTTTCAGTGAGACTAAAATCCTGGTCATCTGCGATCTGCAGAGTCACAGACATGTAACCCAAATAAAGATCTGGATGATGGTCTGGCTCCTAGTTTGGTGATACTAGCATGTTTGAGCACTGGGGAACTCTATCTTAACATGCGGCCAATAGTTACTGCCCTCACAGGATTTGGGAAGGAAAAAGCAAGACAGTATTTGATATGTAGAGATGGTCAATGAAGTAGCATGACCAAGAACCAGAAACACTAGAAATGAACCATCTGGGCAGCCTGTGGAACAGTGAGGTTAGCTTTCACTGCTGTTGTTTGTTTATCTGATGTTATTCAGAGTTGATTTCTTTTGTTTTAAACCATTAACCACTCAGGATCCTCTTAACATCTTCCCATCCCCTCTTCAAAACCTCTATTAGGAGCCCAGGAGCGTGGGCTCCGTGCACCTTGGCATGCTTCGTAAAAACACGTTAACCCGAGAAGGGGCTCCTTGGATTTGCCCACTGGGGACAAAAAGGCACAGATGTCACTGACATCTTCAAGGTTTTTGTTTCACAAGACAAGAATGTTTGCTAAACCCACCCCATGACCACTTGCTTCTCTTTTGCTGGCTTTTTGAAATTCACTCGGGTGGCTAGTGGGTGGGTCTCTGGGGACCTTGCCATTGTACCATCACGGTGGCATTTCTTTTCGCTAACGTGAATATGGCGAGCCCAACAATACGATGGCCCAGCAAAAAATAGAGCCTGTAATCTTATCCCGAAAGAGAAATCTCACGGCTTGGTGCCTCTGGAGGGTGAGGCAGAAAGCACTACCTCAAGCCATTGTCTGGGCAGCTTGTGGGCCCAGTTCTTCACCTTCGGGAGCTGAAACTGATGACCGTTTTCAATGGTGCGGTAGGCACCGGCAGAAAGAAGCTTCCAGCACTGTTCCTGGCCACCGAAAGCTAAAAATCTGCCTCTGATTATAGATTATAAAGAGAAATCAGAGATTATAAAGATAAATCAAAATTGCTGTTTGGACAAAGAGGTGTAGCAGCAGATACCCAAACCCTAATGTAGAAAATCAACTAAGCAAATGACTATTTTTTCTGTTCATGCCCCAGTACCTGAAGGAGAATTGCTGCTTCTCTTCGCGGTGCCTGCCACTGCACCCGATAGTTAGCACGTGAACGTCTTGCTTGAAGTCAGCTTCTCGGTGTAAAAAGAAATTTAAACATAGAAAATTCAAGTAACACCCATTCATTTATTGAAGATCTCAAATGTTCTATGATCAAGTCAAAAATCTAGTAGCCGAACAGAGGATTCCCTAGTTAGTTTGAAAGCCACGCAGAAGGATGGTTTGTACACAGCCACTATTTTTCTAGAAGCCAGGCTAGCTTATGTTTGGGATATACATAAAATACAAGGTAAAGGCTCTTTGATTTGGGAAGGGATGATGGTAGGGGAAATAAAGGTATAAACATGAAGTAACAATGGAAGTCAAAAATTCAGGTAGATAGGGTAAGAGCTGACATTGTTGCAATCGGTTCTTCATTCCCCATACATGAGTTGCCTGAGGTTTCTGAGGTCACAGAAACTGTGATGAACATGATTCAGTAGGAAGCAAGCAGAACTGGGAGCCAGAATCCTGAGTTCTCCTCTCAGCTCTGATGCTGACACTGTGATCTTATTACATAAGATTAAATAACAATCGTATTTTAGATGAGTAGCCAGAGAAAAAGTCACCATGCTGAAATTGGCCAAGGGACTGAACAGAACCTGTTGTGTAGGATCTCTTTATGATTCTAAGTTCTACAGGAGTTAGACACAATATCTGAACAGTCTCAGGTCTCTGTCTTTAAGATACTAGAACTCAAGATTGAACTGGAAACTGAAGCAGAATACTATGTTCGCTGAGTGCTGAGTCTGCCAAGAGGTAAACTTTTCTCCAGCCTCTGCAGACAGAGGTACCCTGAGCTCCTGGGATCTGGGGCAGCAGCCTCGGGGCTGTCCTGGATTTGAACGGCAAGTACAGAATTGCATCCACCCTCTCAGTAGACCTGAGCAGTAGACATCCCCATGCCCACTTTAGAAACAGGAAGGTTAAAGCTCCCATGTGTTAATCAGTTCTCATGGTTAGAAACTTCTGGAGCTGGCATTTGAGAGAAGGTCTGTTGGACTCTGAAGCACATCTGTCTTCTCATTTAAGCCGTGTGCTAGGCACTTCCCCATACAGGGTGTAAGACTGGGCTTGTCGGTAACGTCCCTGTGCTTGTAGAAAGAGGACAGAAGAGGCTGCTGGCGTGGGCCACCACACAGGTAGTGGGTTAAGAAAGAACAGTCGGAATGCAAGAGAGGAATTTCTCCAAATTCGTAACCGGCTGATTGTGCAGCTGCAAACTTTCTGATCTGTGCACACCAAAGATCATTTCCGTATTTGCCTTGTAGCTGCCACTGTTGTTGTCATTGGCTAGGGAAAGGCGACAGTGTCTTTGAAAAACTGTTCTGTTGCCCTGAAGCCACTTGATATCCAAAGTTTTCTTCATCCCTCAACCACAGCAAGCATGGACCCTCACAGTGACAGCGTGTGGGCAATTCACTGTGCACTCCTGAGTGACACAAATAAGGATTGATTTGGTCATTTCAAAACAAGGAGGTCACTGCAAAATTCAACTAATGCTTAGTAATGCCATTTTCTTCGCTGAGAGCTCCTCCTCTGCCAGCAGTACCTGTCCCTCTCTAAGAAAAGGGTTTTCAGAAGTAGGCAGATCGTAAGAGCTATGACTGATGATGAAGCAAAGATGAAAATCGTCTTCATGACTTGCATGTGCAGCAGAGGAAACCACAAGTTATTCCCTGCGAGCCGGAAGCGGGCGGATGTTTTCATGGCCAAAGGCAGCAGTCCTCGTTTCTGCCTGTCATATTTTTCGGGTAACTTGCTGGAAGAGACGGAACAGGTGGCAGGGACGGCAAAGCACAGGCACCTTCTAGAAACAGTGAAGGGCTCAAGACATCCTGAGAATGCCAACAGCGTGCATGTGTCTGCTTCCCACCCACCCAAAGTCTTTCTGTTTTTGAGTCCTGTACACCTGCAACAAGGGTAGGAGGGTAGTTTTTTAAATCATTTTCCGTGTTTTACAAAGAAGAATTTACCATTATAATCTGGATCCCATGGGGCTGTGACATACATCACCCACCTTTGTGCCAGGACCGGGGCTAAGCTCCTTGCAGATACAGTTTTTAATTCTGGCAACTATCCAGCACATTTGCTATCCTCAACCCCAGTTTTAGAAATGAGAAAACTGAAGCAGAGGGAGATGATGAAGCAGCCGCGTCTTATTTGAACACAATTCTCGCCATTAAAGTTGCTTTTCCATGCATTTGCTCTTGAGAGCTCCACACCAACTTGGGAATTTAGGAAGATGAGAATTTCTCCTTCAGATAAGTAGTGTGTTGGCCCACATCAGAGAGCTAGGAGGGAGCTGGGGTCTGGGACCCAGGCCTTCGAGCTTTGGTGCATTTAATTTGTTGCTGAGATCTGAATATTTCCTTGTGACTGATTACAAAAGCTTGATGAAATGGAAAAGAGTTACTAAAAGGAATGGTGGACATGGGACTTCAAACAAAACAACGTGCCTCTAAGTTAGCCATTGGGGTAAAAGTGGAGTGAGGTCAGGGGCTCGTCAGGGCTGTATTGGACACGGCCCTGCCCTCCTCAGTCACTACCCACAGCCCCTCCCAGGGAACCGCACTGGCGGAGGAGGAGCAGACCCAGCCTGCGCTGGGATGGGATGCAGATCACCCGAAAGGGATTCAATGTCCCTTTTTCCGTCTCCGACCCTGACTGCATCACACATTACCTCTAGCTGGAAAAAGACAACATGCACTTTGCAATGTTCTGCGTTAAGACGGATACATGATGAACAGTGACGGCTTAACTGTCTGCTTGACCTTGAAGAAAAAAAAGACGACCATTCTGTTTTAATGTAGTCAAATAAACATCAAGTGGCTTGCAAGTAAAAAGCAGGGAAAGGCAGCACTTTGTGAAAAAGGAGGTTTGGGATTTGTAGACGTTTTAATGAGTCATCTGGGAAAACCCAACGGGTGTCTTGTGTGTAAAAGACTCACATCCGGAATTTCAAAGGTTTTGCATTTAGCGTAGAAGTGATGTATTGAAACACCCAATTGTTTAAAATTTAATGACAAACAAGAAACCTACTTTAATAAGATTTCACTTTCATTTCCCTGAGCAGCTGTGTTCAGGGGCCTGTGAATCTTCTAGGAGCATTAAATGCATTTGTCGGTTTGAGGTGTATCCTTTCAATTAATATGAAGTCAAAATAAAGGACGCTCAAAGGTCCTTTCTCTCCCAGGTGGGGGTTCTTGCTGGTGTTGTACTATTGAGAACGCAATTGACAGGTGTGTGGACGTCCCTGGTCGTTTTCTTCTGATGTCTAACCATGTCGTCTTTCCCACAGCCTTTCCATCTAGAAAGGGGAGAAGGAAGACAATGAAATGGAAAATGTGTGATTGGTCTTATGTAAACCCTTCTAGGCAAAACAGGAACCAGAGGAGGTCTAATATTTTGGATCAAATGAGTTGCTGGGTTTTACTTAGAGATCCAGCTTAGAATTTATGTCTCCATGCTGTTGGAGAAGAGAGCAAAGTAGTGACAACATCAGGCTCATTGTTCATTCATTCATTCATTCTTTGAGCATTTCTAGGGCCTGAGGAGTCAAGAGGCATTAAATTTTATCCAGTAATCCTCTCTTATCTGTGGATTTGCCTTCAGCAGTTCCAGTTGCCTGTGGTCAACTGATGTCCCAAAATAGGTGAGGTCTCAAAATAGGTGAGTACAAGAAGAAATTGAGAGAGAGAGAGAGAGAGAGAAAGATAGAGACCGCATCACAGGTATTATGTATAGGAAGAAAACATAGTATATATATAGGATTTCATGCTGTCCATGCTTTCAGGCATCCACCGGGGGTCTTGAAACATGTTCCCCTGGGATAAGGGGGATAACCGTATGCACAATTCCTTATCCAAAGGACTCATCCTCCAGGTAGGAAGGGAGAAGGGTGAAGATGCTCAGAGCAGAGGTGGCCACCGGCTCTCCCAGGACATTCGGTCCATTTCTGGAATGTCATTATGCTTCAGTGAGATTGTGCCAGACACTCACTACTGCTCAATGGCCACGCAGCAGAAACGAAAACAAGTGCTCTTTGTACCTTGTTCAGCTCTACCCTGAGTATTCTGTGGGAGAAACTTCAACCCTTGCCCAGAAGTGTGGACATTGCGCTGCCTCTTTCTCTCGCAGGTGTCATTCCTGAGCAGGGAAGTTGTGATCTGGGGCCAGAATGAATGGCCCTGGTGACTTCTCACTCAACTGATCCCACACCAGTCAGAAGGGGCTGTGAAGGCAGCGGCGAAGGAACCACAGACGGACATGGAATGGGCACACTGACCATCATGGTCACCACTGTGAGAAAGCAGCTACTGAGCCCAGTTCTGTATGAAGACTGTGATGTTGGGCTGAGGCCACACACACACAGCATTTGCTTCAAAACGACCAGGTCCTTCGTCATGCATTGTCAACAATACATAAAAGCCGAAAGGCGTCTCACACTTGGGCTCACACTCCACAGGTAGCCAATGTGCAAGAAGAGACAGAGGGGCTCCCAGCATGGTGCCTGACACATGGAGACAACCAATACTTACTGCACGGGTGAATGAAGGAAATGCGTACTTGGCTCCAGAATCGTCCATCGCTGGCTGGCACAGTGTTCCGTTGCTCAGAGGTGAAAGAGTGAGTATGGGCTCCACTGGAAGACAGTACGACATAGATGTGGTTCGGCCACATATTTTATCAAGGTGTACCTGTGACTTCTGTAGCACATAATTTGAGAAATTGATAAAATGGCTAAACAGCGTATATTATGGCAGTTGAAAAGGTGAGTTGGTTATAACTCCAACTCTTTCTTGCAGGGTTGTGTGGGTTAATTGGCTGTGTCTCGGGTTCACCCCTGCCCAAGGAGAAAAATGATGACTGCCCTGTGCAACCCTGGGTCATCTCAGGCGAGAGCTATTCCCAGGTTCATAGCAAGCACTCTTGTTACTCAGATGGGCCGCGTGCATCAAGCCCCGAGGAAGCACTTATTAGTCCAAAAAAACCAAAAAACAAAAAGCCAGAAGACAGCCAGTGAGACTATTTTACAAACAAGTGAAGAATAGCAACTGAAAGCAACAATAACTACAACATAAATCCCTCCACAAATACTTGGGATTTCATTTCCACTAAGGATAATGATGGCGTAGAAGGCATGTTTGTGGGAGTTATGTACACAGGGAAAAAGGTGATGAAAATAATAAACCAACAAATAAACAAAATTCAATTAATCAAAACAGGAAAAAATTAAATGAGCCAACCAGCGTATCTGAATGTAAGCGTAATAATTGTCATTGGACAAACCTTTGCCAAATCAAATTGGCTTCTAGCACACAGACTGATACTTTGTGATGTAAGCGGTGTTCTACCCACATAATTCATTTAGTTGCAAAGAATGTAACAAATAATGCAATTATTACAGAGGATCATGGTGAGACATCTATTTGGCAGTGACTTAAGCAGAATGCCCCGATTCAGAAGAATTAGACCAGTCTCTGGATTTACGGCCACTCATGAAAACTGCAGTGAATCTCTGGATTTACAGCCACTCATGAAAACTGCACTAACTCTTGGGACATCTGGGTTCCTTGTCTTTTGTCAAAATCACAGGGAATTCAACTCACTGAATCTGTTGATCAATTCAATTCCACCATTGGTCAGTATGACTCGGCTTTTGACGGAGAGTTTTACTCAAAGACTTGCAGAACTTCCTTCCTGCAAGATTTCAGAAGCGCGGCAAGCATTGCAAAAGGAAACTACCTTATAAATCATACAAACCCAGCATCGTGTTCTTTGCTTGTCCTTCCCTGAATTTACTGGAAAATTATGTTGTGAAACCTAAATGCAAATGAATCTTTCGTATTGCAAATTAAAAACAAAATTCATTTTCATCTGAATTCAATGGGAAAACAAAAATTATTTTCTTAAGAAGTAAATATCCACCACTCCGTAATAATTGTGATCCGCTACGGCTTATTTATCACGTCTGGGGCCATGGACTCGGTCCTCTGCGTACCTTACCTCTCATCCTGCAATAATCCTGGACGGGTTCCCATTACCCCCATTTTAGAGGTAAGAAAAACACAGCTCTAAGGTTCTGAGTAACAATCCCAAAGCCAGAAATTGTTGCAATCTTCACTTGTAGGTTCCATGAAGGAAGACTCCTCATTGCTTGCTCAGAACACAACAGGGTAAATGTCAACTCTTTGCAAATGTCATTCTTAGCAATTCCTTAAAAACAGTAACTCCTAGATTGCAGTACTGCTGAAAGGTTTTAAGGAAACTCACAAGCTTAAAGAAATGGCCGCGGGGTACCTGGGTAAGAGCTTCCCCACTTTCTTATCCAGGAGCCTCTCTTCCAGGTGTTACCCTAGGCTGGTCATGAAGATACATCCACCCTTTTTTTTTTGTTTTCAAGTTACAGAGTTGCAAATATTGTAATATTTTAAATGGATAAACCCAAGTTATTTGAATGTCATCTTTAAAGTTTTTGATTTGTTTTGTTTGTTTATGCCTTGTCTTGGTTTTAGAAGTTTGATTTTCGGTTCCGGGGCAGGTTTGTTACACAGGTACACTCCTGTCTCGGGGGTTTGTTGTATGGATTATTTCATGATCCAGTTGCTAAGCCTATGCCTCCTTAAAAGGCAAGGTTTCTGATTCCCTAAGTGCAGGGAGCTCAGTGGGTACAATTGATTAACGGTGACCTAAGAGCTGCGGGCATGCCTTCCCCTCTTAAACCGCATAAACCTTTCTCATAGGGTGGAGAATGGGACTGGCCCTGTTCCCACAGCTCCCTCCCCTTGCCATCCTTGAGCCTTGAGAAGGAGCTGCTTACACAGCGAAGAAGGCCGGAAGGTCTGTGCCACATTCTTTGGTACCATCTGTGGACGTTACTGTTCTACGCAGCGGAGGCTCTGTTCAGCATCCGTTGATCTTACTGTACCTCCCATCAGCTCTAGGGGCACTTGTTGGGAGCCGCCTCAGAAATGGGGGACTTTCTAGTGGTGTCTTGCCCTACGCATCCTGGGGCAGCTCCTGTCTCCTGTCTCTGCCTTATGACAGGGCACGATGACCTTTGAATGCACGGCTTTGAAGTTTGGATCCTAAGCTGACTGTTTTAAATCAGTAGCTCACCCTTAAGTTCTCTTTAATTTACATGAACGCAATTATTTACATATTTGAATGTTGCTCAAAGGCAATTTACCATGAGGAGTTAGATTTAAAACAAAATAAATAAAACCCAGCAAACACACATATGTGTCATGGTGAGCCCACTTGCTCTAGCTTCTGAACTTGTGAATAAATCACCTGTTTGGGGAGGATAGTACGTTGCACAGGGAGGGCGGGGGTGGCAGTGAAGGATTCTCCCATTTCCATCTGAAAGAGGATTTGGAAGGCTGCATTCCACTGCAGCCCCAACCACCCCGCTTTCTTGTCTCCTCAGCAACAGAAAAATGCCACCTGGGTCACGCTGCCTGGCTCTAGAGTGAGTTAACTGATGTCAGCGCATGTCATTAACTATCTCGCACATCTGGAAGCAGATCTTGCACAACCAAATGACATGTGGTAAAGCGAAACTTAAGAAATCAAGGGGAACAGAGCTGCACTTGGCTGAGACATGCAAGTCACCCATAAATGTGCTTGTCGTCAACAAAGGGCAAATCTTGGAAAAATGGCGTGCAACCCTGTGTTCCGTTACCCGTTAGCCAAGCCCTGGAGCTTTGAAAGAAGCTCATTGTTTGTTCATAGCGGATCTGAATCAGGGGCTCTTAGTTTAAAAAATAATTCTAGAGATTATGTGATGATTGAGGTGTACATATATATACATTTTTGTATATGTATATATAAAATGCACATGCATACACACAAATACACATGTGTGTATGTATGTACATTTTATATCTACACATACACATATATTTAAATACAAATACACACACACACTTACAGTTTTTTGTACAGATCATGCAAAGGAAAGTAATTAGTTTAAAAAATAATTCTAGAGATCATGTGATGATTGAGGTATATATATATTTTTTGTATATGTATATATAAAATGTACATGCATACACAAATACACGTGTGTATGTACATTTTATGTATACATGTACACATATATTTAAATACAAATACACACACACTTACAGTTTTTTGTACAGATCATGTAATGGAAAGTAGTTTAAAAAATAATTCTAGAGATCATGTGATGATTGAGGTGTATATATATATATTTTTTGTGTATGTATATATAAAATGTACATGCATACACACAAATACACATGTGGGTATGTATGTACATTTTATATATACACATACACATATATTTAAATACAAATACACACACACAGTTTTTTGTACAGATCATGTAAAGGAAAGCAAATGCAACTTAGCAACTGGAGCTGAAAGGGACTTGTAGGACAATGGGCATTCTGGTTAAATCTGTCTTTTAAGATTCTGTGGTGACCGTGCTGCCCAGTGTGGCTTCTCTCAGGACATGTGGAACCCATATTTGCTCTCCTCTTTGTCTCTTTTCATCCACAGACGTTTAGAGAATTCTCGTTAAAATTACTTAGAAACAGAAAGACCTTGTTATAAAATAAATCTAGTTAAACACACTTTGTTGTGTTGCCTCATTTGCGTGATGCATGGGCCTCATTTTCGTCTCTCTGTATCTTAACTGTGTGCATTAGGTGATTCATGCCAATTAATGCAGGATGTCACATCTCCAATTGCTTTCTCTATCTTCTTAAACATTAAAAATAAATACGTGCCATCTGTCTCATATTTTGAAAGCAATTCAAAATGGATACTTTTGTTTTCTCAGGATTACAGCACAATTTATAGCTGAGTGCTTCTGAATTGTGAGAAAGCCCTGTCTGCATTTCATGCATGTAATGTCATATTATGGTGGCTCCTGCAGATCGAACAGCAAGGGTTGGGCGACACCGCAGTGTGAGATGGTGACAATAAGCACGGTCTTTGGCATCTAAGAGACCTGCACCAGTATGCTGAGCCTGCTGCTTCCTAGCTGTGACCTCAGGAAAGTTGTGTTGTCTCTTAGGGCCTCAGTTTTCCTCATCTGTGAAATGGATATAACATCTACTGCAGCAGTCCCCAGCCCTTTTGGCACAAGGAATTGGTTTCATGGAAGACAGTTTTTCCTCCGACCAGGGATGGTGGGATGTGGGGGTGGAGAAGGGTAGGGATAGATGGGGGTGGGAGACAGTTTGGGAATAAAACTGTTTCACCTTAGATCATCAGGCATTAGGCCGTTAAATTCCCAGAAGGAGCATGCAACCTAGATGCCTCACATGCACAGTTCACAGTAGGGTTCATGCTCCTTTAAGAAGCTAATGCCACCAATGATTTGGAACAGTATCGATCCTTGGCCTGGCAGTTGGGGATCCGCAATCTACAGCACAAGAAGTAGGACGCAGATATCATTATCTGCATCATCATGAAATTTTGCTAGGAAAGTAATTCCGTTTGGCAAGGATGGTTGTTTAAAAGTAGCTCCTGGTGGCACAATATTAACAGAAAAGAGGGGAGTTAGGTGTGAAAGCTGTGTTCTTTCTCCATAGCAATTACAGCACAAAAGGAAGGCACTCTCCTCCAAGTGCTTCTGCTGTCCTTTGAGCACTCAGGTCAGCTTGGATAGGGAATGGAGCTGGTAAAGTGGGGAAACGCGAGACTTTGGGTTCATTTATGGCTACAATAGCACTTTTCAAAAATGGTGATTTTAATTTAATAAATGGTATGCTGTAACGCAACGACTGTCTGAATAACTTAACTGTAATTAGAGGGGCAAAGGGCAATTTGAGAAAGTCCTATTTTCCATGTGAGCACAGTTTTCCTCAACAGTTCTTTCATGTAGCACAAGAGAAAGCTTTCTCGAGCTGAGGCCAGCACTCTGAAGATGGCGAACGTGTAATTTGAAGTGCACCCTGTACTTACAGACCACAGAATTGTAGTGCTGTAGAGAATGCTGGATACATGTGACCTAGCCCTAACTATTTTAGCAATAAGCAAACTGAGGGTCGGTGTAGCTCAGCAAGTTGTCCAAAGCACACAGCTCGTTCAAGCTAGAACATTTCCTTTCTTTTAGCTAGGTTTCAAAAAATTTGTTAAGCAGACTGAAATTTTTTATACTTCTATAAATACCCTAGGGTTGCAGCCGACTCCTTGCATGGCAGCGCTCCTAACAGCCTTATTTGAACATAACCTAGCTGTCCCGCATAGTCTTTCCATGACAAAGTGGTCAAGTCTTAATAGTAGCCGAGAATGACTATCAGGACTTTATTTAGACTGTACAGTCGGGGCACTCCAACGGTGAGTCATGTTGACATGTGCTTCAGGGTAGAACACACCCATGAATCCTGGCAATACTGTCGTCTGCTCCCCACGTCCTGCCCTACCACAGCTCCCTCCAAACTGCTGACATTTTTACCACAGTTATAGAAAGAGAATTAATTAAAATTCCTAATCTGGGCACACATCTTAACATCCCCTCTCTAATTATAAAATTAAAAGCAACCACTGTAAACTCCCCGCGTTTAGCAAAATGAAGAGCTATGAAGAGGAGTGAGCACTTAAGCCACCCAGAGTATCCTTGTTGTCACACTAAGAAGCTGGTTCCCACGGAAAGAAACACATTGATTTACCCCGTTGCTACTGGCTGGCTTGGTGTAATCTGAAAATGGACTCCTACAAGGATCGAATTGTCCTGGTCCACACAGTAAAGCAAAGCTGAGGCTACTTGCTAAACATTGCTCTACATAACTAAAGGCTGCCTATTTTCAAACAAACTCTACATTTAATATATCTCATTGGCCTAAAAAAAAAAAAAAAAAAAAGAGATGAACTCATTTGGCAATGATACCATCTTTTACTTTCTGCCTTCCTTCACTGCCAGTGGGCTGAGGTCGTGAGAACGGCCCTCTGGCCTGGAGTCCCTGTCTCCTCCACCCCTCCCAGACATGCCTCAGCCAGGTGCGCGGCAGGTCTGGCTGCGGAAGGCAGGCCCAGCTCTAGCTGCAGAACTGGAGCAGGCTGCGGGGGCACAGAAGTGGCAGGGAACCACTCAAGTTTGTCATCGCGCAGATGCCTCTGCAATGCATTCCCTGGCTTGAGCAATGGAAGATAAAACCCGGCCTGTTTCTCTAGTGTGCCCACATCCTGGGGGCTGTTTTTGTCAGTCCTTGGAGAACACTCTTCGATGCATTCAGGGAGGGCAACGTCAGGCTCGCCCGACATCCTCTCCAGCTCCCAGGACAGGCTTTGGAAAGTGAGAGGAAGGGGCTGAGGTAGGTGAGTGGTTCTCAGGGTTGCACGATGGAGATTTGAGGAGGAACCCAGGGTGATTAATGCAGCAGGAATCTGTTCCAACAACCCCCTTCCCCCAAAAAACAACCAGACTCAAGATGCTGATAAGAATTCTTTTATGTTATTCCAATAAAAAATACATTCATACAGAAATATAACAATCTTGCAAAAAACAATTTCAAATAAAATCTTGTAAAACAAAATTTTACAAAAATCTTACAAAGATTCTTTAGATAACAGGGTGCTTCCAAAAAAAAAAAAAAAAAAAGAAATTTCACTAATAGAAATTTTTTTTTTTTTAATTTCAAGCAAAAAGTTTCTGCTTGATTGAGGCTCAGTTATCACCTGAACAGAATGTACTTCTTTATGTACGTGCTAATTATGAAAATCACAGGCATTGACAGGTACGGTACCCAGCCCCACCCAGGCAAACGGCTCCGACGTGTTTCATAAGTGAGACAAGCCAGTGCAAGTTTTTTTTTTTGTCTTTTGTTTACCTTCTTGCTTAATGGAATTGTTATGGCTAAGCACACAGAAGGCCAAAAAAGGAGTTTTCCAAACCCAGCAAATCAAGTGCTTGGATTCCGAACTGCTGAAAGAAAACTGCACTTCCCCTCTAAGCAAAATGAAATGAGTTCCTCAGGTAAATGTATTCATCAGCTCAGATTTAAAAAAACAAAAAACAAAAAAAACCAGTTATGTGAGCGTTAGTCATTGCTCATTTCCAGGAAGATCAAACAAAATACCAGCCCAGCCAGACTCACATGTGTGTATATATATATAAAGCAAAGAGCCACACCCACAAGCCTGCAGCTGGGTGAAATATCAGCTGTCCACGCTGTGGTATGCCAATTCGGGGAAATTACTCCTCGGCAAAACTGGAAGAATCTACATGCTGGAAAAAATAGCTTCATCTGCATAAAAAGTGTTCTACAAAAGAATCCCTGTGGTTAGCTCACTCTTAGGTTACATCATCTAATAAGGCTGAAATTCAAAATCAAAACCTTAGTGTGTCCGAGTCCAGCCTGGGTTCCAGCATTCTGTTCAGGCCCCTTCTGAACGGCCAAAGGTGCCCCATTCCAGACCTGCCCATTTGATGGACAGAGCGGACAGCCCGGAACAGATTCAAGCAAGAAAGTCCTCCGTACATCGTTAAATTAAAGATAAAGCCTCTATAAAAGTTAGGTTATAGTTTTCATTTTTACCTCCTTTATGGCCATTTTGAAATACTTCTTCACAGGCTGTGGAATTTTCTAGCTAAACATTCTAGTTTCTCCTTAAAAAAAATATTTATATATTATCTATATATATAATATATATATATACACACACACACACACATACTATACACACAAATATACATACACAAGAATTCTGCCCACTTTTAAAAAAAGTAGTATACTTTCTGTATTACCAACAGATAGCTAGACAGATATGTGAAACTTGTGCCTTTTAAGCAAATACATTAACATTGGGTTTATTTTTTTATACTTCTGTATCTTTAATATGTGTGAAAATGTTACATATTAAACACAGCCGGTGTGTGATCTATACAATTGTTGTGCAAGGTCTATATGAAAGTCTCAAGGTGGCAGAATTGGTCAGATTTTTCCATTTTCATGTTTTCCATTTGAACACTGACAGTCAAGTTGTCTAAAGTATTGAACAAATACTGACATGTAAAGGGAGTTTCACTCTATGTTTTTGTGAAGGAGGACCTTAAAGAGATTTTTTTTTTCTGTGTTATATGTTGATACAGTACACTGCCAGGTGAAAAAAGAGCCTTAATTAAGCATGCATCGCCCACACCCCTGTATGAGACCCCCACATAAGGGATCGCTTGCGTAAGGCACCATTATGAAGGTCAACAGTGCATTAACAGCTAGAAAACCAGAAATTAGTCCTCAAGGCATAAATAAGAGAAACATAGCTGCATGAGAAAACAGTTTCTAAGCGTTAGTGGTTTTATCCACCCAACTGAGAAAAATTTTAGGTTCTTAGTCTAATGAAACATTAGACCAATTCCCGGCCCCAGCTTTGTGACACTTAATACGTGTCCAATTTCTTCAAAGGGCATCACACAATTCTCCAAAAAGTTACTTCAAATTCAGAAGCATTGAAAAATAATCCTGTGTTGCACAATGCCTTTCTGGAAGGGGAGTGTTACAAACTCGGAGGGGAAAAAAATTGTAGATTGCCAGGCCCGGATGGCTAGGGGTCACTGTATTAGACAGACTGGATCTTAGCTGCTCATTAACTGGAATCAGTATTGCAGTCCTGACTTAAAAATGGAAAAGCATATAGTTCCCCAGACCATGCATGACTTTTTGTATTCTAAGGAAAAGTTAAATGGTTGTGTTATATTTGTAAATACACAGCTTATACAATGGGTTACAAATGAGCTATGTTGTAGCGTGTAGAACAAGCTACTTGACACATTGCACATTTAATAGCTGCACCAGACACTAAGAGCTCCTCTCACGCAGAAAACGGGGAGAGAGGCTCTCCCTCCCCACACCACTCGCCACTCTGGGGTCCTGAGTTCCCACGCCCACCCTCCAAGATTTTCCTTTTTTTGTTTTTGTTTTTTTGTTTTTTTGATTTTTGTTTTTTTCTAAGGTGCAGACACCCCCTCCCCCCACCCCCGGAAATGATTGGTGGTCATCTCATCTCATGGTATACTCCTTACACACAAAACATTCAAACTACTTTTTTTCCATCTCTTGCAGTCTTGCTAACCACAAGGAAAAAAAGTTGGCCTCATCATACAGTCAGTAATAGATCCTCAACATACAATCAACCCAACCATTAACATTCTCAGTGCGCATGCTCACGGCAAAGGCTTAGGCGCCACTTGGAAGGTCGGGTACCAGTGGCGAGTCCAGGATCACCCACATACCATGCACCACGGGTGCTATGCCGCTTCTTACAGGACTGTTTTAGCCCTCAAAAGACCTTCCAAGGAGAGGCCCTGGAGGCAACTGGGTAGGGTGCAGAACGGCATGCTTTGGCTGGAACACGCATCCCTCCTTCCACGGCCGGCTCTCAGCCTGGAAGCCTTTTAGCCTACAGGATCCACCTCTCTGCTCCCTCAGAGGTGCCTCTTCATGTGCAGGGCCAGGTGGTCAGACCTGGAAAAACACCTGCAAGGGCAAATCAGAAGCACAGAAGTTAGGTTTCCAACCCTCGCCAGTGTTCCGGACCAGCGCCCTCACCTCCCTGCCCTGCCCAGCCTAACCCCCTGCAGGGAAAGATGTGATTCTCCTCCCAAGCCTCATCAGTGTCTTCAGGGACAGGAGACACCAACTGATAGGAATGTGAATTAAGAATGTCTCCCATCAGTGGCCGGAGGTTCTCTGGAGAATCTGAATGGACTTCATTTCTAATTCTTCAAATACGAAAACTGTTGAAAGGCCAATTTCCAAACACTATCAATAAACGGACTCCAGTGTCAGGTATACCTGGAACAGCTCTTCCTAACCACGGCCAACGAGCACACCAGAAACTTTCTAAAAAGTCCCAGGCTTGAAAAGAAACGTTCACACATGGGAAACCGTGTGCCTTCCTTCCCACGTGCCCTGCACGCCTACATAACCCTGGTCATCACATTCCCAAGGCCCCACGCTCCCTGCCCAGCGCCGTCCTCAAGCACGTACCTGTCACAGTGGGAGCATTTAAAAGGCTTGGCCCCGGTGTGCTTTCGGAAGTGCCTGGTTAACTCATCACTTCTTGCAAAACGCCACTCACACCCTTCCCACGAGCATCTGTAAGGCTTTTCTCCTGCAGAGAGAGCACAGGACAAGCGGCCCGTGACTTCACTGACCCACAGACAGAAGGGGGAAATTCAACCCCACACGCAGTGACGGGATGCGAGGTCAGGGACCCAGTGGCTTCTGGCATTGGTAACACACTTCAAGGAAGGACTACAACTGGCAGCCTCGGAGAGACAATAGCAGCTCTCTCCTGACCCAGTCTCAGGCCTCCCACTGCTGTCCAAGGGACACGGCTTCGGCAAGGCCTGTGGTGCTGTAATCAAAGTTAACGTGAAGAATGACCACAACTCAGACCAGCAAAATGCTTGCGGGACAAGGTGTCAGCCTGCCGGACCCACGGCCCCCGCAAAGGCAGAGCTATTGCTTTCTCTATGGTAACTGTTTCTCCCAAACACACTTCTGTTTCGTACTCACTTCCCTATGGAATGAGTCTCTGCAGTTTCCTCAGGGACAGTCACCTTTCTACAAAGCTGCAGTGAGGAGCTTCTGGAAAGCCCCAGCGCAACGCCCTGGAATCATTCTCTAAATGGCAATCCAACAACCGGGTTCACTTCATTCCTTGGTCAAATCATAAATATGAATTTACTACAAGTGCTACCTGAGAAAACAAAGTTGCCAAGCCAATCCTAGGGTATGCTGAGACAGGCCTGGGCCTGGATTTCAGGCCACTTGGATCTCAATCTCAGCTGTCACCAAGCCTGTCTGGGACTGACTCGCAGCAATTTGCTCTCCTACTGATAAGAGAAGAGTCTGCATCACGTGATCGTTAAGACCTTTCCCAGCTCTAAATTTTCTGATTCCTCACCAATTATCCTAGAAATATGTCAAGGTATTTTCAAATAGTACTTTCACCTAAGGTACGGCATTTCATTAAGAAATTGTTTCAAGCGGTATCAGAAACAAAGGCTGCATGAGACACACAGAGGTTCTCAGGAAACACCCGCTGATCAATGCTGCTGCTAACAGAGCAGGCCGGTCCCACCTGGGCCTTGGGTCATCAGCATCAAACCCACACACTCCATGCTGCCCAGCAACCCTCTGTCCTGACCCGAGTTCCATTTAGGAAACCCAAGGGCAACTCGAGGTAGCCTCGCGCGTGTGCACCGGTGAAGGGGCAGCGGCCTCGGAACCCGGGCACTGCTACGGGGGGTGGAGGTTTGGGTGTCCATGGAGAAAAGGATCTAGTCTCTTGTTTGTTTAATCTGAAAACTGTTACGCATTTATCCAACTCAAAAGTCCAGTCTTTAGGATTCTACTCTGAGCTCCACAAAGACCCAATGCTTTGGTGGAAAACATCTGAGGAAGTGAGGATTTGTCTGCTCTGACCACATCCCGTGGAGCCAGCCCTGGCTCCCTCCAGGGCTGGTGCAGTGCAGTGGCGCCCACCAGCGGCCGCCCTCCGGGGCCCGCGTGGGCACTGACCTGTGTGCGTCCGCTGATGTGCTTTTAAGTGGGAGCTTTTGGTGTAAACTTTCCTGCAGCCGTTGAAGTGGCACCGGTGCACCCTCCTCCTGCCGTCGGGGGAAGCATCGCCACTTCCCTTGTCACCTGGCTTCCCCGAAGTCCCGCTGCGCACCTTCCCTGGCGAGGGCAGCTCCCCAGGCACACAGCCCCACAGTTGAGAAGGTTCCCTGCTCAGTTCCGGAGAAGATGGAGGCGTGGAGGTGACAGAGGAGCTCAATTTTCCCGAGCTGACCAAAACTTCGCCAATGGGGTCAGAGGTAAACTTGGCCGTGGGAGAAAGTTCCTCGGAGCTGTCAGAGGATTCGCTGCTGACATCTGAGTTCAGGCTGTTGGTCTCTAAGTTGTAACAAAAGCTCGGGCTGATGAGAGTGTCCTCTGGAGGACTGGAAGATATCTTCAGTTCGGATTCCTCCTTTTTCTCCCGAGCCAGAATGATTTTGGTCCACAGATCTTCCTGGCTGTCAAATTTGATTTCTGAGGCTGAAACATAGCAGGGCTCACTCTGGAGGTAACGTTCCAGCTCCAGGCAGGTCTGTGCAAAATGAACCAGAGAAGGCACGTGACTGCTATGGCGACCAAAAGTAAAAGCAAAAGCAATTTCCAAAAACATGCAAGAATGAAGGACAGATACATTGCTGCCCGATCACTACAGGGGCAAAACCTTTCATAATTAAGCATCCATGTCCTTACGGAAGTTAGAGGAAATCTGTTTCTAGAATGGTAAGAATTCAGAGGAAAAGTCAGAGGGCGAAACCTCTCCTGGCTTTCCCAATGTTGGGTCAACGGCCACAATGAGTGATGATTACTAAGCCGGTTTTTTTTTGTTGTAGTTACCAGTGTTGATGTTTCTCATGAAACCACAGGAAGAGAACCGGCCCCACACACATACCCCCCCCAACAGGTTCAACCAGATTATCTGACATTGTCAAGAACCATGTGTTTTAAGGAAAGCCCCAGCCATTCACCCTTCACACCCCACAGATACCCACACAACAGGACAAAAAAGACTGCACGGCACACAGCGTGTTCTGAGGGACCCCCTTGGGGACACGTCTGACAACGCAGGGCCACACTCGGGGGAGAGGAGACAGCAGCTGTCTGTATTCAGGGGCATCGAATGGGGCTGCAGAAAAACCACCCATTTCCCGTGCAACCCAGACCGCCTATGTTTTCACAGAATGCCGTTCCCAAGTGCAGGCCCTTGCATGACACAGAACTTTAATTACTTCTACAGTGGTCAGAGAAAAACAAGGAACTTCAACAACAGGAGTGCAGAAATAATTCCAGCATGGCCATCTGCTATTGTGAAGGATGCAAGGGGAAATTACTCCACGGCCCTGCTGGGAGTCCCACAATGAACAAGAACTTTATCTACTGGCCAAGAGTACAACTGCATGAGTCATCACTCTGATTTCTTTCACGCAATGCCAAAGGAGACTTCCTTTTGAAATTCTGATCAGCAGCCCAATAAGGACCCAGTTCAAATGGACATGCAGTGTGGCATGGACAGCGCCCCTTCCCCAGCCCCGCAACCAACCTTTCAAGAAGCTACAACTGCCGAGATCAGCATCCCCTCTCCCCACCATTTCAAACTTTCTAGCCACTGGAAAAGAAAAATGGTAGGAAACATTTTAGGATTAAATTATGTCTGCCCTGATTTTCACGAGGATCAGTTGCCTGCATGTCCATATAAGGTTGTCTATACTACTGGCAATTCTACAAATTTCAGTTTCTACACCACTCTGCTCTGGTGAGCACATCATTTTTCCGGGCAGGGACTATACTGAGCACAGCCCACCCCGGGGGCTCAGGCTGACTTAGCAGTGTGCCTCTCTCCTGCCACAGGCAATCCCTCCCCCTCCCCAGGCTCGCACACAGCCAGTGTGAGCAAGCACACGGGAAAATCATGGTTTCCCCTTTCCCCCGAAACTAGGCGTCTGAGTTACAATGCACACTACAGCGTTCTGAAGAGGGGCAGCAGCGATATATCTAATTGATTTTCCAAAGAAAAAAGAAAAGCACATTTATGGAGATCTTGTTAAACTTTAATAATCCGGCTAATTTAAAATCTCCATTACGCTGATGAGCACCCGGGACCTGAACGAAGCTCTGGGAGAGTTTAAAAGCCTCCGAAGGCGACCAGGAGCCAGGTCTGGCCGTTTGCCCAAATCCCAAATGCCCGAAGGAAACTACTTAGATCAATTTCAATCACGTCCCAGGGAGCAGCTTCTTTGAGGAGAAAAAAAACAAGAGGGGGAGGGGGAAAAAGGCAGGAGAAGATTGTGAACAATTAAGCAGGCGTGTGAAGGTTGCAACACCCTGCATTTCATCCTCCTTAAAGCTTTCGAGGCTTGGAAACCCACAGCCTCTATTTGATCTGGCAATTCACTTTGTGACGAAAAACAAACAGCACAGCAGGGCAGGGAGACAACAGTAAACCCTCCTGCGATCGCTGGAGAGACAATGGGACGAGTGTCAGTCTCTCTCCCCTCGGGCGATGCTACCGATAAGCACAGGGACATGGTAAGTTTCTTAAAATTTCCAATGCCCCCAAATTCCAGTTCTACGACAACGTCGGAAACCGAGGTCCTTTTTCCCAAGCTAAGACTTGAAGCAGTTCGGACGGGCTCATTGTCACAAGACTGACAAGTCACTGGAGTGTACACAGTTTTGTTTATTTTTATTTTTCTTGGTCAACAAGAGAAGCACGTAAGACAAATAAGGCAGATCTAGGGGAAATGTTAGGCATTCCAAAGAGGGGAAAACACATTGGAAATGATCTAGAGTTTTAAAAAACGAAAAAAATTAAAAATAAACGAGAGAGCTGGTCTACGTTCTGCTGGCAAAATGTGATATTTTAAAAAAAGCCGTTATGTACAAGCACCAAAAAGCAAAACAAAAACAAAATCTTAAAAAAACAAAAAACAAAAAACAAAAACCTTGGCAGGCAGAGCAAGTTGGTCCCCATGACAAGCTCCAGCTGTGGCGTCTGGAGCAGGGACAGGCTCCGAACTCGTGCCAGAGGCTTGGCCGGGCTGCGCCGGGAGTTGGGGCTTCCCTGGGCGGACGCTGCTCGCGGGCTGAAGAATCGATCGGAGGGGGCGCTGCGCCCGATCCCCCGGTGACAGCGCGGGGCCCGGGCCCAGCGGACCGCAGGGAGCACCGGGTCTGAACCCCAAACAGCCGCCCCGGCCCGCGCCCCCTGCCCCGGCGCCCGCAGGGAACCGCGGCCGGCTGCGTTTACCTGTTGCCAGTACTCCTCCAGAGACGGCAGCGCCGAGAAGTAGCCGGTCTCGTGCACGATCTGGAGCTCCTGGAAGATGCTGCACATGGGGAGCACGTCCATGTCGGGCCGGGTCGGACTGAGCCCGCGGTCGCGAGGGCGGCGAGGCGCGCGGTGGGAGCCGGAGCCGAAAGTCTCCCCGGAGCGCAGGTGAAAGTTTCATGCAAACTCCAGGCTCGCAGAGACGCCCGGCCGGACCCTCCCGCAGCCCGCAGCGCGCGGAGCCCACACAATATTTGCAAACACCGGACTGACTGCAAACGTAACCCCTGCAAAACTTCCCTATTCAAAGCTCCGCTGCCAGCCTCCCCCTCCGCCCCCGCCTGGCTCCCCCCACTCCCCCTCCCCCCACGTGACTCGCCCCGTGCCCGCCCCGCGCGCGGCCCAATCCCGTGGCTCCCGGCCCGGGGGCTGCGCGCCGATGATGTCAGCTCCGGCCAATCGCGGGCGGCGACACACAGCGGCCCCGCCTGGCGTGACCGAGACTCTCCATCACGGCCCGCACCATTGGTTCAATTCGAACTCTGCTCGTTCTGATTGGAGAGTGGCCTCGCAGGCTATTTTTAGCAGGGTATATAAGGCGCGGGCGGCGGCGCGCCGGAGGAGTCCGCGCTGTGAGGTGCGCGGCCGAGCGCTGTGCTGCGCCTGCGGCCGGGGCTGGGGGATCCGGGGCTGGGAGAGCCCGGGCGGGCCGCGTCGCCCGTCCCCAGTCCCAGTCCCCCTTCCCTGCTGCCCGGTCCCGCCACCCCGCGCCCGTCCGGGTCACCAAGCCTGGCCCCGTCGCCGCTCGAGTCCCGGTTCCGGCAGCGCACCCCGCGGGCGGCCGCCCCGTCCTGCTTCTCTCGGCCGTCAGGTCCCGGGGCCGCCCCGTTCCCCCGTTCCCCTCTGTGCCCGAGGCCGCCCCGTCCCCAACTGTTCCCTTCTATGCCCGGGGCCGCCCGGTCCCCAACTGTCCCCTTCTACGTCCGGAGCCGCCCGGTCCCCAACTGTCCCCTTCTACGCGTGGGGCCGCCCCGTCCCCTACTGTCCCCTTCTACGCCGCTCTGTTCCCCTACATCCTCCGGTCCCCCTCTCTTCTCTAACCTTGGGGTTCCCCTCTCTGTCCCCCTCCATCCCTGAGCCCCTCGCTGTCCCCATCGATTCCTACGTCCCTTCTCTCCCCTCTGTCCTCAGGTCCACCAGAGTGGGGGAGGGGAGCACGCAGCCTCCCCTTGGAATTGGGAGAAACGTGTTTATCTTGTAGAGGGCGATCTCAGCCCTCACCAAGGTTAACAGCTAGGTTTTCCCATGAATGTGTAAACAATTTAAATTAGGTGGAAGCCGACATTTAGTGTGTGTGTGTTTTTCCATATAAATTATCTCCGAAAATATACCGTAATGTTGATTTTTAAGAAAAATGTCGAGAACGCTAGCCAGAGCATTTTTAAATCCAAAATGGGAAACTGAATTGTAACTGTATTATAGTTTTTGTTTCAAAATAAGAGTTTAACGGACACTAAACATTTTGAAAGAATGGACTAGGAAAAAAAAAAAAAAAGGGTTTTGTATGTTTAATTTTAGAGAGTCCGGCAGAAGCCTGTGGCTTAAGACTAGGTGGGGACCTTAGTGAGTCTGGAGTGGAGAAGGGTGGTTTGTCTTGTACCTGTGGTATGTGGGCTGTGAAGGTTGTGCAGAGTGAATTGACAGTGTTCTTGGCCAGTGTTCATCACATTTACCCCAGCAACCGAGAGCCAGGACCAGCCCTCCTTGGGGACCTGTACCTTAACTGTTTCCAGGAATGCAAATGGCTTTGTTTTGAACCATCTACAGATTTACCCAAGTGCCCACTGACCGGGCCCCAGTAACTGGCAGCCAAGAGCGTTTGGGCAGCCGTTGTGTTGGGGGCAGGGTTCGCTCAGTAATTAGCGCTTGTGACCTTGGCCCCACTAGTTCCAAAGTAAGCAGGAGTGTGGAGCAAGTCCCCCGCTGAGGGCCAGGCACCCTGGATCAGGGGGAGCCGGAGATGAAGGGGAAGGCTCTGTGTGGGCCAGAGAGGCCAGGATGGCTGCCTCTGCAAGGTGTGTGGGCGTCCTGGTGAGCGGGTGTCCCAGCTTATCTTTGGGACAATTAATTATTAATTGTCAATGTTTTTTAATAAATCCACATTCGTATAAAATTTAAATTCATCCTTGTCTCTTAACATACCTTGTCCGGCAGTATGAAGATTATATCGTTTATTTTTACAAGAGGGAACCTGATTAGTCATAATGCAGATACAGTACAATAGGCATTGCCATTTTCAGAAAAAAAAAAAAAGATTTAAAAACATGGTACGTATGAACACTAAATTTCAAATAGAATAGATCCCATGGCATCGTGCTGCATTCATTAACCATTTAACACATATTAGTCACACCCTATGACTGGCCAGGTATTGGTACACAGAAATTTACAAAACAGGCACAGGTAGGTTGCCAGGAGAGTGCAGATGTTTGAAAACAAAAGTCCTTATTGCTAGTACCTTACATCCACAACTGGATGTAACCAGTTGGTGAAAAAATATTTTCTTTGATGTGACAAAGAATATATGCATTGCATCTGAACACTAATAGCTGCACCTGATTTTTTTAAGAAGAGCAACAAAGAATCACAGAGGGCCAGATTAATTCAGAAGGGGGAAGTATGGCAGGATATAAAAAGATGATGAACTTTACCCTCTAGTTATCCACCCTGTGCGCATGTCCCTGGTCACGTTATTTAAATAGGAGATTAAAATGGCCGTTAGAATGAGTTTGGTATAATCAGAAGAATTAATGGATTAAAATCCCTGCTTGGTAGCAAATAATAGTCATTCAATAAATTGAAGGCAATGTTTACTTGATCAACATTTAGCCATTTCTAAGTTTGCTCTTGATAATTATTTGATAATCCCTCGCCCCTTTTTTAACAGATGAGTGAATGCAGACAGAAAAATGAAATCAACTTTGCAGGCCACAAAGCAAATCAGAGACAGAGTTGGACCTCGAGTTGTCCAGTAACCCCCCAGGTGCTTCCTCCTCCTGCTCCTGGCTGAAGATCCTTGCTCTGTTTTCACTCTCGCAGTCTTGGAGAGAACATAGTCAGCTCCATTTCTTGGGCGTGACCCTCGTTCTCTGCTCACCTTGAGCCGCTCCAGTCTCTGCCACTGTCTTCAAAAGGTAAAGATTCTTCTGGGTGACAGTCGGTGGCTCCTTTACACATTCCTGGGGGCCACTTCACCCCCCTTGCACCCCGGTGTTACTTCCTCAGTCCCCGCTTACACGTCCCTGCCCTCCTTCACTGTCTTTCCCTTTCCTCCTACGCCTCCGGGCTGCACTCATTTATTTCATACCAGGAAGCTCTCTTTGCTGCCTCTCAAAAATAAAAGTATACATTTGAAACCTAATTTTAAATGTAATTTAAAAATTAATGGGATGACATGTTGGTATTGAGTACATTTGATTTTCCTGCTCTAGGTCATTCAAGATGGACTCTTAGGGGAAGTCTTACAAATCTGTTCTGAGGATAATTCCAAATAATGCCCCCTAATTATACTGACAGAGAATGTTCCAACTTTGGGGCAAGAAGCCAGTTTTGTTGGTTTTTTTTTTTGTTTTGGTTTTGGTGTCTGCCTGTATCAGTATATTGCCTATTCTGGAGCAAACTAACCTTTTATTTCATCTGTTTATTTTGGGTGTGCAAAATACAATTGTTAAGAAAGTATTTCTGTTTACATGATAGGTCCTATGTAAGTGTAAAATGTTCCTTTTTTATTGAGATGGAGTCTCCCTCTGTTGCCCAGGCTAGAGTGTAGTGGCACAATTTTGGCTCACTGCAAGCTCTGCCTCCTGGGTTCAAGTAATTCTCCTTCCTCAGCCTCCCAAGTAGCTGGGATTCCAGGAATGCACCACCACGCCCAGCTAATTTTTGTATTTTTAGTGGAGATGGGGTTTTACCATGTTGGCCATGCTGGTCTTGAACTCCTGACCTCAAGTGATCTGCTGCCTTGGCCTCTCAAAGTGCTGGATTACAGTCATGAGCCACTGTACCTGGCCCCATGATGTTCATTTCTTAATTGTCTCATTTGCAGGTAGCTCTGTTTAAATAGTGAGTTGCCTTTTCTCTCTGTAGCGTTTTTTAGGAGGTAGATGAATTTTTTACTTAAAAAAAAAAGGGTTACTACATAACGTGTAAGGTGTAGTGGATTCACTCTTTAACAATTTGTGCTGAGAATAATGAAGGAAAATGCCCTATTGATAGTTTTCAAAAGATGTTGAACTTTACTATCAACATATGCAAGATAATAAATACAAGGACAGGATACCTCTAGGGCATTGGTCGGGGAGAACTTCTATCTAAGACCTTAGTTTTAGTAGCCCTCTCTAAAAATATAATTGTAAAATGGGAGAGCTGTAAAGTTCACCTCACAATAGTGGCTCCAGAAGGAGCTCCCTGTGAAATATCCACAGGTACAAGCTATACCACGTGTGTGGTTAAGATATCCATTCTTTACAAGTTGGTCTGTGCATTCCACACACTTCCCGTCAAAATCCCAGCAGGCTTTTTTGTTGAAGTTGTCCTGCTGATTTAAAAATGTATAGAAAATGCTGAAGAGAGCTATATCTAAACCAGTCCTGAAGGCTGAAGGTTTTATATTATGTGTTTCGAGACTTAAAGCAAAATTGAACATGATTGTGTGACACTGGCGTAGATACAGTTAAATCAATATAACAGAATATGGAGCTCAGAAATACCATCATTCTTACACACTTTAAAAAAAAAATTCAAAAAGGTACTAAAGCAATCCCTGTGTGGTTTACTGAGGTCTTGTATCTGTGGTTTGTTGTATTTCATTAAATCTTGGAAAGTTCTTGATCACTGCAACTTCAAATATGTCTTCTGTCCCATTCTGCTTCTCTTCTCCTTCTGGAACTCCAGTTGCACATGTGCTTAACAGTTGGATATATTGTGCCACAGATTTCAGATGCTCCATTTCATTTTTTCATTTTTTTTCCTGAATATGTTTCTTTTTTATAATTTCTATTGACCTGCCTTCAAATTCACTGATTCTTTCCTATGCTGAATCCTGTCTGCTGATGAGACCGTTGAAGGGATTCCTTAGATGCGATAGTATTTTGTTATATTGCTTATATTTCCATTTTATTCTTTCTCATAGTTTCTTTCTGCTGCAGTTCCCCATCTTTTTATTGTCTACATTTTCCCCACTAGATTATTTTAATCTTTTAATCATAGCCATTTTAAAGTCCTTCGTTGATAGTTTCGGTATCTTGTTAATCTCTGGGCCGAATTTTATTGATTGTCTCTTAACAATGTGTTGTTTGCCTTGCTTTTTGTGTGGCTCTTAACATTTGATTAAATTGAACATATGTTGAGCAGAATAGTAGAGACTTACGTAAGTAGAAATTTCTCCTGAAAATGGGCACATCCCTTCTCTCTAGCTGTCTTTATAGAGTAGGAACTGGCAAACTTTTGTCTGTAAAGGGCCACATAAGTAAATACTTCAGGCTTTGTGGCCCACAGGGTCTCTGTTGTAACTTGTAGATTCTGCCAGTGTAGCCCTAAGCTGGTCACAGACAACAAGTAAGTGAATAGCCATGGTTGTCTGCCGTTAAAACTTTATTTACAAAAACAAGTGACAAGCCAAATGTGGCTGGCTGATTATAATTTGCCAATCCCTGGTGTAGGGATTGGGTCCACCTGGTCAGTCAGTAGTTGAGCTAGGTTTTGGTTTTGTCATTGTAGTTCCTTTCCATGCGTGAGAGACTTGTTAAAACTCTCCAGCACTGGGCTGCTGCTGCCTTGCGATTAACATGGAGACTGGGGTGCCTGGGTGCCCCTCAGTGCTCCTGTTGCACACCTGCTTTGGCCATTGCTGCACACCTGTTGTGATGGAAGTGTGTGGGGAAGGAGATGGGTTCCTGGAGAGGGCAGGGTGGGTTTTCAGTTCTGATCTGAGGATGGCCCTGTGCCTTTGTGCTTTGGGGCTAGAGCTTTCTCAGTGTCCCTGCCTCCTCTCCTTCACCAAGCCAAACTGTCTGTATCTGTCAGAGGACAGGCGGTAGGTGGGAGGGAGTTTCCTGCCCCTCTCCTGGGAAGAGAAGACCCTTGCTTCTTGGTATGTAGGACCTGGGCCTGAGGGAGCATCCTGCTGTTCTGCACTGAGAAGCTTGTCTTTGTTAGAGGAGGATTCTAGAGATGCAGGTGGGGGCTCTGGGGCCTACTGCCTTACCTACTGATCTTCCCCGTGAGCACCTGGTAGAAGCCTGTGGAGAAGAACTTGTAGGTGAGAATGGGATCCCATTTATTCCAAACTGTGGTCCAGCCCAGGCTTACCCATTAACAGATTATTAGAATGGAAGCTGCTTCCTCCTCCTACTTTTCCAAAGGCAAAACAATCTGTGGCACCATTTCCCTTCACATGTTTTGGGTGCCTGTGGCCTTTACTCTTTAATAGGCTAAAGAAAAATAAGATTTTGTAGAGTAGCTGAGTTTTTCTTGTTAATGAGGTGGAAGCAATGTTCTCTTGTGGCTTTTTTCCATACATCAGAAGTGGAGTTCCAGAGAAATCCAATGGGGAGAGGAAAGTCTTCAACAAATGATGCTGGGACACCTGGGAAAAAAGGAGGCATACAGACACGCAGAAAGGAAGGAAAGAAAGAGAGAGAAAAGAAAGAAGAAAACAGAAAAGAAAGGGGGAAAGAGGGAGGGAGAAAGGGAGGGAGGAAGGAAAGGAAGAAAGGAAGGGAAGGAGAAAGGAAGGGAGGGAGGGAAAGAGAGAGAGAAACTCAGCCCTACCCCCTCACATTATACATACAAGTAAGTAAAGACAGATGATAGAGTACATAAAAAAGCAGAACTACAAAAGTTTCAGAAAAGAAAAAAAGGGAGAAAATAATGACGGGGGGTTCTTGGGAAACACAAAGCAAAAATTTTTAAAAAGTGATTAATTAGATTTCATCAAATTTAAAACTTTATCAAAAGGCAACACTAAGAACATGAATAAATAAGTCACAGACTGAGAGAAAATTTCAAAAAACATCCATCTAGTATTGAACAAGTATCCAGAATATATAAATGACATATAGAAGTCAATAATAAACATATTTTGAAAAAATTAAAAATAAGCAAAGTATTTGAACAGACACATCACAAAAAAAGATATGCAGATGACTCATAAGCACTTAAAACTGTTCAACATTTGTTGTTCTCAGGGACATGTGAAATAAAAGTCACTGGAGTGGCTAAAATTAAGAACTTCGACAATACCAAGTGTTGACAAGGACATGTCATGAGCCAGCAGAACTTTCCTCAACTGTTGGTCGGAGGGCAAAATGCCACCAACTCTGGAAAAAAGTCTGGCTGTTTTTAATAAAACTAAACATTCACCTATCCTCTGACTCAGTTCTTCCATTTTCCAGGCATTTAACTAAAAGAATTAAAAGAATATGGCCATAAAGAGATTTGGTCAACCTCATTCATAGCAGTTTATCCGCAATAGTCAAAAACTGGAGCCTGTCCAGGAGTCAATGACCGGAAGATGTGGTGAATTGTACGATGTGTGGCTGCTCATCAACAGAAGAGCCTGCAGCAACACGAGTGTGTCTCAGACACATTTGGCCTCAAATGCAAGAATGCCTACTGCAAGATTCATTTTGATTACATTTTAGAAGATGCACAACTGATGTTTAGAGAAAAGAACCAGCATGTCAGTTGCCATGGTGAGCAGGGGTGGAGATTGACTTGAAAGGGCATGAGGGGGCTCTCTTGACCTGGTGGGCATGTTTAATGTCTGGATAAAGGTTTGGGTTACACAGGAGATTAGATTTTTCCCAAACTGATTGGCTGATACTTAAGATTTGTGCATTTAACTTTCTGCAAATTTACCTCCCTCTTCCCCACCAAAAAGAAGAGAGCCATAGACAAATATTGAACTCACAGTAATAACATGCAAGCTGCAGTGTTCAGAGGGGAAGCATGCTAAGGCATACTGTATGCTTTGAAACTTCAAGAAATTGAGAGAGAGAGAGAAAAAGGGGAAGGAAGAGGAGGAGGAGGAGGGAGGGGCAGATGGCTTGAAGGATGGATCCGTGATTGATGCATGGGTGGATGGATTTACATGCCACAAAGCAAATATAGTAAAATGGTAATTTTCGAATCCCAGTGGAGGGTGTTTGGGTGTTCACTGATCCTTTAAACTTCTCTTTATATTTGAAAACGTTTCTGATAAAAAGTTGGGGGGAAATATGCTAGAGCAGGAAACATTAGGTGCCCTGCTGCAGTGCACCTTGGTTAATGAGATCTGGCTCCAAATTCTGAAACGTAATAGCCATGGGACTTGGGTAAGTTATCCAGCACATCTAAACCTCAGTTTCCTAGCCTATAAGATAGGCTAAAAATTATGCCTGCTGCCTGTACCTGCTCTCTAGGCACTCTACAGGCCCTTCTTTGGTACTAAGTTATTCCTCCTAACAGCATACCATGGAGGCCATTTCTATTGAACACCCTGCTGTACAGATGAGACTGAAGCTGAAAGGGAGATGAAGAGAGGAGCCAGGATTTGTCTGGGGTACCTTTGGTTCCAGGCTTGGCATTTTTGCTCACCATGCTCAGGGCCTCATAATTTCGACTGAACCATTTTGTTGAAACCTATGTTGATGTTGAGAGGAAGACTTAAAGCCAGGTTATTTTGGAGTTAACTTTAGAATCCCTGTCTTTGTAACTAATTATAGCTATAGCATGCAGATTTAAGGCATCTAATGAGTCAGAGTAGAAAGTTCGTACTTGAGTGTATTAGTCTCATGTGGCTGCTGTAACAAACACCACAAACTTAGTGGCTCAAAACAACTGAAATGAATTCTCTCAGAGTCTGGGGGCCAGAAATCTACACTGAGTCATGGGCAGGACCATGCTCTTTCTGGAGGCTCCAGAGGAGAATCGGTTCCTTGCCACTTTCAGCTTCTCGTGGCCGCATTACTGCAGTCTCTCCTCTGGTCATGTTGCTGCCTCCCCTTCTATAGGTGTCAAATGTATCTCTCACTTCCCTTATAAGAACACTTGTCATCGGACATAGGGCCACTTGGATAATGCAGGATACGCCCCTGTCAACCTGCTGATTTAATTACATCTGCAAAGATCTGTTTTCCAAGTCAAGCCACGTCCACAGATTCCAGTGACTTAACATGGATGTCTTTGGGGAGGCCATCTCTTTGTTCTGCCACACTCAACAAAACCATATAAATTAACGTGTGTTCAATAGTGCTTAGCAGTAGAATAATGGATTAAATATTGCAAGATATTATAGGCAAGAGGTAAGAAGACTGTGGACAATCACAGTAAATCTTAAGCTGATATCATAAAGCCAGACTCAGTGGAAACAAGTGTGAAGACTACAGCATTTCCCAGTAACTTGATATGGATTATTTAATGTAATCCTCAGGATGGCCCCACCACCTCCATTGTGAGTAACGAGGAAACCGAGGCACAGGAAGTATTTATCTGGCTCAGCCACCCAGCCTTGTTAAGGAAAGGTCATAAGGAAAGGTGACACTCAGTGGGTGTTCCACATTGCAACCCTCTGAGATAAATGCCACCATAATCTCTGCTGTATAGACCTGGAAACTGAGGTTGGGGAGAGGAACTAACATGCCAGAGGTCACTGACTGTCAGGTGGCCGGTAGAGGAGGAGGGAGTCCAGGAGCTCACAGGGCAGCTCTGCAGCCTTGGACAGAGTAACGGGCAGGGATTTGAACCCGGGATTCTGAGCCCAGAGGCTGAGGCACAGCCACTGCTGTGTAATAGTAACCAAGAGAATTGAAAGAGAAGGTTGCAGACTTGTTTCCAAGGATTATCATGAGAACTTGGTACCAGGGAGATGAGGTGAGCCATGGTCCTGTCTCCAAGGAGGCCGCAGTGGGCTGCGAGTCCTGCAGAGGACACTTTAGTGCTTCACTGTGCTCTCGGGCCAGATGCCCTTGGCACTAGGAAGTGCTGTGGTACCCCTATGGGGATGGTCACTCATCCGAATGCCGCTGCTTCCTCCATGCCCTTCTAAGTTAGCCAGGAGTGTGTCTTCCCTTGTATTCACTGAGAGCCTGTGCACCTGTCCCTTGGACTTCCCCAGTGCCCTGAGCAGCACCCCCCTTGCTGTCCTCCCTCACTTTCTGCAGCAACCACGTGGTGCTCTCATTGCGGATCCTGAGGATTCTGCACTGGTCTCCCTGGGCGCTATGGATCCTGCAGTCTTGGTGGATTGCTCTGCCTTCCTCCTAGGTCTGTGAGCTTCTAAGGGAAGGGATTGACTTCCATCTCCACATCCCATTGCCACTATGGGACGTGCAGAAGTGGACAGAGTTGATAGCTTGAGTCGGAAATGCAACTCATTTAACTTCCTGCAGAACGGTGCTTGGGAGGTAAACTCCCTGAGTTTTTGCCTCTCTATAGGGGTACTGTTGTCTTTTATGTCTTGTATTACAGCTGTTTGTGAATATTTCTCTTCCCTCCTAGACTCAGTTGCTAGGAAATAGTAATTGAGTCTTCAGCATCTTTCTTCCCTTTGCAAATGTCAGCAAGCACTCACCTTAAGAGTTTTAAAAAGTACTAGTGTTATCTATTAGTCTATAAAGCAGCCTTTAGAAATTAAGATTCAGAACTGTTAGACTTTATAAGAAGGCAAAAAGAAAAGGGAAGATTGCCAAAGATTGGTGATTGATACATTTGGTATAAATCTAAAACCCGTCATTGAGTATTAAGTTGTTAAAAAAAAAAAAAAAAAAGTAGGGAACATGAAAAAAATTACAGCTGGGTTAAAAGAATTGAAGCTGACAATTGCAAGTAAGATTACAGTTTACCCCTGTAAATTAAATAAGTTATGGTTATATTTGCTTCTGAATACTTTTAATCTTACTTTGGTCAACTGTATTCTAAATAAAATGAGCTACCAGTAATGCCTTCTAAAAACTTAGCAATCACTAAAAATTTTCCAAGGAAATTTCACAAGGACGGGAAACTGGTAGATGGTCTTCAGGTTTGAAGCACCTGCAAGTATGTAATACACTATTTAAATAAACAAATGAACCCTACTCATATTTCCATGGTGTGTCTACCTTCTTGCAGTTCTGGCTTTAGTTATTGCTTTATGTCCTTGTCTCCTCTGTCAGCCTGAACACAAGAGGGTACGTATTCCTTCTTAAAACCAGTGTTTAGTATAATGTCTGGACTCTCCCAGCTATTCAATAAATACTTAACTGAGTGAGTGAATCCTTGAATGACGATATGCATGAATACAGAATTTATCCATGAGTTAAAAATGGAACTTCAAAGTATTGTCTAATTATTGTCGGTTGTGACACAATTTTTTTAATCCATTAATGATTTTGCTTCATTTTCATTCTCTTTTGTTCCCATACAAAAATTTAAATAAACATTGACTCTTTTATCCTTCATAAGTCACAGCTGATTTAATTTCACATTCTAAATGTCTGTACTTAGGAAACTCAGCATGTGTGATGTGGTCCTGAGTAAATACATATCCATGGGATAAATTATATGCCAACTCAGAAATGTCAGATATTTTGTATTTCATTGCATGTGAAGAAGTTGAAGGAAAATCTACTGGACTGTTGAACAGAGGCCTCTAGACTACAAATAACCAGTCAAAGCTTGCTTAGCTCATGTGTCAAGGTTGACCCTAGGTGCCCCACTTTTTGTGGATTTCATTTTCATATTTTCTAGATTTATTTCTTCGTTTTTCTGGAATATATCCTGTAGTAACTTCCTGAGGAATGTGTGGAAGGTCGCCTTTCTGAGTCTTTGACTCTCAGTTTTTTTTTAATCTTCTCATACGCTTGATTAATAATTTCACTGAATATAGAAATTTTGGTATAAATTTCTCTTGGGCCTTTGAAGATAATTCCACTGTGATCAGATTCAGTTTTGTGTTTTACTTGGCTTTCTGGTTAGTTTTCCTCATTTCTGGTTCTTTTATGCTGGTGATACCTGGGTGTCTATGGTTTCCTAGGCTTTGTCCTGACTGATCTCTTCATGGTAGGAATTCTATCCAGGACTCTGTAAAGGGCAAATCATTTAGAGTATGTGTGCAGGTAGCTGGCCACAGGCTGCAAATTTAACCAATGAAAGATATTGTCTCCAACATTTTCTCTAGTTTCTTTGGGGGAGAGTGTTTTTGGGAGGAGTGTTTTGCTGGAACATAAATGCCTGAGCATCATGAGTGATGGGTAGAAAATGGGAAAGAGGGTGAGGTTTTGACAGGTACAATTGCCCCACAGATAGAATTTCAATTGCCCTTCTGTCTTCAGCCCTTTCCACCTCCTATACTCCAGTCTGTGTGCTGATCTGAGCACAGAAATTTCTGGGCTTCCTGGGTGGACTGAGGCCTACCTCTTCTGAAAGCCACTTACGGTGTCCCCCAGGCTGCAGACTTCTTGGCCTGCTAACCTTGTGTAACCCTCTGCCACCCACCTTCTGTTTTCTAGAACCTTGTTGAATTCTTGTATATGGTAGTGACTCCCTATTCAATTCCTGTTATATGGTTCTTCTTGTAATGCTATATTTTTATTTCAGTGGGATCTGGAGAGAATGGGGACACAATTATAGTCCTGGTTCTTTAACTTAAACCAGAGGCCCTGAATGTCATCAACAACTAAGTTCAAGAACTCCAAAATGATCTAATTAAACTTGTGTTCATGGTTATGCTTTTATCTTAGCATATAAAATAGATATATATATATTTTATTTCCATTTTAATGTACTGAGCTTTACAAAGCCTGATAAGCCTAAGACATTTAAACACAGAGGGATGAGAGAAAGAGTGAGAGAAAGAAAGGATGAAATGAGAAGGCAAAGTTCTAACCTTTCTTAGTATTTCAAGAGGAACCCTAAATGAGAATCCTTTCACCAGAGGACCCACATAGAGATTCTGACAAATTTGTACAGGGCCCCAATTTCTGTGGTGCTTTTCTTGAAAACTGAAATCCCCTCCTGAATAAAAGAGATATCCCACTTAGATCAATGCAGAAGATCTCATCTTCTTCCATGCAACTTTCTCATTTCCATCAGCACACCCAGATGAGTCAGAAATCTCTATCTGTCATCTGGTAGCACTTTTCGGCCAGTCAATACTTTGCTCTTCTTCTACAAAGACTTCAATGTGTTTAAAGAAATGCATATTTTGTTTTGAGCACTTACTATGCATTGGCCATTGTCTGTGTCTTCCGGAAGCAGCAGTGATCAAAACAAAGTCCCTCCTCACACACAGTTCATGTTCTGGTGGAGGGAAAAATAAGGAACAGGTAAGCACATAATGTCTCAGGTGAGGACAAATGCTATGAAGGGGATGGGATGGAAAGTGGTGGGCAAGGGGACTTAGCAAATACGATGGTTATGGAGGGCCTCCCTGATAAGGTGACATTTGTCTAGAAAGAAGAATTAATATCCAGTTTTCTCAGCACCATTTATTGAAGAGACTCTCCTTTCCCCAATGAGTGTTCTTGACAGTTTTGTAAAATCTAAGTTAGCTATAGATACTTGGATTAATTTCTAGATTCTCAGTTTTCTTCCATTGGTCTGTGTGTCTTTTTTCATGCCAGTATCATGCTGATTTGATTACTGTAACTTTGTAGTCTATTTTGAAGTCTGGTAGTGTGATACCTCGAGCTTTGTGTTCTTTTGTTCATTTGTTTGTTTTAGTTCCTCAAGATGGTTTTGGTTATATGGCATCTTTCATGGTTCCATACAGATTTTAGAATTTTTTTCCTACTTCTGTGAAGAAGGTCATTGGTATTTTTTGATAGGGAGCACATTGAATCTGATTGCTTGAGTAATATGGGCATTTTAACAATATTAATTCTTCTCATCCACGAGCATAAGATGTCTTTCCATTTGTTTGTATTCTCTTCAATTTCTTTCAGCAGTGTTTTATAAATCTCCTTGTAGAGGTCTTTTACCTCCTTGGTTAAATTTATTCATAGGTATTTTTTTGGTAGCTATTGCAAATGATACTGCCTTTTTAATTTCTTTTTCAGCTAGTCTATTTTTCCTATATAGAAATACTGCAGATTTTTGTGTATTAATTTTGTATCCTGCAACATTATTTAATTTGTCAGTTCTAACAGTTTTATTTTTGTGACATCTTTAGGTTTTTCTCTGTGTAAGATTATATCGTCTGCAGACAGAAACGATTTTAACTTTCCTCTTTCCAATTTGAATTTGCTTTATTAATTTCTCTTGCCTGATTGATCTGGCCAGGACTTCCAGGACTATGGTCAATAAGAGTGTGAGAGTGGGTATCCTTGTCATTTCCCAGCTCTTAGAGAAAAAGCTTTTATCTCTTTCTTGTTCAGTGTGATATTAGCTGTGGGTCTGACATACATGGTTTTTGTTATGTTGAGGTACTGTCCTTCAATTAATTTATTGAGAGTTTTTATCATGAAGAGGTGTTGGAGAATGAAACTATATCCCCACCTCTCACCCTGTACAAAAATCAGCTCAAAGTGAATCAAAGACCTAAATGTAAGACCCAAACCTGTAAAACTAATAGAAGAAAACAGAGGAAATGCTTCAAGACATTGTTCTAGGGAAAGATCTTATAAATTTTTATGATCGTAAGATTTTTATGAATCTCAAAAGCATTGACAACAAAAGCAAAAATAAACAACTGGGATTACATCAAACCACAAAGCTTCCACACAGCAAAGAAAACAATCAGCAGAGTGAAAAAACAACCTAAAGAAAATGGGAAAACAATTGCAAACTATTCATCTGCTAGGGGCGTAATATCCAGCATATACAAGGAACTCAACAGCAAAAGAGTAAACAATCCAGTTAAAAAATGAGCAAATGACCTGAACAGACATTTCTCAAAGGAAAACACATATGAACAAGAAATATATGAAAAAAAATGCTCATCACTAATAATCAGGAAAAGGCGAATCAAAACCACAGTGACATATCATCTCACCCTGGTTAGGATGGCTATTATCAAAAAGACAAAAATCACAAATACTGGCTAGGATGCAGAGAAAAGGGAACTCTCGTACACTACTGATGAGAATGTAAACTAGTACAGCCACTGTGGAGAACAGTATGAAGGTTCCTCAGAAACACAAATAGAAATATGACCCAATACTGGGCATTTATCTAAAGGAAAGAAAATCAGCATGTCTAAGAGACACCTGAATCTTCTATGTTTGTTGTAGCAATATTCATAACAGCCAAGATATGGAATCAACTGAGGTATCTGACAACAGATGAGTGGATAAAGAAAATGTAGTACATATGCACAAAGGAATATTATGCAACCATAAAAAAGAATTAAATCCTGTCATTCATGGCAGCATGGATGGAACTAGAGGACATTATGTTAAGTGAAATAAGCCAGAAACAGAAAGTTAAACACCACATAGTCTCCTTCATATGTGGAAGCTAAATAAAAGTTGGTCTCATTGAAGTAAGAAGAAAAGAGAATGTTAGAAGCTGAGAAGGGAGGGGGAGGGGAAGGACAAGGAAGGGTTTGTTAAAAGATATGAAATTACAGCTAGATAAGTTTTAGTGTTCTGTCCTAGATGACTATAGTTAATCACATATGATATAGTTATTGTTATATAATAACTATACATAGTTAACTATATAAGTACACATTAGTTTCAAATAGCTAGAAGGAGGATTTGAAACTATACAGCTATATATTCTAAAGTTTCAAATAGCTAGGAGGAGGACAGTGAATATTCTCAACACAAATACATGATAAAAGTCTGAGATGATGGCTATGCGAATTATCCTGATACGCTCACCTTACATCATATGTATGAAAACATCACTGTGTGCCCCACAAATATATGCAATTATTAGGTGTCAATCAGATTTTATTTATTTATTCTTTTGAGATGGAGTCTTACTCTGTTGCCCAGGCTGGAGTGCAGTGGCGCAATCTCGGCTCACTGCAAGCTCCGCCTCCCGGGTTCATGCCATTCTCCTGCCTCAACCTCCCGAATAGTTGGGACTACAGGCGCCCGCCACCACACCCAACTAATTTTTTTGTATTTTTAGTAGAAAATGGGGTTTCACCATGTTAGCCAGGATGGTCTCGATCTCCTGACCTCGTGATCCACCCGCCTCGGCCTCCCAAAGTGCTGGGATTACAGGCATGAGACACGGCGCCCGGCCCGATCAGATTTTTTTTTTTAGTTAAAAATGAAAAGTGAAAAGTGAAGCCATGGCTGAAAGTGAGGTGTAGTGTTATCTGCCAGGAAGCGTGTGCAGGATGTAGTTATCAACATGATAAACAGTTTCTTTTTTAGTCTTAATTTTAAAAGATATTTAGAGGTTTTATAACCATTGAGGTATTTCTTTATGTACACATCGCAATTTTTTTATTGGGTAACATTTGTTTGTAGGTAGCCTCAAATATAAACTGCAGGAGGTCATGAGGACCTATGTAGAACTTCTTGGAAGAAATAAGTTTTCTAAAACACAGCATTCGTGCGTGCATGGGAAGGGCCTTCTATTCCAGTGCTTTGAAAGAGTACTTGACTCTGATGGAGGAGAGCGGGTCAGCCACTGCTCAGAGCAGTTTCTACCACTTCAAAAGCCCCTTCAGCTCTTGTATACTTTACAATCCTACAGCCACTACAACATCCCCGTTTTACAGTTTTGTTGATCAGATAAAGAGCCTAGAACACCCCAAGTCCTGTTGGAAGCTCTCCTAGAAACAGAATTCCAGAGAGGCCAGTACCTCCTCCCAGAACTTCCCCCAGGGTTTGCCTGTGTGGCGCCAAAGCTCTGGTGCTTGGACCAAACACAAGCTAGGCTGGTGCAGGTTCTGTGGAAGTGTATGCTCGGGTCTTTTCTGATTCACTCGTGATCCTCCCTTGTCTCATTGTGACTGGACACAAACACGGAAACCCTCACAGTTTGGAGTCCAGTGGGTCTCACAAAAGCCCAGAACACCCTGATGTCCACATGGTCATTTCCAAATCTCAAAGCGACGTTTGAGTTGCAAAGTTGAAGCTGATGGGGAATCATGTGTCTCCTTCCCACCTCCAGGATCCCTTGACATGTTTGAAGGGCTCTGGAGGAAAGATAGCCTGAGATGAGAGTTGCAGGCATCATGACCCAGAAATATAATTGACAGTAAAGGGCTTGAGGAGTTTTTGCTATTCCCTATTGACTGTTATAGAACTTGGAAGCTCGCCTATGGGGCCTGGGATCCATCACCTCTCATAACAGGCATTAAACTGATGTCATTATTCAGTGTCATTCAGTGCCATCAAAACAGGACCTGCTTTTGAAGACCAGCCCGGCCTTGAGCCTGATCTTTGCCATTTGACCAGCCGCCCAAGGGCAGACATGCTTCCCAACTCTTGAATTTCTTCTAAGGACACGCTGACCTGACAGGATTGGTTTAGGATTAAGTGAGATGATGTATGGTCAGATCATAATAGAAGCTCTACTAAATACAAATGCTGCTTTTTTGCTGCTTTCTTACAGCATGGTGACAAATTCTCCTCTGGAAGATCCTGCAGATGTGAAACTGGGTGGAGGTGTCACCCGCTGACAGCGGTGGGTTTTTCTTCCCTTGGGTGGCATAAGGGTGAAGAGCTGGGGTGAGTACTTGGAGGACGGGCACTTGGTTTGGTTCTGTTTTCTGTATTTCTATCTCTACTGGATTATTGATCCACCGGGTCACATATTGTCCTTGAGATGCCCACAAGCCCCAGGGATCTACCAAAATGTCCCTCTCAACAGCAGTGACTTCCTGGTCTTGGGTTGGGGTCAGTTAGCAGGATCGTGTCCCCGAAGTTCCACTCAATGCCTCCTTCTGACTCGGCACTTGTTCTTCCCACCTGGTCTCAAACATAGGCTATCTTCACAGACTTCTGTGCTTGGTTTCCCCCTCCCCTAGAACACGTCTTGGTTGGGAGTGGAGACACACACTCACACAGACCCACAACAGACACAACACACAATCACACAAAGACACACACACTGACACACACAGAGACAAACATATACATGTTTACACAGATACACAGACACAACACACACAAACTTACACAGACACACACAGAAACATACACTAACACACAGAGAGGCATACATACGCATGTTCATATACATGGACACAACACACAACAGACACAACACATACAACATACACAGACTTACACAGAGACACACAGACACGCTGACACAGATTCACACATGTACATGTTCACACACATACACAGACACAACACACAACAGACACAACACACACAAACTTACCCACACAGAGACACACTAACACATACACATAGTGGCACACATACACATGTTCACATATATACATAGACACACACACATTGACACAGAGACACACAGACACACACACACACTAACATACAGAGTCACAGACACAGACACAGACACAGGCACAAACACAAGCACACTTGTTCACACCCAAGAGGGCCTCGTGGCTACTGTGGCCACTGGTTCATGAGACGCTGGAGTTTTTCAGCTGGATGAAGGCAAATTACATCCTGAGTGAGTTATCAGGTTGTTACAAAAGTAACTGCGGTTTTTGCCATTACTTTTAATGCAAAAACCTGAAATACTTTTGCGCCAACCTGATAGCTTTAGACTTATTTTCAAATAAAGTATTGTTGTGATTAACAGATTAATAAAAACATGCCAGGTCTTAAGTTTTAACGATTAACTTTCAGGACTGAGTAGACAGTAAACATTTGGCTAGAATTTCCTGTCCTCAGATACCGTGCGATTGAAAGAAAATCCGCTTGGTGATGTGCTATTTATAACACTATTTTAAAAGGTTATCTTGTTCAAATGCAGCGTGTGCTTAGGAGTTAAATCCCAGAACTGCCTGACCAAGGGAGAAAAAAAAGGTGCTTTAAAGTAGCATGTTGTCATAGTACCGTGAAAATGTTAAGGTGTGACTGGCCCTATATGAAATAAGCACATTCCCACAATGACTCCAGCCTCCGTGGTGAGAAATCCCGAGTCACTGTCATGAGTCGAGAGGCCCTCCCGAGATGGCAGGGCAGATAGCTGCTTTCTCAGTGCTTTCAGGTAAAATCTTACATGACAGAGCACAAGAAAACATGTTACTCCAAAAAGCAAATTGACGGAACCTGTCATTTCACAAAACTAAAATTATACAAGACTCTTCATGTCTCAAGGGAAATAATGAAGAAATGTCAGGCGCTGTGGTTTTTCTGAATAGATTTGAGCACATATGCACCACAAGCCATTTTTTAGGAAAGTCAGATTTTCACACATTTACAGAAATAATTTGCTTCAGATCTGCAACGGAGGCTTGAAGCCACATGTGTTTTCTGAACTGCCAATCCAGGATAATGTCTGGAGTATCTCTTTTTTTTTTTTAATACCTAAATTAGATCTATGCAGAGTGTGGAAACAGCAGATAACTAGCAATACAGAGTTAGTAGAGGAAAAAAAAGGGAACTTTCTTGAAGCATCTCCCCTCCCCCCAGACAAAGTAAAATGACTGTATTGTGCTGTTATCGACAGAGTTGCACGCAGCAAATGCTCGAATCATTTCAGAGATAATGAGACATTATGTTTCTTAGTTCACTATTTAAAAATATAAAACCAACAATTACAGATGGAAACTATTCATTCTGAGATTTATGGAGGGAAAAGCAGAAAAAAAAAAAGTCCATGTCTTTCTAATGGCTGCAGATAACTGAGCCACAGAAAGGGAGCTGGTGTTTACAGAGAGAAGCCGGCGGGCATGGAAGATGTGCCGTGGGTTTGGGCCTGGTTCTGACCCAGTCTAGCCTCAGGGAGGCCTCTTGGCTTCTGTGCGTAGAGGTCACAGCCATCACCTCCCTGGGTCTCTGATCTTTTGTGGTCTTGCAATAGTTTCCAGCAGTGGGAGACCCCCTTACAAAATAAATGGTACGTCAGGCAGAGACTTATCTCACCAGGGAAGCCCATGATTTGCAAGAAATGTCACACGTCTCACTGCGGAGACAGGAAAGCTTTTCTGTTTGAATCACTGAAGTCTGGGTGGGTGTACTAGCGAACATCTACTCATAGAATTTAAAGAATCTTTTTCTATTTATTTCAGCAGTTTTCAGCAGCAGAGGCATTGTTCTGGAGTAGCCCGTGAACTGTAAACAGATTCTCAGTATTCACCAGGCAGATTGCCTTCGGTGTATACCGAAAAATTTCAGTGTTTTAAGCACTTGTCCTGAGATACGTTTTTTAGATTATCAGTTTGCACTGTGTAGATGTCAAGGCTTAATGGACAAACTTCAGCCCAGCCCTGGTCATAATGAACAAAATTTCTGAAGTTAATAAAATCTTTAAAATTTATAATGTGTTTAAAAAATCCATTTTTAGTTAATAGCAATACTACTACTATTCAGTGTTATAAAAGGTTCTACAGTCAGATTCAAACACTAGAATCTATGTCCTTCAAAAACATTAAACATGTATTTACTTTCATTGAAAAATACTCATTTGATTTTATTATATTTGTGAAAACATATTTTGCAGTATTTAAATATTGACGTATTAACTGAGAAACTATCTCCTGGTTCCTCGAAAACATTAATTAAAATCTCAAAGGCTTTATCTCTCTTTTACATGTTTCTCTGAAGAAAATGTATTATTTAGAAAACAAACAGTGTTGCCATGTGATAGGTTTTTTTTCAAATGAGACAACACAACGGAATAAAATATATGATCTGTAGCTGCTGAGGCTGAGTCAGTTCCTGTTTCAATAACAAGAGTGTCATCTGCTAAACTCTAACCAGCACAGTTTGTCATTGTGGATGTGGCTTTATTTGTACATGTTGCCAGAAAGTTCTTAGGGAAAATACACTCATAGTTTTCATACCAAAAAAGAAACTTTCGGTGAGCAGTTCTGGCTATGGCTGTGGCTTCGTTGATTATGCTGTAACCGATGCTTCTCCAGTGGCAGGGTAATGCTTGCCTGGCTACATAAAATAATGCCTCAGTTTTCTCTGGGGAATTCATAATTTGCTCATGTCACCCCAAAGCTCTCACACGCTTGTGCAGTGGTTTTCCAAAGCATGAGCAGTGCGCCCCAATGGCATGGCAGAGAGAACACCCAAGCCGAGAATCAGAAGACCTGCAGTGTTGTCGGGCTTTGCTAAGTGACTTTTGGATCTTGGACTTCTGTTTTCACATCTACAGAATTATGCCATTGAATAATAACATGTTCTCTATGCTTGCTTCTAGCGAAAAACTCTCTTAATTCTTGTTGTAGGATTATGAAATTGAGTTGGCAGTCTTCACTTGGTCAGAGCCTGATGTTTCCTGAATTTAGAACTTGGTTCCCCTGAGACCCACTGGACTAATTTAAAATGATTCATCCGTGTGAGTCATTGTCCTGCTGCTTTCAGGACAAGATGTCTATCTATTGTCTTGTTGCTACCATTTTTTACAAATAGCTCCAGCTCAGCAGCTGCAGACTCCAGACCCTGCACCTGGTAACAGCGGCCGGAAGACATCAGCTGGCTCTCTGCAGACACACCTGGAGGGAGAGCTTGGGAGGAAGGGGGCTGGGGCCTCCGGTCTGACCACCTCTGAAACACCATCCCACACTGTCTCTGAGGTTTGTGTGGTTTGGGTCAGATTCTCAGTAGAACCAGAGGCATTTCAGGGATCTTCCGGGTCCTGAAGGAAGCCACTGGGCGAATAATTGGGTGTCACATTCCCTTTAGAGCCAGAAGGAAACAACATCCTATCAGAAGGAAGGGGAATTTCCTGCCGTGAAAAGGAATCTTAGAGCAAAACCAAGTCATGGTTTTGCCCTAATTTTAAAATCCTGTTGCTTATATGGAAGCATATGGGTCCCAACAATTTCTCTTTGAAAATCCTCATAATGAATGACATTATGGCCATGTTTCTCCCTCAAGTGTATCTTAAAAATGCATCTAGAGTCTTAACGATAAAGGCATCATTCAGTTGTAATAATTAACATCTTATTTGCATTCAGTACAATTCTAAGTTCTATATAAGTGTCTAATCTGGTGATGGGCGTCATATGATTGCTAAGTAAATATTTGCCGTTGGTTATAAAGAATGAATAAGATGGGCACGGCCCTGTTTTCCTGTTGTCGTAGCCCAGGGTTGCCTTCTCTATAAACTATGTGTGACTGCAGCTGAATCAGTGAAGCCATCGCCACCGGCCTCATGCATCACGGTCCTGTGGACCTGTGAGTAGTTCCAACACTCCCGCCTGGTCACCTTGCTTTACTTGAAACTCAATTACATAAACCTGTTGAAGATAATCCTGCTATGTGACCACTGACAGCTTTCCAAATGCCCTGTTTGCTGCTCAAGCTGATGTTCCCAAGGAGAGAGTTGCAAGTATTGGAGGAAGCACCTGCCTCAGGGAATGAGCCTGCAGTCTGCTTCTCCACAACCACGGGTCAGTCCCAATGCGAGGATGCCGGAGAGGACCCAAGCTGACGTCGGGGTTTCCATCAGTTCAGAATGACTTGATCCTTCCTACCAATTAGGGTCTTGATCCTTCCTACCAATTAGGGTCTTCATCCTTCCCTACCAATTAGAACCAATTAGGGTCTCTGGGTCCCATGAAGACCGCAAGAAATGCAGCGTCTACTCCTGAATTGCTTGGTTTCATGAAGTGTCTGTGGCTAGATATCAACTAGGGTTGGCCATTTCCTGCTTCAGTTCAAATCAGACCGATAATTGAGTTTCGCAGTTGTCTCCAGCTGGTCCTCCTTTCCAGGCCCCCTTTCTGCCAGTCTGCTCTGTGTTTCAGGAGAATAATCCTCCTTCCATAGATTGATCGATGCCTGCACACTGCTTTCACTTCCCATTTTAAGATCTCATCCCTCCAGGCAGCATCCCTTGGTTCGGAATCTTGGTTGTGAATTGCCAAACCTCAAGCCCCCTCCAGGCTCACTTAGCTCTGCCTCCCTATAGCATCCCATAGCTCCAGCCATATCGGTCTGCATCTGTTTGTTATGTGGACTGACTGTCCTGCTGGCTGCCTTTGCTGAGGGTGCTCCCTTCCACAGAGCTCAGGCCACCAGGGAGAGCCACTTCCGTCCACCCGTCCCTGAGGGGATGCATCTCTGTCCCTTCTACTTGCCTCCTGCACTCCGTGGCTGTGCTCTTGAAGAGTTACCCTGCGATCTGCATTTTCGGCTGCACCACCCTCTGCAGTTAAGAGTGTCTAAGGTGACTGTTTCCCTACTGCACAGAACACTCGAGATCCGAGATGTGACAGAAAGAGCTTTCCAGCTGTGTGGCCTTGGGCCGTCCTACTCTCTGGGCCTCAGTTTCCTCATTGGTAGCATGGAGCACTGAAAGCTCCCAACGGGAGCTGTGAGGGTGAATGGAGGATTCATACCAGAGCATGGTGGGATGCCCCTGCAGAGCGGATGCTCAGGAAACCCTCCCGCCAGCTTCTGGGGATCACGGGAGGCGCTGGCTCCTTAGTTCTCTATGGAAGGACGGTTCTGCACCAGATATTATTATTAGAGTCTCATATTTGGAATTCTGGACTTGTGTGCTCAACAGGGGCCTCAAGTCCCCAGTGTCGCTCAATAGTGACAAATCCAAATAAAAGATCCTGGCAAGTGATTAGCTGCCTTTCCTGCTGCTGTGCTCATAAACCCTGTTGCTATTTTTGGGCCGGCATTGTTCAACCTGGATTTAGTTCTCCTTTGCTGTCTATTTTGGCGCTGACCTGCTCTGAAAGGGCAGGCTCCAAGCCGGGTGTCACGCCCAATGGCTTGTCCACAGTCTTTGTCCAAATGGACTCCGTGAGGATATCACTAGCGGAAAAGTAAAAGATGAGAGGACTTGAAAAAAAAAAATCTTCCATTCAGAATCTTTTTAAAAATATACTTTCAAACAAAGAGGTATAATAGAAAGCATTTTGCTTTTCATTTAAAGCTAAAGAAAATCAGTCACCTAGAAATGTGAATTATTGGAGGAAGAGAGGAATTGTTAAGATCATTCTACAGTGTCTATATGTACTTATATATCCCAGTGTCTGTGTGTACATGTGTTTATGGCTGTGTATGTTATGTGTGTGTGTGTCTCCGTGTGTCTGCCTGTATGTCTGCATGTAAGTATGTATATCTGTGTATGTACATGTGTATATATGTGTATGTCTGTGTATCTGTGTGTCTGTGTGCACGTATGTCTATATGTGTGTCGGTATGTATACATGTGTGTCTGTGAGTCTGTGTGACTGCCTGCATATCTGCGTGTGTGTGTGTATGCTCTGTGTGTGTTTGTATATGTTTGTGTGTCTCTGAGTGTCTCTGTAGGCATCTCTCTGTGTGTCTGCTGCATATCTGCATGTGTGTATGGTCTGTGTGTGTGTGTATGTGTGTCTGTGTGTCTGTGTGTATGCATGTGTGTGAGTCTCTCTGTAGGTGTCTCTGTGTGTCTGTTGCATATCTGCGTGTGTGTATGTGTGTATGGTCTGTGTGTGTGTGTATGTGTGTCTTGTGTCTGTGTGTAATTCTTTATCTACTCCTCTGTTTTCTGAGCAGGCTGGTCCTTTGAATCCCAGGGGAGAATTTTTCCTTATACTTACTAAAGAAGTTTGTCAATACAGTATAAGCACAATGTAAATGTGGGGATTAACACCTTGAGATAATTTTAATCCACTGTCGTTCACCCTTTCTGAAATGCACTGCCTTGCGGGCATCTACTCTCCTGCTACGGGACAGAAAAAAAAAAACCACAGTCATTTTATTTCCATTTCTTCGTTATCACACTGTGTCCGCTGCCTGAACTGCACAAGGAGGCATTTTGTCATGTCACTGCAGGGGTCTCCTGTGGCCCCGAATCTCATGTGTGTGTGTCCCTAGGAGCTGCAACCCCAACCATGTCACGAAGAGGGGCTGGCGCGGGGGCTTCTGGCTGCGGCACGCACATGTTAACCTACAAGGCTCACTTCCCGCCCACAAGGATCAGTGTATTTATTGATCAATCGGTGATTCTGAAGGGAAAACAGCTCTACTCTCACTGCCAGTGACAGGACAGCCCAGGAGAGCAAGGGCAGGCTTCTCTCCAGGTGTGGCTGCCCTCCATGGCCTCGGTCATAGTCTGGAGATGATTGAAGAGTTAGTCTTGGGGCTGTTGCTTGTGAGAACTGGAGAGGTGTGTGTCACTATCGGAATCGGCCAGGCCCACGCCGGGGTGAACTGGGCTTACAGGAAATGCACTCACAGGTGAGACAACCTTTGGCACCAGCTCCCAACTTTCAGTTCAGAGAACGGTGAGTTCCCGGTACAGGGAGTGGAAGCTGATGTCATCGAAAAGATATTGCCTTGCTTTGAAATCAGCAAGCGTGGTCAAAGTTCTCCAGTACATACACACAGATGAATAATGTGACTCTGAATCACGACGGGCAGCTTTTTGATAAACAGATATTCCCCAAAAAACAAAAAAACAAAAAAAACCAGCTCCGTGTGTGGTTTTTCTGAGAATGCTACACAGCTTTCATATGTGCATTTTGACCCTATTTTCACTTACAACTTTCTCATAAGATATTGTTAGGACTGAAAAGCCACAATTAGCTCTAGGCCAAGAGTGAATAATTTCAACAGCCGCTCTAAGACGGTTTATATTTTTGGAGCAATATATGGGTGAAAGTAACAATTTCCACAGGAGGACAAAGAAAAGGAGATTTTTGCACACAACAGGAAAAAAAAAAGGGTTTAAACTTTTGTATGTGAAAAAGTTCAAATTCCCAAGGCTTGCTGAACACAACTCCAGGTAGTTTGAAAATTTGCTTTCAATAAAAATTTATTTGAAATGAAATGCTGTACTAACTTTCAGGGCGAAATCAGGAAATACTGCTTTCACTAATTAATATTAAACAGTTGGTGAGCACAGCACTTCTGGATGTGTTCTTTCTTCATAACTAAAAACTAGTGAAATTTTAATTGAATTCTGATGACAAGCTTAATAGCATCATTCTCTACGTTGACTCTTTAAAGCAATTGTATATTTGCAAATTGTCTTTGCATTCCTCTTAGCTTAGTTACATAACTTGCTTTGCTCAAAGAGTAAAATTAAAGTCTTACTAATGTCAAATGGTTTTGCTTTTCCTGTGTAATCGTAAATATGTTAAGAAATGTATAGCAAGTTGTCTCATTTTAATGGAGACTCGTCAATGCTGTTTAGTGCCTCTCAGTAGTATTTCTGGCAAACTGCACATGGCCTTCCTCATAGAATGAGGAGTGGGCATTGACAGGAATTTCTAAACTGTGGCATTTTCTGGCATGCTGTCAGTTGGCTTAGTCATCTAAACTGTCAGCTTACACCCTTGACAGCCAGTTCAGGAGCTGGGGAAGAGTCCAAGTTTGGTGTTTTGAAGGAGCTTCCAGGGGTCTCTGGTACTTAATGATCACCTTGAAAGTCATCAATTTCAAAAAGAACATTCCACTGTGGAAGAGCAGCCAAGAGAAGCAAACCTCAGGCACACGCGGTCTGTAACAGAAACCGAAACTCCTAGCAGGAAATTACCATGACCAGCAGTGACAGAGCCAGACAATGTCAGTGAACTCGGCGTGCAAAGCTGTGCGGAGAACGGCCCCATGGCGGAGTTATTATTATTATTATTATTATTGTTGTTGTTGTTAAGAAGTGAAAAACATTCTCTAAAATGGTGCTGAGTCACGGTTAGTTTCCAGATGGCTTGCTAACCTGCAGGGGCTGGGGTAGAAAGTCGTGCTATAAAAGGCATAGGTGCAGCCGTGACGTCGAACGTTTCCCTGCGGATGAGATGCCCACACATTTCGGGACTCATATACTGTGACATTTTGGGTGCAGAGAAACACTGCACCATTCAGCACTCAGCTGCTGTCTCTCTGCCATCAATTTTGTCAAATGTCAAAAATCATCTGTTCAGAGATGCCTATGTGGAAGAGAGGAGTGGACTCTGAGTATTTAGAAGTCAATTTCCTAACTCAGCTCAACACCCTCTCACTCAGGACAACCTCCGCTTGCCTAGTGGGGAGAAGCTTCCAAGTGCAGTGCGGGCAGCATTGTGAGGCACTGGAGGAAATGGCTCGGCCATAGTTCCTATGGAAATCTCGGGGATTTAAGTCTTTAGCCAAGCCCCCCAAAGACCACAGCCTTCCCTCTGCCATCCACCAACAGCTTTCTTGGCTCCCCCCTAGCTGTTCTCCACTGAGTCCTCAACTCATGTTCTCTGCTGACATTTCCCCTAGTTGTGGTGGTCATGCCCGCCAGGGAGCTGCTCCCTCTAAAGGTGATTTTCCCCCATCTCCGGGATTCACAGGCGTGGCTGCTCCAAAGACCACCATGAATTTCCTACTCTAAATCACGTGGGATGCATCCAAGGGCTCCTTGAGGCTCAGCCCTTGTTGAAAGAGTGCAGCTTGCAGACCACACGCTTCCTTGTAAAAAAAGAAAGAAAGAAAGAAAGAAACTCTCGTTGTATACTTCAAATTCTAGAAGGAGGCAGGACTTAATTCAAGTTTTTCTCCTTAATGTAGAAATGTAGAAATAACCCGTGCTGAAATTCTAGTCACAAAGGCCATTGACTTGGGCCTTCTTAGTCAATATCTATGACAGACTTTTGAGAGCGTCATTCACCTGTTTATGATAATAATTAGAAGATAGTATAGATTAAGCATCTCAAATCCAAAACTATGAAGTAAAAAATGCTCCAAAGTCTGAAACGTTTTGAGTTCCAACATGATGCTCAAAAGAAATGCTCATTGGAGCATTTCGGGTTTTGAATTTTCAGATTTGGCATGTTTGAATGGTATGTTTATGATGTAAATATTCCAAAATCCAATAAAATCTGAAATCTGAGACACTTGGGTGCCAAACATTTCAGATAAGCAATGCTCAACCTATATACACCTATCAATTTGTTCCCAGCTGGAAAGGAAAGAAAAAGTCAGCCACACTGATATATCAGCAAATATGTACCAAGCATTTCTGAGTAAGTACAAGTTGTAGAAAGTCAGAGAGACCAAGAAAGGATATCAACAATTCTGAAGCACCCTCAAAATGCAGATAACTGGTTTTGTTTTGTTTTGTTTTGTTTTCCGAGACTGGGTCTTGCCATGTTGCCCAGGCTGGACTTGAACCCCTGGGATCAAGTGATTCTCCTGTCTCGGCTTCTCAAAATGCTAAGATTAAAGGCATGAGCCACCACACCTGGCTTGGTAACTGATTGTTTAAAGACAGTAAATATGGAAGTATTTATGATGTGCACAGTATCTTGATAAATGTTGTTAATATGAATGAAGGTACATTGACTCCTCTTCTTGGGGAAATTGCAGATTAAGGTAATGGCATAATCTTAGCTCCCAAAAGACACTCGATTCCTCTTGTAAATGCTCTGATTCTCTTGTGTGGTCACATGGCCTTTGTGTTACTACCAGGAAATTTATCAATGGAATCTTCTAGATCAGTGGTTCTGTGTTCATTTTATTCACTCATGCCTCATATCTTCGTTAGTAACACTTCTCATTCCTGCAATAATTCTTCACCAAGGCCAAGGACCACTTCATGGGGCAGAACGACATGAACTTCTTTCTAGCTGGAGAGGAAAGAAAGAGTTCATCTGAGAAAACAGCCCTCCCCGAGTTCTGGCCTCGTTGGGACACCACTTGCAATGTAGATTACTTCAGACTCCTCGAACACGAAGTACTGTTGCACATAATGATAACATACTTGTGCAAATTAATTTTTAAAAACCCTTTTCCCATAAATCTAAAACTTATAGATACATAAGAACTAACATTTCCTTCCATTTCATAGAAGTTGTAAGAACTGGACCTCTTCATTTACAGAAGGGGCCCTGTGTTGATACATCTTGCCCAGAGACGTTTTGTGTGCTGACCTGTCATCTGGGCCCCTGAGTTCGTTTGCCCCCTCCTCGCAGTTACGCTGAGCACTACAGAAAGCCAATTGATTCACTGTTGTAGATGAGAATGATAGTTTCATAAGCACTCAGGATCCCATGTGCTGGGTTGGTTTTCATTCTGTGGCTCTTCACTCTTATTCTTGGATTGGTGCTGTGTATTAGTCCATTTTCACACGGCTATAAAGAACTACCTGAGACTGGGTCATTTATAAAGAGAAGTTTAATTGATGTGCCACACATTTAAAGCATCAGATTGCGTGAGAACTCGCTCACTATCAGAACAGCATGGGGAAAAACCATGATTCCATCACCTCCCTCCAGATACATAAGGATTACAGCTTGACTTGAGATTTGGGGCAGAAACGGAACCAAACCGTATCATGCTGCCATCAGAATAGTACCCCCCAAACACATCTATCTCCTGTTGCTGCCTTTTATAATTCCCAGGTTTCAACTGTGCTGGCAATCATGATGTCTCTAGATGTCTAAAAAGAACAAGCTCTGCCTAAGAGGAGTCCGTCACTCTGCACATGGGAAGCTTCTTTTTGATCATTGTTTCTGGCCTCTCTTTCAGGGGTCTGCTGTCACTGAGCACTACAGGCCTGCTCTACACAACCCATCCACCTGTGTTTATAGCCTCCCCAGTCCTCGAAGCCCATGTACGAGAGAAAAGGAGGAGGATATCAGAGTGATAAAATGAGTTTATGTTGCTTTTAAATGTAGCCACTGCATCTCACAAGTCCTTACATAGTCCGTCTTTCTGAACTGGCTTTAACTCTTCCTGGCGTGTTTCTTGGTAGAGGGCGAACATCCGGGATGGTGGCCACAGATTGTCACAGATAATTGACAGCAGGAAGCATACACTCAGTTGCGACCATGGTTTGGCTCTGTGACCCAGCTTTCTTTCTGTGTGTGTGTTTTGGAGCAGATTGAAATTCACTTGCTTTCCGAAAAATATCTGAGGTCCAGACAGTTCAAATGAGTACGCTTACGTTGTTAAAGGCTCTAAAAAAGGTTGTACTCTCTTCAGTTAAATAGGAGAAAAATATACTTGCATATCGATTCCTGAACCACAGAAACTGCCAGATAATAAATATTTGTTGTTTTAAGTCATTAAGTGAATTGAGGGATAATTTGTTATGCAGTCGTAGCTATGCCAGATGAAAAGGGCTGATGCCATCACAATACGGAACCATAGATGGAAATCCCAGGAATTTGCTATCTCATTGATTTGACGGTGAATTCTTGCACATGAGTTGATCTCATATTAATTAACATTAGCATTTCGTGGAAAGCTGAGAGTGTCACCCTCATGACACTGCTCTTCCACCTCGTCTCTCTATGCAGAATCTTATCTTGTCACTTTACATGTGTACATTTCCAGCGGGATAGGCATATTTGTGGTCTAGGTAATTTCCCCAGACACTGTTTCCCGTGTAGCTGAAGACAAAAAGACTATTTATTAATATCTTGTTAGCCATACACCCAGGCAAGAAACAAAATTGTATTGTTTTTGCTTGAAAGAATTTGGAGGAAGACAGAGCCACCTCCTTTAGATCCAGATCAGCCCATGCTCCTGGTCAATAAGAAATGGACTTGTCCTGTACATTCCTGACTTGCTTTTCTCATTGCTTGCAGCCGCCCATTGGTGATTTCCACCCAGCTCGCGATTCTGTGCTGTTCAGGTCACGTTAACAGACAGCAACCGACTTGCCAGACAGGTCCCACAGTAGCAACACATGACTGCGATCACATAGGGGACCTTGCCAAGCCCTCTCAACCCCAGACTTAACATCACAACTCTGATTCTGTGGGATAGTGAGGCAGTGCTGACGGGGGTTGACAAATAGCACAAGGGCATTTCAGGGCCCAATTAAAAAAAAAAACTAGGTCGTGATATTTATTTGGTATAGAAAAATTAGAAAATATAGCTGAACAAAGAGAAGATCCTACAAATTAACCTCTAATCACAACCTAAATGTAACTGGTCGCTGAGAAAAGCGCCTGGCCGAGGGGATGAGAGCCAGAACGAACTCCTGTGAAGCCGAGGCTCCCTGGGGGTGGGGGGCGGGGGCGGGGGAGACAAACATTATGCTTTTCCCTAATGGACAACGTGATCTGCAGAACCCGCGGATGCAATGACCGCTGTGAGTGCTCAGAGCACGTGGCCTTGCAGGTGTCCATTCTCTATTTCAGGTTGTGGATTTTCAGGCTTGGGTTGCTCACACGGCCTTTTTATAATGCACATATTCCAAAATTTGATAAAATCTGAAATTCAAAACCCTTTGGTCCGCAGCATTTCAGATAAGCAATATTCAGCCTGTGTGAGCCTATCAGTTTCTTCCTAGCTGGAGAGGAAAGAAAAAGTCAGTCATACTGGTGTATCAGTGAATACGTACGGAGGATTTTTGAGTGAGTATCAGTCGTGGAAAGTCAGGGAGACCAAGAAAGGACGTGAACAATTCTGAAGCAACTTCAAAATGCAGGCGACTGATTTTGTTTTTTAGACAATAAATATATAAGTATTTACAATGTGCAAAGTATCTTGATGAATGCTATTAATACAAATGAAGGTACATTGACTCCTCTTCTAAGGGAAATTGCAGGTTAAGGTAACAGCATAACCTTAGATCCCAAAGGACACTGGTATCTGGGTTCTGCTTGTTAACACTCTGGTTCTCTTGTGTGGTCACATGGCCATTGTGTAGGTCACTATCCGGAGAGTTTTCAACAGAGGCTTTTAGATCAGTGGTTTTGTGTCCATTTTATTCACTCATGCCTCATACCTTCATTATAGACACTGAAGGTTGGAGAGAAATGAGGTTGGATCACTGCTGTTGAAATTAAAATATGTTCCTCTCTAATCTGTTATTATTTCCGATTTATATGTGAGGGAAACCAACACTTAAGAGAAGTTAGGAAATCTTCCCCAAGTCACGTAGCTGGTAAAGTCCAAAATCAGAATTCAAGCTCCAGGGAGTTGACTCCCAAGGCCAAAGGCCTGGTTTCCACAGCCCGTCGTCTCTGTCTCTGATGGTTTCCTCCCCTCCCCTCCAGCTCCACCAGGACATAAGGGGTGCATCTTGAGGGGGATCCTTGGTCACCTTCTTTTTCTTAAATAACACAAGCTCTGACCACTTGACTTTGTCCCGTTGGCCAGATTCACTTAAGCACTTAAAACACAATGACTAGATTCATTTTTAATGCACAGAACATTAGAGGCTCCTGCATGCAAACAGTCTTGGATGATCCAGAAATAGCTCAATCCATAGGATAATACATATTCTTTTCATTCTTTTTTTTTTTTTTTGGAGATGGAGTCTCGCTCTGTTGCCCTGGCTGGAGTGCAGCAAAGTTATCTCGGCTCACTGCAACCCCTGCCTCCTGGGTTCAGGTGGTTCTCCTGCCTCAGCCTCCCAAGTAGCTGGGATTATAGGCATCTGCCACCATGCCAGGATAATTTTTGTATTTTTAGTAGAGACAGGGTTTCACCCTGTTGACCAGGCTGGTCTCAAACTTCTGACCTCAAGTGATCCACCTGCCTCGGCCTCCCAAAGTGCTGAGAGTGAGCCACTGCACCCAGCCCATAGGATATTTTTTGATGTGGTTTTCGGTGTAGAATATTTTAGCATACTGGGATGTGCTCTGAGAAGTCCCTTATACATCTTTTCTATTGTTGCAATATAGTCACACGTGCAACCGGTGAATAGAAGTGTTTCTTTTGCTTTATTTTTTGGCTATGCAAATACACAGAGCAAAAACAAAACAAAACAAAACAAAACAAAGCTATTTGAAAAGAATCTACTACTCTGTTTTTTTTTTTTTTTTTTTTTTTAAGAGATGGAGTCCATTTCTGTCGCCCAGGCTGGAGTGCAGTGGCACGATCTCAACTCCCTGAAACCAACTACTCTGTGTTTTGAGTTCTTGCTGCTTCACATCAGCACAGTGCGAGATGCATGGTGAAAGGCACAGCTGTGTAAGTGACATGGCATCTGCTCCTACACACTCAGTTTAAAGGGCTTAGTGTTATTCCACCTTCATCAGGATGCAGCCCAAAACTAACAGAGTGACAAGAAGGAAAACCCAACCCCTCAACAGATCACCTTGACGGGTGATCTCTAAGGTGATCCAGAAGTAGTTCAATTCATAAGATATATATATTTTTTATTCTATTTTTTTTCAGGGCATCATCATCCAAGGTGATGCTCTAAGACATGTGGATATGGAATTAAAGCCGGGGTTATAGCAACACGTTCTAGGAATAGCACTGAATCTGTTACCTTTAATTTTTTTCTTCCACATTTCCACATATCCTTTAAAAGGAATCCCAAGAAGTTGGATAGTATCTGTACCCGTCTCCCACTGGCATCTGGAAAAACCTAAGTTAAGGAAAGATGTTTGCTGCACTCCTGTGGTTTTTTATGTTTATGATGCTAACCCATACTAGTCACTATTGCTTTGAGGTATGGCCTGAGTGTCTATGTCCCCTCCAAAATTCTTATGTTGAAATCCTAACCTCCAAGGTGATAGTATTAGGAGGTGGGGCCTTTGGAAGGTGATGAGGACTTGAGGGTGGAGTGCTTGTGAATGGAATAAGTGCCCTTCTGAAACATTGGTCACGGGGACAGCCTCACCCCTTCCACCATATGAGGACACAGTGAGAAGGAACCATGTATGAACCAGAAATTCGGCCCTCACCACACAGAACCTGCCAGTGTCTTCATCTTGGACTCCTCAGCCTCTGGAACTGGGATAAATACATTTCTGCTGCCTATCAGCTACCTGGTTTATGATATTTTGTTATAGCAGACCAAACAAAGACACCATATGACAAGTTATCCCTTAATTTTAGTAACTTAAAGCAACAATTCTATTTTTTCTTATGATTTTGTGGGTCAGAACCATGGGAAAGACTCAAGTGCATAGTTCTTAGCTGGGGTCTCTCAGGGCTGTTGTCATCCGAAGGCTGGACAGTGGCTCAGACACAGGCTGAGCATCTGATGCAGCCTGTTGGCCGGAGCTCAGCTGGGACTGTTGACTGGAGCACCTACAGCAGCCTCCCAGAAAGGTGGTCTCAAGGTCATTGGACTTATTATATACTGCTAGCTTTTGCCAGAGCAAACATCTCAAGCATATCATGTGCGGGATAAGGGCTGCACAGCTTTTTCTGACCTCATATTGGAAGTCCTACGGTGTCACATCCAACATAGTCTGTTGTTTGAAGCAGTCACACATCCAGCCAGGGTCAAAGCAAAAAAAAATCATAGACCCCTATATGCCAGTGGGAGAATTATCAAATAATTTGGTACTTTTTAAGCAGTTGTGAAGAAAATTATGTTGTGCACTTTCCAAAGTAAACTACGTGTTTTTTTAAGTGACCAACTTGACATTAGTGTGTGGAGATGTGTTCTCATGTCAGCCCACCCACCGAAATTCTGCTCACAGAATAATGAGACATTGATATCACTTCATTGATTACAAAGAACGCGAAAACTATGTTATCTCTGTGATTCTCACTCCAACTCAGGGTTGTACAGACTATTCTGTTTCCAACGAACAGACACTGAAGCTCAAAAAGTGCAATGACCTGCCCAGTGCTCCATGATGCCTGGTCTCTCTTGTCTGCGAACCAACTTCCACTTCTACTCAGCTGAATTCCTTGCACACTTTTGACCTAAGCTTTTGTCAAACGCTTGCTGTACAGAAACTGACTATAAGCACTGCATACCAAAACGGAAATAATCAGAGCCTGTTGTTATGAGCCATGGCAATTGTCCACTCGGGGCTGTTGGACTGGTAGGTACTGCTTCTTGATATGACACGTGTCAGGTTGGGGGGGGTCAGTATTTGCTAATTACAATTCAGTTTTATGTAGGAGGCGTTTGACGGTAAACATAAATTACTTGTCTCATGGATTCGCTTTAGAGAACATTTCCATGACAGCCCTAGAGTCACTTTTCTACTGGGAGATGAACATTGAAGTAGAATTTACTAGCCTCACTCCTTTTTGCGCATACATCCATACGTATTTTATTCCTGAAGCCTCAGGTACTTGTCCAGTTTTTGACTTGAGTTTCTGGGGTTTTTTTTTTAAAAGCTTTTTTTTTTTAAAATAAAAAATACTATATTTTATTGTGGTAACATACACCTGACACAAAATGTACGATCTTACCGTTTTTAAGTGTACAGTTCAGGGGTATTTAATACATTCACAGTGTTGTGTAACCACCACCACCCTCCATCTGCTGAACTCTTTTCACCTTGAAAAATTGAAATTCCATATCATTAAACAGTAATGCCCCGTTTCCTCTCCCCTGGCAACCACCATCCTGCTTTCTGTCTCTATGATTTGACTATTCTAGGTACCTCATATAAGCAGAATCATACAGCGTTTGTCTTTTTGTGATGGGTTTATTTTACTTACTGGAATGTCCCCAAGGTTCATCCATGTTGTTGCATATGTCAGAATTTCCTTTCTTTTTTCATGGCTAAATAATATTCCACTGTGTATATGTACCACATGTTGTTTATCCATTCATCTCTTGAAGGGCATTTGGCTTGCTTCTACCTCTCAGCTCTTGTGAATAATTCTGCTGTAGACTTATGTGCACCAATATATCTTCGAGACCCTACTTTCGATTTTTTTGGATATATACCCAGAAGTGGAATTGCTGCATCATATGATAAATCTATTTTTAATTTTTTGAGGAACCTCCATGCTGTTTTCTACATTGGCTCTACTGTGTTCCATTTCCAGCAACAGTGCACAGAGATCCAGTTTCACGCCATCCCCTCTATAGACTTGAGTTTTAAGGAAAGATTGAAACATAAGGCAGCTGTTGCCTGTTCCTTGTCTTTCCTGACATCTTCTTTGTTGTTGTTGGTTTTTTGTTTTGTTTTGTTTTGTTTTTTGAGATGGAGTCTCGCTCTGTCACCCAGGCTGGAGTGCAGTGGCACGATCTCTGGTCACTGCAACCTCTGACTCCCGGGTTCAAGCTATTCTCCTATGTATTTATGGGTTACGTGAGAAAATTTGATACAGGCATGTGATGAGGACTAATCACCTCAGGGGAAATGGGGTGGGTGGACTTTTGACACATAGAAAGTGTTCATTCAGGATGGCCGCGGTGGCTCACGCCTGTAATCCTAGCACTTTGGGAGGCCAAGGCAGGTGGATTGCCTAAGCTCAGGAGTTCTCGACCTATCTGGCCAACATAGTGAAACCCCATCTCTACTAAAACACAAAAAATTAAGCTGGGCGTGGCAGCATGTACCTGTAATCCCAGCTACTTGAGAGGCTGAGGCAGGAGAAATGCTTGAACCTGGGACGTAGAGGTTGCAGTGAGCTGAGATCACACCACTGCACTCCAGATTGGGCGACAGAGCAAGACTCTGTCTCAAAAAAAAAGTGTTCATTCATTTCTTCTTTTCTTTTTCTTTTTTTTGTATTAAGCACAGTCCCACTCCCACTCTAAGGTTTCTGATCATTAGATCCTCAAGCTGTCCGGCCGCTGTGACATCGTTTCTCACTCTGAAGTCCTCCATTCTCCCACAGGACAAGGAGGAGAAAGTGTGATTCCGCCGTAATCCATGAGGACCTTGATGCTGAAAAATACACTCAGGGATTCCACTGTTTGCCATCCCCATGTGCCTGTGGTCACAAAGTTTCTAGACATAAAAAGTCACAGCTCCCCACAGAAATTTGGGGACATCTGTAAACATACAGCAAAATAACAGATTCCAGCCAGGGGCAGTGGCTCATGCCTGTAATCCCAGCACTTTGGAAGACCGAGGCTGGCAGGTCACCTGAGGTCAGGAGTTCGAGACCAGCCTGGCCAACATGGTAAAACCCCATCTCTACTAAAAGTACAAAAATTAGCCAAGCATGGTAGCATGTTCCTGGAATCCCAGTTACTCAGGAGGCTGAGGCAGGAGAATCACTTGAGTCTGGAGGGTGGAGGTTGCAGTGAGCCAAGATCGCACCACTGCACTCCAACCTGGGTGACAGAGGGACTCCATCTCAAAAAATAAAAAATAAAAACAACAGACTGTACTGCTCAGCAAGAGAATGAAGACTAATGGAAATTACAATGGTTAGGAAAATAGCCATCCACCATCCATTCGGATCACACTTTCATGCTCTCAGGGGTATACACCATCTCATTCCAAAGAGCCCCACCTAAGAACATTCTAGAATACCTCACATCCTTATCTCATGTCATGGCTTCATAACATCTTCACAGGGAGCGCCTATGCTCCTTTTGGAGTGAAGAGGGATTTCCAGCACATTTATCTCCATAATAAATATAGTCTAGAGCTCATTATGACTCTTTAGCAATATTGACTGCATATTTTGAAGCTACATCTGTGGAGTGTCACAGGGCCTGGCTGGGCTGGTTGTCTCTGGCAGGCCTACTGCATGGAGGCCTGATGGAAGGTTCAAAGAAAGGTTTCAATCAGACTTAAGGCAAACACTTAAATTCACTCCATACTGGTGAACACGCTGCCCTCACGCTCATTGGAAGGCTGCCTGGATCTATCACTATTACTTCCTAATTGACTGGAATCTATTGAACTTGCAGCTTTGTTGACAGTGCACTAAGAAGTACTATTAATCACAACTACCTCCATTGGTGAACACCATTTATCTCTGTCATCGTGTGTGTTTAAGAACTATCTTTGCACTGAGATGATCCCAGGTCCAATCACAATGATCATTATCTGATGTCACCTTCAAAACGTGGCTCAGCCAGAGCAAAATCTGTAAGGACAACACCATGGTGACCCGTGGTCCAACCCACAATGGGAGAAGTAGAGAGCTGGACAAAAATGATTTCAAGCTTTCAGAGGTGATAGCAGTTAGGTAAGTGGGTTTATGATGCAAGACCCTTGAATGCTCCTTTAATCTTTAGAGCGGGGGCTGCTGAGCTTTGTTAATTTTGCACAGAATTATCTGCAGTGCTGCATTCTTCTTGGATTACTCAAAAAAGCCTTCCAAGTGGTGACGGCCTGGCATCAGAGACCACACCCTCAACAGGAGCTCCAATCCCACAGCATCGGCACCTTTCTGTCAGGGAGAGAGTGTGACCGTGATGAGAACAACAGTGGTTCCCCACGGTCTTCCCTTGCAGAAGGGAAGAAATTCCATTTTATCAGCTGAGCATGTGACTTGGTGTGGGATATTTGGTTGCAAAACAAAACAAAATCTGCTCAAATCATGTTAAAACAAGCAAACAAACTCGCTGACAAGTTTAGATTGGAAGATGCTGAATGTAAGGGCAGAAAGCAATGCTAACCCCAGGAGAGATCAGCGCCTGAGCCTGAGAAGTCATCCAGAGGGAGGCAGGGCCCTTCCTCAGATCCCGTGGGGTCTGGGATCCTGCTGTCTTCTGCCTCCATGGGCAAAGCCCACAATTTCTGTAATCCAGGATCCCAGCTAGTGCTGATGAGGGAGGTCCCCTCGTGGAATAGTTACTGGTAAATTCATTGAGAGGAGCCTGGATTTAGTCCACCCAGGTGTGTGCGTGTGCATACATGCATGCACGGGTGTATGTGCACATAAACACACATACGCATACACTGGGCTTCCAGATTAGAATTTATTTTGTTGCTGACATTTATTTGACCATGATGCTCTGCCACTGTAATCAGGTTATTTTCCTGAGTGAGGCTCCATTCTCCTCACTGCAAATGGAAATAAAAGCAGCACCTTTCCCGCTGGGAGCCCACACACCGCCTTCCACCCTGGGTCAGGCTGTGCTGACGGCCGCCGCCATCATTATTTCCTTCCTGTGAGTTCGAGGTTGTTTCATTCCACATACTTGCATTTCTAAAAAGAAGAAAAGCATATATTTTATGTGTTTTCATCTTAGGCTTTCTTTGAGCTGAATAAGAAGGGGGCAGAGTTCTATGTGATCTGAAACTTCAGTCTTTCAGCAAGTATTATATGGTTAAGATTTAGATGGTTATTTCTGACGTTAAATGTTATATTTCTAATATTCCATCATTTGCAAAATGATTGCTAGATGATTACCCATTTAGTAAGTTAAACTGGAAGTTTTCACCCCAGTGTCTACTATGTTAAATAGTTTTGTTTTCTTAAGTCACGAATGGAATTTCAGTGTAATTAAAATGTTCAGAATCTACTTGATGAAACAGCAGTATCTGGTGGGAAAATTACCCAATGCATACCAGTGGCTCTTGAATCTCGGTCTCACACTGAGTAGAAAAAGCCAGACACCAAAGAGAGGTGGGGTCTGAGTTCACTGCCTGAACAGCCAGAGCAGGCCAAACTCATCTTTAGAGATAGAAACCCCATCAGGGCTTGCTGGAGGCAGAGCGGGAAGAGTCTGCATGCAGAGGCCCCGTGTTAGCAGAAGTGTTGGCTGCACATTTGGGGATGGCTGTGCAGGGGTAGGGGCATGCATTTCTTAAAATTCATCACACTGACTTTGGGAGGCTGAGGTGGGCGGATCACCTGAGGTCAGGAGTTTGAGACCAGCCTGACCAATATGGTGAAACCCCGTCTCTACTAAAAATACAAAATTAGCCGGGTGTGGTGGCAGGCGCCTGTAATCCAAGCTACTTGGGAGGCTGAGGCCCGAGAATCACTTGAACCTGAGAGGCGGAGGTTGCCATGAGACGAGATCACGCCATTGCACTGCAGCCTGGGTGACATGAGCGAAACTCCATCTAGAAGAAGAAAAAGAAAAAAAAAATTCATCACACCATGCCCTGAAGATAAATGCACTTGAGAGTAAACAAATTACACTTCCACAGTACTGGTCGCAAAAGTCATACCGGCTTGATAAGCGCACGGTGGTGACTGAAGGAAGGAGAAGATGCCCCGGCCGCGCAGGTGCAGCATGGCTGGCGGTGCTGAGCCGTTCAGCACGTGCTCTCCTCTCTGCTACGCCCAGGCCAGTTCAGCTAAAGGGAGGCGGATGTTAAAGGCATGGGTTCTGTCCCGCGGAAGGGCTGGGGTCTAATCGTGGAGGCTGTGGGTAGCTATGAAGGCTTCTCAAGTGAGGCTGTTATGAGGAGAAATTTCATATCCTCGAGGAGTGTTGGATAGGGAGATGGAAGGTCCTGCCTCACATAAGCCAATCTCACTTCTGCTGCCAAGGTTCAGATCATTCAAACCCATCTTTGAAAATGCAAATCTGGCCTGGCACAGTGGCTCACGCCTGTAATCCCAGCACTCTGGGAGGCCAAGGTGGGTGGATCACTTGAGGGGTGGAGTTTGAGACCATCCTGGCCAACATGGAGAAAGCCCATCTTTACTAAAAAATACAAAAAGTAGCCGGCATGGTGGCACATGCCTGTAATCCCAGCTACTTGGGAGGCTGAGGCAGGAGAATCACTTGAACCCAGGAGGCAGAGGTTACAGTGAGCCAGATGTCACCACTGCAATCCAGCCTGGGTGACAGAGGGAGATTCTGTAACAAAAAAAAAAAAAGGAAAGAAAAAGCACATTTGCAAGATCCATTCTGATGCAGTCAGAGGTGGGGAATGTCATGGGAAGTCATCGGTCAGTGCCTTCAGGGGTCCTGTGGCCACCTCTGTCTCTTCTCTGTGTAGACGAGTGCCTGGTAGATTGTGCTTGCTGAATTAATCCATGACTGAGCACAAACTTCACTTATTTTGAAACCTAGTTTCTAAGCAAAATGAAAAAGTTACTTTCTCTCCTTGTGTGCTAGGCACATACATTCTAATAATCTTTATCTCTGGAAAGACAGGTTTCCAGTATTGGCCATTTCAATTTATATTATTCATAGATGTTGGCCCTTAGCATTCCCACTTACAATAACCACGAATCCAGACACCACGCCTGCAAACTTATATTATGGCAGAAGAGATCTTTTTAAGATAAAGACCAGACAACCGAACAACCATAACAAAGCGAATTCCAAGCTAAAGAATTGATGATTCTGGTTAACTGTGGACAGAGCCCAGCAGGAAGCTGACTTGAGTTCATGTTCTCCATAGATCTGGGGTCAACATGAGAATCCCTTTCCCATGAAATGGTGTAATAATTCCCTTTGAAATGTATTCTTTTAAATGCCACTGAGGGGAAATGTATTAAAATTTTATAGTATATATTAAATCAATAAAATGAAGATATTTTTTCTCATGGCTATTCTTTAGGTAGACTCAACGTGACGTTGAAATGCTGTGCTAGATGGATGCGAACGTAATAGTTTTGTAAGTCAACTTCCTTCTTGAAGGGTCACAAGGCAGTGTCCATGCACACCCCAAGTCAGGAGACACACAGTCAGAGGCAGATTTAGTAATAGGACAGGAGAATGCATGCTGACATGCAGATAACCAACCTACTGCAGGGCCTTCCATTTCACAGCATGATATAACCCCATGTATTTAGGAAGACAACCAGCTCTGTGATGTTGTGATGCCTTCAGTATTTTTGTATTTTATGCAAATGTGTGTTTTTTTCAAAATTCCATGGAAAGTATCCAAGGACGATATCTATTCCTGAAGAATACCTGGACATCATTTAATTGTCAGCTTCAGAGAATGGCCTCTCTGACTCTCTCTTTCTGGAATTTGCAGTCAGAGAAGGTGGAGATGTAAACTGCTAAAATTACATGAACATATATGGGTCTTTTTCCCTCCCCACCTCATCAAAAAAAAAAAAAAAAAAAGAAAGAAAAAAAGCCATCTTTCTCTGAACACATCAAGTTATCACCACTTTTGATGTGAAGGGATCTGAACCACTTCTGTATATATCCACACTCCTGGCATGACGTAATTGGAATTACTTCTTCATCTCCCATTTGACTAGCAGTTCTGTTTGTTGATCTACATTTGACCAATTAAAATATGCACAATGTTTGGTGTGAATTAAAAATTACAAGATCCTTCATCGTGCCGTTACTGAGACTTTAACAGAAAAACACTGGCATTTCAATAGTCATACCATGTTGTAGGAATCACAACGTCATATATGGCTTTTCTTCTTGCAGTCAGGCATAGCGTTACTTCTCTTGGTATCAACACCATTTCTTTTGCTTGGGCCTTTGTTTAAAGAGGAGGAATGTGACACATTTTTATTTTAATTAGACTTGGTTTCTGGGAAATGCAGCTATTATTTTCTCCTCTTTATCAAGGTGATGATGTAAACATTATCAGACTCACTGATTAGATAGTTGGCCAAACCTGTAGATCAAGCTAAAGTCACAGCCCTGCGATCTTCAAAGGGAAACAGTCTAGATGAAGAGAAAGGTGTTCTGGTGATAAAACACTGCCATGTAATTGGAGGCAAAATTAGATCACAATGGAGGCTCCCAACAGAGATGAAGATTAATCTTGCGTCTGTGACCCACCTGAATTCTTCTTAATACCAACCTATAGTAAGAAAGTCTTAACATCAGTTGAAATCTCAAAGCACAGAGCTTTGGTTCATCTTTCCAACATTGATTTCATTTTTCTAGGTTAGACATGAAGATTTTTAGGAATGAATGTGGGATGTGACAGGGTCTTTATGTTTCCTGGGTGATGTTTTCAAGGTGCTCTCAACCTCTTTATCTCACTAAGACTCCCAAGAGCAGCGCAGATGTCTAAGCAGACAATTTACCTGTGAGACAGCAGAGAATACAGTGAGCCCGAGAAATTTAGTGACTTCCTTGGGGCCACTTGGCTGGTGAAGTGCAGAATTTGAAGTTGGATCAATTAGATCTGCTAATTCTCCTTCTCTAAGTGGCACATAGTCCAAATATTTTAAAAAATAGATTCTATTTGTAGCTGTGTATGAATAGAAGGAAAGGTGATTCCATTGTTGCTTTTGTATATCGAAGGAGGAACTTTCTAAAAGGTGTGCCTAATGATGTCTCACACAGCAGTCTTTATTGACTACAAATCTATCCTGTGGTTCTGGAATCCAGGTTATAATTTTGTATTATTTAAATCTGTTATATAAGAACAATATTCAAAATGGCCACCCTTTTTTATATTTACATATTTTTGTATTTAGATATTTGCAAGTTTTTATATTTCGGTGTTTTTTTTTTTTTTGTAAATTTTACAAGTCTGGACACTTACAGAAACTGTCATTGTTCACCTAAGCTGAAAATGTTTTAAGAAGGAGTTTGAAATGCAGTTCCACAGACCTCATTCTTCTCCCCCAATAATATTTTCACTAGACATTTCCAATCTTTCAGAAGACAGTTTGGTTAAAACGTCAATTATTTTTGTTTATACTTTAGGTACAAGCTGAGTATTTTATTCTTATCTGCATGACAAGAATCTAGTAGAAATGGAGGATGAGGCTTATTTAAGGTAAGAAATTTTAGTTAAAAAACATGTTGATGACTGGCATATGTGTGTAATACTGATATTGGCGAGCTATAAAATAATTAAAATAGGCTGTATTATTTTATGCCTTTATGGCTGGATTCTATTACCATGTTGGTGTTCGATCTCTACCCAACAGACAATCACTAGAGAAAGGGAATTTGATTCCGAGGCCCTCGAAACAGGGCCACTCCCTGCTTGCACAGTTGCCCCATGTCTGCAAGGATTTGAGCAAAGCCCAGGAGCGGATGCCCCAGCCGTGAGGTCATGAGGAAGCCTCTTGCCCGAGGGAGAGATAAAGTTGCAGGGCGTGTGGCAAAGGATTAGGAGAAACCTTGGAATTTGGACTGAGCAATTTGACTTCAGCAGACTTAACCTGAGGCGGCAGTGGGAGAATCAATTTGCCTTAAATGAAGTGTTTGAAGAATGCAGAGTGGATATGGTAGAAAAGGTACAAATCACAGCGCCTTCTGGAATGGGATCAAGAAATTCCATAAGGTGGGGAAATGGGGGCTGTTACAAAATGTAAAGGCATAAAATAGAATCATGCAATGATAGGAAAATTATACCAAGTCACCACCCCTGAACCCGATCAACCTATGTAAGTGGCTTTGTGCTAAAAGGAGTTTCGGAGAAGGCTACACTCCCAAACCTTTGCTTAAGACCACCTTGGTGATGAGTGTGGAGTCCACGCGTGGCTCATCACACACGGTCTATAATGTACCCCCTAAGCACAGACACACATGTGTTCTAGTAACTGGACATTTTAATAAATGTGGGATGCTCAGGCCTCGAACTGACCCACAGGGACGCGTCCTCACGGCCTGGGGGGGCCACGGGGATTTGGCTCTGATTCTCATCTTCTCCTTCTTCCTTCCTTCCCCTCCCACTCCTCCATGATGTGGTGGGCACAGCTCTTGCCGGGCAGTGAGGCCGACTGCAGCTGACCGTTGGCCGGCATAGCTGGCTCAAAGCTTTGGCTCTGGTTACAAATAAACTGGCCTTGACGTTCTTCCATTTTCCTGTGTGCTCCTCTGTCTCCATGTGTGCGTTTATAGCTGGTTCCCCCAGGACTGCTTATCAACCCCAGCTTCTTCCAGTCTCACAACTGAAAGCAGGCTGTGGACCCTGGTGGGGACAATATGGAGCCTCATGCTGGCATCCTGGCAGTTTGGTGGTAGGAGGTACTTATGTTTCTCAGTTTTCTCAGGTTTAGAAATTTCCAAACCTGAGACAGTGGGATTTCTTGTGAAACTAGAATCTTTTGGAGGGCAGCGAGTGCTTTCTGGCTTGGGGTCCCAGCCACGTGAGACAGGCTCATGATTTCAAGCCATCCTGCAGATGGGCTCCAGGGTCTTCCCTTCACCCTAGATCTGCCTCCAGATAACATTTTCCCAGGCCTCTGGTGTCCAGGAGCCTGTTAAAAACCAGACTAAAACCGTTAGGTCTCATGACAGCACCTCCGGTACCACCAGGACCCTGCGCGACTGATTCAAGAACACTTCAAACTGACTGCCGCTTTCTTAAAACATAGGAAGAGATGGTAACAGGGAGGGGAGAAAGGGGAGTTTGTCAGCAATCATATGCAATAAGAGGATATTTTATTTTAAAAATATCTTGAAGCTGGTCATGGTGTGAGTTGACTGCTGGGGGAGTGAGGCTTTCTGTTAGAGAAAACTATCCGTTCCTTAGGAAACGTGAGGATGGGCTTGCTAATTTCCACGTGATGTGAGACTCCTCCCCACTTCACTCCTCCCAACACACACACACACACACACACACACGAACTCACTTTGTGGCCTCCATGGACAAGGTTGCAGTAAAAAAGAGAGAAATTTGTCACAGAAGAGATGGAAGAAGACAGTAGGCTGGAAAGTGGGCCAGCTCTGAGGAGAAGCACCCACGCAATTGGAAACATTCTCGGGGGGCAGAGGGAAGGGGACCGGAAACATTCTCGGGGTGCAGAGGGAAGGGGACCGGAAACATTCTCGGTGAGCAGAGGGAAGGGGACCGGAAACATTCTCTGGGAGCAGAGGGAAGGGGACCGGAAACATTCTCGGGGTGCAGAGGGAAGGGGACCGGAAACATTCTCGGGGAGCAGAGGGAAGGGGACCGGAAACATTCTCGGGGTGCAGAGGGAAGGGGACCGGAAACATTCTCGGGGAGCAGAGGGAAGGGGACCGGAAACATTCTCGGGGAGCAGAGGGAAGGGGACCGGAAAACATTCTCGGGGGGCAGAGGGAAGGGGACCGGAAACATTCTCGGGGGGCAGAGGGAAGGGGACCGGAAACATTCTCGGGGGGCAGAGGGAAGGGGACCGGAAACATTCTCGGGGGGCAGAGGGAAGGGGACCGGAAACATTCTCGGGGCGCAGAGGGAAGGGGTGAAGGGAAAGGAGCCGGCCTACTCAGGCAATGTAGGTGTGTGGCACTATCATCTCCCTTTTATGGATTAAGAAACAGACTCAGGTTCGGAAAGGCAAGTGACCTCCCTGGGGACACAGGGCAGTGATTGGTGGCACAGGAATTCACTCCCGAGTCTGCGTGCCTGTCTACACAGAGGCAGGCGTCAGGGCCACAGGGGCTGCCGTATGGACACAGGTTAACTTACGCTAACTTGCCTTCAGGACTCATCTTTGCTGTTTTTTGCTTACGACAGAGCTGCTTCTATAATTACGACAGTATTCCCTGCCTTAGGAAAGGTGAGTCTGAGAGAGGGGAGACTCTGGCATTACGCTGGCTCAACGAACCCTCTTTATCTGATTCCTGAATTCCTTGCTCTTCATTCCCGACTAGACTTATCTTCTGTTGGGAAATTCCAGCAACAGGGTCCTTGTTTCAGAGCAACTGGACTGTAACATCTGGTGGCCATCCTGCCAGAGGCATCGGGAGAAGCACTGGTTGGATAGCTGAGTAGGGGGAGCTCAACACCCCACCTCCAACCCCCAAAGGAAACCTCTGTGTGTGTGTTCCTGTATGTCGTGTGCATGTGTGTCTGTGTGGTTCTCTGTCTCCACGTATGTGTTTAGGTGTGCGTGACCCTGTGTGTGTCCGTGTGTACATGTACATGTGCCTGTGTTCACACATGTTTCTGGGGGTATGTATGTGATCATGTGCATGTGGGTATGTATGTATGTGTGTACAGTACATGTGTGTTTGTGTGTACAGTACATGTGTGTTTGTGTGTACTTGGTGTGTATGTGTATATATGTACTGCTGTATGTCTCTGTATGTATGTTCATGTATATATGTGTGCATGTGTCTGTGTGTGTATGGCTGTGCATGTGTGTATGTGTGTGTGTCTTTGTGAGTATGTAGGTGTATAGATGTATGTCCATGGGTATGTATAAGGGTGTGCATATGTGTATCTATGTGACTATGTATCTGCATGTGCACGTGTCTGTGTGAATGTGTGTGTGTATACATGTGCTTGGCCATATGTATATCTGTGTATATTTGTGCCTGTATATGTAGGTGTGTGTGTGTGTGAGACTCTGTGTGTGTACCTGTGTCTCTGTGTGTGTGTGTGTGTGTGTGATCGTGTGGGTCACTACGTGTGTGCATGGGGTGAGGGAGGAGGTAGAAGAAGGCGGCATTTTCTCTGGAAACATGCAAACATCTCACCGCAGGGCACGAGTTCTCTGAGTTCTTGGAATGATTCTGACGTCCATTGTAGTAGATAAGTGAAGCTGTCCTCATCCGGAAACACAGGATTGCTTTGACATAAAGCTACACCACTTTGTGTATAATGTAATGAATGAATTCATAAACATTAACAAAAACCTGTTTTAAAGCAACCTATAAAACAATGACTAGGCAAAGATCTGTAGAATGCTGTTCCTGCTGGAACTCGATGTTAAAATAACAGACATCCCTTAAGAAACTTGGTATGGAAGGAAACTTCTCAGCACCCACCCCGTCTTTTTAAAAAAATGACTAGTGAGTCTTTTGACCTTTCATTTAGTCACATGAAGTTTTTATGGGCAGTTCTTTGTTTCCCTTTAAACTACAATCAGAATTGAAACTGAAATGAAGAAAAACTCAAGGATGTCAGTATTTGTCTTTTAAGCCGTTAAAAAAAAAAAAAACTCTGAAGACTGTTGTCAAAAAACACAATAGTGTTATGATGAAGAAAATATTATATATGCAAAACCTGACATCAAATCTTAGTTTAGTTTATATTGATATGAAATACAAAAAATAAATGTATAGAGATTTTTAAAGGGGGGTTGGCATTTTCATATTCACACTGTAGGCCTAAGGAACATGAATGTATTTTGAAAGAATGTCAAAATGACTTAGATATGAAGCAGACGCCCACCTCTGTATATTCCTAGCCGCTAAGTACCATATTTAGAAAGTAGTTATATTCTACTGCGTTTGGCTGGGAACTTCAATAGAAAAGACGCATACAAACAAAACCGTATTCTCTTCTCAAAAAACAAAACAAGAAAGTACAAGAGCTTCCCATGAGGGTGTCTTTCAGTGCCCGAGCTTGGTGTTTGATAGGACCAGGCACATGTGGAAGCTTCTGGAGGGCCTGTCCTGTTGCACTCACTCCCTCTGCACTTCCTGAGCACTGTCTGGGGTCTCTGTGTCCCTGTGGACTGAGAGCTGGGCTGAGGAGGCTGTTTCCTGACAATGCTTAGGATGCCTCAGTCTCCAAGGAGAGGCTCTCCCTGAGCTTGTAGCTCAAAGATTCTCTTGCTGCGTGGCACTTGAAGATAGGGGGACCGACTTTGCCTCCATCCTCCCAGGCAGATGCCTGGCCTTCCTTTGTGCCACCACAGAACTCCACGTTCATCCCTAATTTGGACTTGAAAACTGCCCAGCAGGGGAATGAGCCGCCCCAGGCTGAGGGCCTTATGATTTTTCTTTGGTTCCCAGTGCCTAAAGCAGGACCAGACACAAAAGGGGCTGGTTGGTGTTTTAAGGTGATATGAAAGAGCCAGTGAATCCATGCTTGTCCTATGAACCAGGCCCAGGGGTTTGGTGCTGGAGTTACGTGGCCCCCTGGGCCGTGGTTTCCTACGTCTCGGGGGCTGAGGATCAAAGCCTTGTGCTTCTGGGGAGAATATCCTTCTGAGGCCATTCTCAAAGTGAGTGCCCTCTGCAGGGGGTGAGGTGGGGGAGGCAGGGGTGGAGAAAATGAACCGGGGATTACTCCCTAGCTCATCCCTCTCTTAGAAACTCAGAATGCCCCTGGCATATTTTGGGGCTCTAAGATTTCACAAAAGCCTACTAAACATTGTTTTAGTTAGTGTTTCCCATATTCATTGACCATGCAGAACTGTTTAAAAAAAATAATACCTCTTGGCTGGGCACAGTGACTCACACCTGGTGGCTCCCAGCACTTTGGGAGGCCAAGGCTGGCAGCTCACCTGAGGTCAGGAGTTCCTGACCAGCCTGGCCAACGTGGCAAGACCCCATCTCTACTAAAAACACAAAAATTAGCCAGGCATGGTGGGACACACCTGTAGTCCCAGCTACTCGGGAGGCTGAGGCAGGAGAATTGCTTGAACCTGGGAGGCAGAGGTTGCAGTGAGCCGAGATCGTGCCTGGGCGACAGAGCAAGACTCTGTCTCCGAAAAAATAAAAATAAAAATAAAACACCTCTTATCCCCCGGAAGCAGCTCCCGTGGAAGAGGAGGAAGTGACGTCATGATCTCACCTAAGAGGATGTTGAATTTGGACCTGGTTTGCGTCCCGCCTCTGAGGCTCCCCACACCTCCTGACCCTTGGCATGTATTGTACCTTCTCAGCAACATGTGGATAAGATTAGCAGGTAGAAACAACACGTGGGAATTCCAGCACAATGCATAGAACACAGTAATCATGTCGTACACTACATACCGGCAGGGAACAGAGCTGCAGAGAATGCTAAAATGGATTTGATAAAAGAGGCTTTTTTTTTTTTTTTTTAACCAGTTGTATGAAGGCATTCAGACTGGCTGTCTGCACCTCTAAACACCTGTCATGTAGATGAGGAATCTAATATCATCTATTTAAAAATATTAATATGCCCTTTGTTTGCTTTTCTATTATTGACTCAAGCATCAGAGCCAATTAGCAAAGAGTTCCAGACAACAGGCCCCAGCACACTCAAAAAGTAAACAACACATTCATCTGAAATGCCGTCCTTTGCACTGAGCTCAGAAGAGTCCTGCAGTGAAATTTTAGAGTCTGATAACAGTTTGTGAGCCAAACACACACAGGGCGGGGCATGCAAATCAGGACATCAATTTTTTTCCATTAGGGAGATTCGATTTGAATCTGTTTTCAAAATGATGGAGAAATGTTTGAACTTCTACACAGAAGTTACTTCTACAGAAGTAACCCCTTCCCCAGAAAAGGAGATGTTTTTCTGCAAAATGCCACCAAAAATTATAAGCAATTCCTATTTCAAATAGTATCTGTAAAGAGATTTTATTTGCATCCTAAATAGGGATTTGCAGATTAGCTATTTATAGCATTCCATACACAGAATGCCAACTGATTTTAATACCACTCACGGGCTTTTGTAACAGGCGATGAAAGGGGAAAAAACAACATTCTGAAATGTACAGCTTTATTTTTTCCTATTTGTTTAATATTTGGAAAGATCAGCTGTATATTGCAAAAGCGGTTATTTTGTTTGAGATTAGCTTTCTTTCAGAAGATAAACCAATTTTACTTCTGTTGTATTCCGCTGCCATGATTTAGCTGGAACCTGGAAACACAGAAAATGAAGGCGGGGAACATGCCTTCATTTGGCATCAGGCTTGGACAGAAGAGAGAGAATTTCCCGTTTTCTATTGAAAGAACATCTACATCAACATTTTCTAAACAGCACTGAGCATTACATTAACACGATGTCTTGGACATATTGTTTCTACGTGGAGAAATTACACAGGGTACAAAAGAGCCCCTTCTCCGGATGAATGACATAATAGGGACACAGGCAATCATATCATTGTGATGACTTTTAGAATCTGTTATTTGCACCCCGCTTGTTGGTGGCCTAATGATCCTGCCACGAACTTAGGTAACAGCATGAAGAATTCTGGATGTTAAAAATTAAGTCTCATATTTGTTCTCATATCCAATTGAACCTGAATTAAATGTATGCTTTGGGAGAAATTGTAGTCGGAGCAGTTTTAGGTTGCCTGGCTGCATTTGAAAAGTCACGACATACCATAGAAATAAAACAGCTTCGTTTTGTTTAGTAAGCGCTTACTAAATGTCTGCTCAGCAAAGGTACAAGGCAATGGAAGTATGAGAATCAATTTGTAATTACAGTAAAGTGACCAGACAGCCAATTTCCTCAAAAATTAAGGAACGGCCGGGGGTGGTGGCTCATGCCTCTAATCCTAACACTCTAAGAGGCTGAGGCAGACAGGTCGCTTGAATCCAGGAGTTCAAGACCAGCCTAAGCAATATGTGAAACCCTGTCTCTACAAAAAATTAGCAGGAATGATGGTGCATACCTGCAGTCTCAGCTACTCAGGAGACTGAGGCAGGAGCGCTTGAGCCCAGGAGACAGTTTGCAGTGAGCTGAGATCTCACCACTGCACTCCAGCCTGGGCAACAGAGTAAGACCCTATCTCAAAAACAACAAAAATAAAACAGAAACAGAAAAGAGAAAGAAAGGAGTTTCATATATAACAGTTTGGTGTTAGTGTCTCCATTTTCATAACTTTTATGTGAATTAATCATTTTCCATACAATTACTCTGTGAAGAAGTTCATGTACTATAACTCCCATTTTACGAAAGAAGAGACATTGAATTAAACTTAAAAGTGTCCTATGGTTAATCACTTTCTTCAGGATGAAGACCACAGCCAAATATCCTATCTTTTTGTTCAATGCTTTAACTTTATTCAATGGTCATAGTTTATGAAAGGAAAGAGATGAAAATATCTTACCACTCATCAAGTGGATGAGGATGATGTTTAAGGAAATGTAATAGACCATCACTGAAATACAAAACTCTTTCTGTCAGTATCTTTATTCTCTAAACACTGGCTAATATTGCAGAGCCTGGAGGCAAGTTTATGTCTTTCTTTTAAAGATGCTTATCAAAGTATAAAGCATTATTTGAAATCAATTGAAAGGAGATTTTTTTTCCTGAAGACAGTGTCTGGCTAGTCTTGAAAAAGAGACAAGACATTTTCTGAGAATCCCACTGGGAAAGACAGAATCTTTATAGAGGCAGAAAAATAAAGGTCTGTAGACAACCAGAGCTGACATGAATGGAACAGTTTAGAAAAGACACGCAGCGTCCAGACGGGAGGCCGCGTTCCTGGAAAGCTAGACTATCAAACAGCTGGCAGGTGGAAAATAAACCCTTAGGCATCTCGTGCCTGTACCAGAGAGTCTGTCAGGGAGGGTGGTGCCCTGAGATGTCGTGGGCACAGGTGCTATCAAATATTTTGAAGTAGCCGGGTGTGGTGGCTCACACCTGTAATCCCAGCACTTTGGGAGGCTGAGGTGGAAGGATTGCTTGAGCCTAGGAGTTTGAGACCAGCCTGGGCAACATAGTGTGACCTTGTCTCTACAAAACAATTTAAAAGCTAGCCAGGCACGGTGGCATCCACCCATAGTCCCAGCCACTTGGGAGGCTGAGGCTGGAGGATTGCTTGAGCCCTGGAGGTTGAGGTTGCAGTGAGCTGCAATTGCACCACCGAACTCCAGCCATGGCAACACAGCAAGACCATGTCTCAGAAAAAAAAAAAAGAAAAGAAAAGAGAAAGAAAAAGAAAAAAAAAAAAAAACCAACCAAACAACGATATTCCAGAGTTTACCTAAAGTGCTCCCAAGGCTCCCTGACTCAGACCAACACCAGTTCGGAAGGCCTCCAGCTTGTCCTGAACTGCTCCAGTAATCCTTCATTCAGAGCTGGGGATTACAAGGATTCTTCTGAGCAGCTGTTACGCCCCAAGGATGCTGCCAGGGCTGTCCTGTAGCCTCTGAATGGGAGTAATAGTGACACCCCAAGACCTGAAGAGAGGCCGCCCCGGTGGGGTTCCACTTGGTCACCACACGTGGTATAGTCTGGGACACATTATTTCTTTAAAGCCATGTGAACTCCAGCTGCCAACCTGCAGGGAGGATGATGCAACTATCTACTTCATGGATTATTCTGAGGACAAAAGGAGCCAACCCGCGTACAATGCACGACTCTCCACCCAGGACTAAGAAGGGTTCACTGTAGTGGCTTCTGTTTTTGATGCTGTATCAGTAAGTCATCAGTTTAATGCAACGAGGTAAGTATTACATCACCCTCAGTCCAGGGAAAACTAAGTGTCATCCACAGATGTACATCTGCAGGAGGGTAGCAGGGGAGAATGGGGCCAGCTGGATCCCTGGTAGTTTCTGAGATCTAAAGACGGTTTCTAGAGTAGCTCTTGAGGACATCCAGCCATCATACCGTAGGAACTCATAGGAAAGACTTTGAGAAGGATTAAATGCATCTGTGTTTGAATTCTGTGTATCCCTCCTCCCCAGCAACACCTGATCCCTCTGTCTGAGATTCCTGAGAAGGAACCCGGGCGGTTGTTTCTTGGTTTGGGGCAGAGGAAGAAGTGTTACATATGGTGTCGAGATGCTGGCACTGGCTCTCACCCTTCCTCTGTACAACTGTCCTTCATGTGATAGGACCACACTTGTCATCATCATATCTTCATCCCAGGGCCAGTCTCCACCTCACCCAGAGGCGGTTAATAAATGCTCCTTTAATAGATGTCAAACAAGTTTTCATTATCTGTAAGAACCATTCCTAAAACTAGGTCTTATTGTCTCCCTGACTGTGGTCAAAAAAATGGTTAGAATTATAGATAGCTATTCACGAAACATTGACATCTCTATGGTGAAATTATCATCTGCTCTATTTTATATTAGGTTGCCAATTTCTGCAGACTAGATTATAATCTTGTGCAGGGAAGCCATCGGGTTTATTCATCTTTGTTTCAGTAAATGTGCATATCACACAGCTCTTTTTCATTTGCACCCTCAGGAAACATTCTTGCTATTGGATTAAATTTAAAATTAAAAAGATTAGGTAAAAATTTAAAAATTACTAAAAAGTATCATGATTTATAGTCTTTGAAGAAAATGAAGATCAAAAGCTTAAGAGACCTCAATGAAGCTGTACAGAATCACAAAACAATTAGCATATTTAGTCAACAGTTTTCAGCAATAGGTACTAAATTGGTTGAATTAATGATGTCATTTAGTATTAAACACATTTTAACTTTTTTATTCTAATTAATAAAACTTTGAGCTAAATCTGTCTTAAATATCTGTTATATTGAACTGAAAATTGCCCATGATATGGACATAAAATGTCTTACATATATTCCTCTTATAAATGTTTTGTATACTTAAGAAAATTGTATTCTATACATATATAATTGAATCTTTGTGAGTTATTCTAGCATCAGTCATACATCTGTAAAACTGATTTTTAAACTCGTTCAAATTAATAATTTCCAATTGTTTTTTAAATCTCTAAAAAATGTATTAAGTCTGCTGATAAGTGTTAATAGCTATGTAAATAGACTGACCTGTTGAGTAATATTAAACCATTTGTTTAAGTGTTTCCTCTATGAGGGATTTGAAAACTACACCAACTTAACTGGGACTTCCTTCTCAGAAGAACAAAATTTAAATAAACAATTCCCTCCTGCTTCCTCCAGTACAGAAAATACATACAGGTTTTTTACAACACCAAACTACTTTCTGAATTTTCAAGTCGTTTTTTTGAGATTGTTTAGTTGTTGAATTGTGATTTTTAGTTAAAAATAAACTAGTCACTTCATTAGTTAGCTGCTTGTCAAAGGCAGGCAGAAGCTTCCAGCAGGAGCCTATTTTACAGAGGATGACAATCAGCAAAAGCAAGTTTACAAATTACAGGCTGAGGACAATGGGGCAGAGATAAGCTACTCCATTAAAAGCAGGAAAACACAGAGGCCCCACTCTGCTTGCTTCTCAGGACTTCCCCATGGAAGTTCCTGCTTGGCAGCTGACTATTTCCCTCGAAGCATGGATGCTGTTGCCAACAACGCAGCAGTGGCTGGACTTGCTACTGATACTCTCTCAGAGCATCCTGGTTGGTTCAGTGTATATGGCGGACCCCATACATCTTTAAAAGTTATGGGACTCAAGGGTGTTTAAATCCGTGCCACAGAATTCCACCATGCCAGCTACTCTCTCATCAATACATGTCAACAACAGCATGGTGCTGCCTTTTCTCTCCCCAATTTGTACAGATTACAGTGTGGCCTCAGTCTTTGTCTTGTATTCCTGCTCTGCCTAAATACTTTCTGGAAAACTCATACTTATTTTTAAAGGTATTTATGTTCATATGCGTTTGTATCTCTAGCTCTCTTATATTGTAAAGCGCTTCTATCTAGAGCTAGAGTAAATGTGAAACTGTCTGATATTTTTCACTTTGTTTTAAAACTGCATGGGTAGGAATGTCGTCAATCTTAGCTTCATGGAAAATAGCATTTCTGCATTTCCTGGATTTGATCCAACTGTGTTAAATTGAAAATCAGAGCCACACAACTTGTCAAGTCCTTCAGTGCTCACAATTGGGATGAGTGGTTTGCAATTACCCAGGGAAAAATCCCACTCTAAAAGAACTCAGTCTCACCCTGACCAAATAAGGCATTCATAATGCAACATTTCTATAATACTTATGTTCACACTGAAATAAATCTTTCCTTTGAGAGCCGTCTTACATACACACTCATTTGTTATTTGTTAATATTATTTGTATTTTTTAACTGTCAAGCTAAGTAATTTAGTGCTCTTTTCTTCCCCCAACAAAATAATACACTCACAAGACACACACATATGCACAAGTCTCACATGTAATTGACCATTTCTCTACCTTCTTTGACGATTTGCCAACCCTGTTTCAGCCACAGGGAGTTAATGGAAGCACTAAGTTGCCAACTCAACTGTTTCCAGTATTTGTTGAGGGTGACACTTCCTCGGAGAAGGGAAACACTCTCAAGTCAAGGGCTTGGTTCAGATCCCTGCTTCACCTGTTCATACTTCAGTTCCCTGTGCCTCAGTTTACTTACACAAGATATGGCACCTACCTCCTAGATTTCTTGTAAGGATGGAATCAGTTAGTATATTCAAAACAACTAAACAATGCCTGGCATATAGTAATTGCTGTGTTTGTGTTGGTTTTTCATCCCCCCCAATTAAAAAAAAAAAAAAAAAACTCACCATCTCACAATTATTCAGAACGGTTTAACAATTAAATTAAAATTACATCACTTGAACATTTTTATGTAACATATTTGTTTCATGTGTTTGTGACCGATGGTGTGTTTCTGACATCTGTGCATGGTTTCAATCATTCTTATTAGTTTAATAGTGCTCTGCAGTAATTTCTCGACACTTCTCAAACCTAAGTGATTCTCTGGGAATTTTCGTCTAGCTTCTAACTCCCAGACAGAAGAGTCACACAGATAATTTTGGGAGCCCTCAAAGCCATTCATTCTCTTGGTTTAAGCAAAAGAAACTCAGGGTCCAGTTCTGAAATGACACGATTTTCTAGAATGATGTATTTGTCCACTTGGGTCAGAGCCATTTCTGCATCATTTCACCCCACTTTAAACATTATTTCTTCTCAATGCGATGCATCGCAAATCCTCCAAGCTGCATGTTAGTGACTCAGAGAAGTGAGAGGGCAGATAATGCCCATTAGATGAAGTATAATGGTGACATTAGTCTAAAAAGAATACATTGTGCTTCTAGTGTCTTCAAAATGCTTAAATGGCATTATTATAATTTTGTCAGCGTTTATGCTAATGGACTGAGATAATTAAAGTGCTGCAAATATGTACATTTTGTGTAAGTATCTTGTGCCTTTCAGTGTATTTCTTCATTCAGCATGGATATGCAGGCTGAGCCTGGCCCGGCCACTTGACATACAAACAAAGCAAGATTAGTCCAAGAGAGAGAAAATACGAAGAGCCGGTGCAACGTAACACGAGGGGCACAGGAACAGAAACGCTGCCCTGGGGCTGTGGGCTGCGGGAGCTGACAGCACATTACTGGGGTTGGATTTGCCGGGGTGGGGGCTGGGTGAGGGTGGGCGAGGCTTCTGAAGGCAGAGTGCGCAGCTGTCCTGAGGGTGGCTGAAGAGGCCTGGCACCCTCAGGGCTCTGTGCATTTCATTGATAGGCTCAAACCCAAGGCCAGCCTAAGGAAGACAACCCACACCAAGACTAGAGAGGCGGGATGTGGCTGACTGAGGGCCATGAAGGACTGCGTTCGATCTTGAGGACGGGCAGCGTTTGCAGGATTATATGCAAAGATGCAGTGTAACCCGACTGATGTTTTAGAAAAGTGCAACAAAGATTAAAATAACTGAAATGCTGCAGCAATAGCAACTTAATGGGTGTTGAGGAACTGGGGCACTGACTGCTTCATGCACACAAGAAGCAATGGGACCATTAGGAGACCAGGAGAGGCTGGTCAGGGGCTGTCCTGAGTGCTTTGCCTGACACACCTCACTTAAATATTCATCGGTGTATGAGGAAGAGGCTCTAAAACCCTCCTGTTTTGCAGATGAGGAAACTGATGCACAGCAGCAAGGCTGGGTGATTCATGCAAGGTCACAGCAAGGGTGAGTCGCAGACTCTGTCTGCAGCCTCTTCCCCCAGGTGTCTCATGACAAACCCAGAGCTTTCAAAGAACCTAACACAACCTGCTCTGGAAGAAGAGGAAGGAAAGTGGGAAGAGGCTCTTTCTCTGGGAAAGAGGAGAGGACGAAGGTCATTTAAGTTCAATGGCCCAGCACAGTGGCTCACACCCATAATCCCAGGGCTTTGGGAGGCCCAGATGGGAGGATCACTTGAAGCCAGGAGTTTGAGACCAGCTTTAGGGAGACCCCGTCTCTCCAAAACGTTTTAACATTAAAAAACTATAGCCTGAATATTCCACAGGGCCAAATGCCCTGGGCTTGTCATGACAGGCAAGGCAAAGGGTTGCTCTTGTTTACTCAGTCAGACTCAGGTCAGTGTGGCAAGTGCACACAATACAATCCTGTTCTGTTAATTATAAGGAACCATAGATTTGATTCTGAACTTCCTTTTTTGACTAGAACAAAGAAGAAATAAGTGTCATTGTAAGAGTTCAAGAGTTCAAAACAAACCTGTTGCTCAGTAGAGTCACTAACTTTTCTTGGCTCTAAGACCTGTGAGTAGCATCTCAACAGGCCTCCGACAGCAGATGTGGGATAACAGCACAGCGCCCCCAAACACCCCCATGGCTGACGTCAAAGCAGATTGCTTGAGACACCTCGGTCTTCTTGTTTATTACATTATACTACACACACACACACATATATATACAAATACAAATTTTATGGTATAAATATATACATATATATGAAAGCCACAAAGACACTGATAAAGTATATCATTATGCATCATAAAAATTAGAACTTTGCCAATATTTTGAGGTCTTTAGTTTTCCCTTCCCTGATAGCACGCCCCTTTACACTTGCTAAAATTTTGTGCTTATTATTTGCTTCACTTATAAAATATTTTTTATCTATTTCACAGGCATTTTTTAACAATGTATTATCTACTTTTATAAGTTTTGAACTTCATATAAATGAAATTGGTCTATTTGTATTCCTTTGTTAATTCTTTTTTCAACATTAAGATTTTCATATTTACCTATGTTGCTGACTGTGGTAGTTCATTCATTGTCACTGCTGTGTGGTATTTTGGTGTTTTAATAGAGCACATTTTATTTTCCATTCTCTTGTCAATGAACAATAGCCTGTTTCTTGTGCATCAATGTAGGCAAAGAAATAAAATCATGCATAATTTACTTAAAAAATGCAAAATAATATGGCTCAAATGTACAGCTTTCTGATCGTCTGTATTCACAGTATGGCTTAGAATATCTGGAGGGATAGAATTACCCCGTATCTTCCCAGAATTCCCAATGCGTCTGCCTTTTCATAACAACCAGCAGAGAACTAGTGATTATATTATCTGGCAATATTAGCATGCACAAATTCTCTTCTGGTAATAAGAACTCTATTTACTTTTATGTTAATCAAAACAGAAGGCAAGATTTATGCTTCCCTATGAAGATGAAGAAACTGACTAGAACATTGCCTAACTGGAAGACTATTTAATGTTCCAGTGGAGAACCACTGCAAACAAACGAGCAAACCAAAATGGGTGGCCATGGCCCCAACAGTCAAGCTAGGAGGTATATCTATAATAATCTTCAAATGGAGATTTTTCAAAATAGGTATTGCCAATTCGCTCCAGCTTTCCTAAAAATGAGAACAAGATTTCTGAATCATGCACTCAGAAAATGTTTAATTGTTGGCAATATACTTGCCTCAAAGGGCCCTCCAAGATGAATCAGATACAAAACTTATTATTTTGTTAACTAAATGTGGGACTTGTTAAAGGCATTGTTGAAGAAAAGTGTTGGAGGTGATTTGCCAGAACTAATTTTGATGATGCAGAGTAAATGATACTGAGTCACTCTTTTCATACTCACTAGATAGCAAGATGTAACTTTCCATTGAGATCATTCCTAGTTGAAACTGTGTTACTGGAAATACAGGAGGGGAAATGACTGAGAAAAACAAATGCTAAAAGCACCAACATTGGAGAGGTCGTGTTGTGGAAGACGTGGCTCAGAAAATGCCTGTGCAGAGAAGAAAACGGTGGGGGTGGAGCCCACCCAGAGGAACATGGCAGAGAAAACACGGTTCTGGGAGTGATAATCATGTGTAGAAAGAAGAGTTAACATGAAAGAGGTTCATTAGGAGCAACAGCTGAATAATGGAAAAGATTGTAAGTTAAGTTACAATAGGAAGTGATGAAGAAGTTAACTGAGTGTAGCAACCAACATAAAAGCCCATGGAAATTCTGGAATGGCAGAGTTGCATAATGAAATGGAGTTTTAGGTCAGGCGGGGTGCCTCACGCCTGTAATCCCAGCACTGTGGGAGGCCGAGGCAGGTGGATCACTTGAGGTCAGGAGTTCGAGACCAGCCTGTCCAACATGGTGAAACTCTGTCTCTACTAAAAATACAAAAATTAGCTGGACATGGCGGTGCACGCCTATAGTTGTAGCTACTCGGGAGGCTGAGGAAGGAGAATGATTTGAGGTGGAGGGAGGTGGAGGCGGCAGTGAACTGAGATCACGTCACTGCACTCCAGCCTGGGTGACAGAGTGAGACTCCATCTCAAAAAAATTTTTTAAAAGTATTATTAATTATATTAATAATTATTCTTCATTAATAAATAATTATTTCATAATAATGAGATGGAGTTTTAGAAAAACCTAATTTAACAATAATTTATAGGATGGAGCTAAATATACAGGAATATAAGACAAAAAAACAACTACAAATCAATGCTGTAATTCACGCACAGGGATCAAAGGGAGAAGTGGGGGGTTTGAGTTCGTTACAAAGTTTCAAGAATTTTTCTTAGACTCAAGCAAAAGTGTTTTTATCAGACTGAAAAACTAAAGAATTTTCAGTTTTTAATGTTAATGAAGGACTTACTAATTTTTCTATTGATTTCTTAGAGTTATATGATAGTTTCAGAGAAAAATACTGTTTTTTATTGTACCTTCTATAGAAATGTTAAGATGTTTTTTGATTATCCATAAAAGTTACCAAAATTAGACATTAAAACTCTCCAGCAGGTCTTCCAGTTCGTTCCCTAAGTGCACAGCCCTTCTTTGCTTCCAGTGAAAAATATTCCATGGTATAGTTATTTTTACATTTGGAACGTCTTTGCTATCTTCTCTTTTTTTCCTTGTCTCCTTTTATGCCCAAGCTTTTATCATGAATTATTTTATATAACCAACCATACTCATACCATCATCATCATCACCATCACTGTGACTATTTATCAAGGACCTACATTGGGCTAGGCACGGTAATAAAGATTTTATGAAAGTTATTTTTAGTTGTTTTTACTTTATTTTCTTTTTTTACATTTTTATTATTTTTAATTGACCTGTAATAATTGTACGTATTTGTGGAGTACAGTGTGATAGCTCGATACATGGGTACGATATGTAATGATCAATTCAGGCTAATTAGCATATCCATCACCTCAAACATTGATCATTTCTTTGTGTTGGGAACATTCAAAATCTACTTTTTTAGCTGTTTGAAAAGATACAGGCCAGGTGTGGTGGCTCACGCCTGTAATCCCAGCACTTTGGGAGGCTGAGGGGGGTGGATCACCTGAGGTCAGAAGTTCAAGACCAGCCAGGACAACATGGTGAAACCCTGTCTCTACTAAAAATGCAAAGATTAGTGGGGCATGGTGGTGCATGCCTGTAACGCCAGCTACTTGGGAGGCTGAGGCATGAAAATCACTTGAACCCCGGAAGTGGCAGTTGCAGTGAGTCGAGATCATGCCACTGCACTCCAGCCTGGATGACAGAGCGAGACTCCATCTCAAAACCAAAACCAAACAAAACAATAAATTGTCATTCATTATAGTCACCTTACAGTACTATAGAACACTGGAACTTACTCGTCTAATCTAGGTATAATTATGTGTCCATTAACCAACCTCTCATCATCCCCATCCTAGCACTCTTTCCAGCCTCTTGGAACCACTCTTCTACTTTCGACTTCTGTGAGATGACTTTTCTAGCTCCCACATCTGGGTGAGAACATGCAGTATTTCTCTTTCTGTGCCTATTTTATTTTACTTCATGTCCTCCAGGCTCATCCATGTTGCTGCAAATGACAGGATTTAATTCCCATTTATGGCTAAATAGGATTCCATTGTGTAAACGCGTCACATTTTCTTTATCCATCCACTTAAGCTGGTTCCATATCTTGGCTATTGTAAATAGTGCTGCAATCAGCATGAAAGTGCAGATATCTTTTCCACATACTAATTGTCTTTCCTTTGAATATATACTCAATAATGGAATTGCAGGGTCCTCTGGCAGTTCTATTTTTAGTTTTTTTGAGGAGACTCCAGACTGTTTCCCACAATGGCTGTGCTAATTTACATTCTTACGCATGTATAAGAGTTCCCCTTACTCCACATTCTTGTCAACTTGCTATTAATAGTTTTTGTCTTTTCGATAGCAGCCATTCTAAATTGGGTAAGACAAATATCTGATTGTGGTTTTGAATTGCATTTCTCTAATGATTAGTGATGATGAGCATTTTTTCATATATCTGTTGGCCATTCGTATGTTTTCTTCTGAGGGATTTAGCTTATTAGCCCATTTTTTAATGGGATCATTTGTTTCTTGGCTATTTCATCCCTTGTCAGATGGATCGTTTTCAAACACTTTCTCCCATTCTGCTCTATTCTGTTGATTGTTTACTTTGCTGTGCAGACCTTTTACTTTGATATAATCCCATCTGTCTATTTTTGCTTTTGTTGTTTCCTTTTGAGGTCTCAGACATAACTGTTTTGTCCAGAGCAATGTTCTTAAGAATTTCCTCTGTGTTTTCTTCTAGTCATTTCAAAGTTTTGGAACTTGAATCTTTAATCTATTTTGAGCCGATTTTTGTATATGGTCCTTACAATAAGCTTGATGGTTGAAAAATGTTATTCCTGGATGATATTTAATTTAGTTTTAATATATCTATTTGTTGATTCCAGTTGCATATTTGCTGGTCAATCATCAAACCACTGGGTAATATAAACGAGGAACACTATTGGGTCACCTCAAAGATGACCTAATAGAGATGGATCTATAGTCAATCATGTGATTTGAGTGATGATGGCTTCTCGCTATTTAGGAAAAGTGAAAACAATCTGTTTGAATTAGTAAAAGTCAGGTATCTTCGGAAAATATACAGGCATGCCATATCTTCTAGTTTTGTGAGGCTGAAGTAAAATTTTGTAGAATTCTTACTAGGTGGTCTTTGCTGCTGTAACAAACAGTGAAGAGTTATCAACTGTACTCATCACTTACATAACTATCTCTTCAACCTTTCCAGGGGTCACCACGCTTCTTCTGTAAAGTGCTAGATAGTAAATATTTTTGGCTTCGTGGACCATAAAGTCTCTGTTGAAAGTACTCAACCTTGCCATTATAGCAGAAAGTTCCATGGGCGATATGTAAACCAAATGTGGCTATTTTTCAACAAAACTTTATTTCTGCACACAGAAATTTGAATTTTAATGCTTATGCCATAAAATAGTATCCCTGTTTGATTTTTTTTAACCATTTATAAACATAGAACTCATTCTTTGATCACAGTCACACAAAAACAGGCAGCAGGCTAGAATTGTCCTAAGGCTGTTGTTTGTAGGCCCTGCACGCACAGAAAGTCCACGAAATAGGAACTGTGTCTTGGCGGTGATGATATTCACGATGCTTAGTGCACCTGCAAAAGACTGACAAATACATAATTCTTAATCAAAAGCACAAATAGTTGCTATGGAAAATATTGTTGATCTTTGAAAAAGAATTGAAGTATTCTATTTGTCCATAAAATATGGACAAAGCTCTTTAATCATAGTCCTTAGAAATTTAGTCTCAAGTTCACAGTGTGTCCCTTGCTGGCTGATTCTCCCAATTTAAAATACCCTCTTTTCCCAATCACTTTTGGCACAGCCTCCAACTGCTCCCTGTGGAAGCTCCCTTGGCTGAGGAAGGAGATACGTTCTCAGTCATCTTCCTGGCCAGTCAGGCACTAATCCACAGAGATTGACCCCATGGCAATGCAATTTGGTACAAAGACGTGAAGACACACAATCAATTGTACTGTCCAAAGACAACCTCAATTAAACACTCCCCAACCACAGAACCCATGCAGAATTTATGGCGCTTTCACCCATGAGGATCTAGAGGGTATGGCGGATCCTCCAAGGTTGCATTAGACATTGGTTCCTAGGCTCTACAGTGCTGAGATTCCAGTACAACTTTAATTCCACTTTTAGGGCTGTTCAAATAGATGCAAGTCCTAAATATATATTATTCACCCCAAATACTTTCAAGGACTGACCATGTGCCAGGCATTTTGCTAGGTGTTGGGAATAGAGTGTTGAGTAAGCCAGAAAGAATGTTTGTCTGCAGGAAGTCTATACTCTGAAAATTAAATTTGTCTCTATGTTTATATACATATCTATACTTGTATGTGTGTACAGTAATCATGATGTAAAAAATACTGTATTAACTACATTATTAAATTAAATAAGAATATCTAATAATAATACTATGTTATTTAAAAGTTGGATAGGATTAAAATTACCTGCCAGGCATAGTGGCTCATACCTGTAATCCCAGCATTTTGGGAGGCTGCGGCAAATGGATCACTTGAGCCCAGGAGTTTGAGACCAGCCTGGGCAACATGGCAAAACCTGTCTCTACCAAACAAACAAAACAAAACAAAACAAACAAAAAAATAATTAGTAGGTTGGTGCAAAAGTAATTGTGGTTTTCACCATTACTTTCAATGGCAAAAACCGCAATTACTTTTCCGTTGGATGTGGTGGTTTGGGCCTGTGGTCTTAGCCACTCAGGAGGCTAAGGTGGAAGCACCACATACATCTGGGAAGTTGAGGCTGTATTGAGCTCAGATCGTACCACTGCACTCCAGCCTGGGTGACAGATGATACAGAAGCCACATTTTAATTTTTGTTTGCAAATATTATCTCATTCGAGTGGCTTTCATACAAAATGATTTGTCAATATTTTCAACCAAAATGGTCACTGGATTGAAGCCGCGTGATCTTCCTGGATGTTGGAAAATATTTTTGATGCCATTTTAAAGTTAATTCATTTTCTTATTGCTTCTTTGGTGATTTTTTAAGGCAGAATTATTCAGTACATTAGGCAGATTTATTAAGTTTGTAATCGTGTAATAACTGCTTTACTCAGAAATTTTAAAGCACTTTATTGTCTAATCAGTCCCTTGAGAGTTACTTAGTTGTAGACTTTTCTTTCTTCTTTTATGTCCTGAGACATATTTGGGTTAATGAAACGCTCAGTAGAATAGTCAACTCTCTAGGCTATTCATTTGTTCTGCTGTTGAGCTAGCCATGAATGCTGAGTTTCTGGGGTGATTGAGGTTATTTTAGATGTGTCACATTACCAATGACTGTAATTGCTAGTGGACAAAGGGTTGGATTATCAATGCTACTGTTCATTGGAAATTAGAAACTCTTAAACCCTGAAAGACGTGCATTTGAGATGATGCATTGAACACTGTGTATGATCATTATGCAAGTTTTTCTCCCTGTCAATCTGCCTTTGGTATTACTTCAGTGGAGATTCCAGTTGTTCTTATAAACATTAGTCACCCAGAAATTTTTAAATCATATTTTCATCATTATCAAAATGTCTTATTTTCTCCAGGTTACATGATTTCATTGGTGCTATAAGCCTGTGCTAATTGATGTGGCTTTTGGATACAGTAAATGTTATGGCTAGCATTTATCCTTTTCAGTCTATTTCCTCATCACATAATGCTTAAGGGATATGCTTTACCTACTCATCTAACTTTTTCTATCAAAAGAAGATTTTAACTTAATTTGGACCAAACAAATATGACCATAACTTGAAAGAACTGGGGTTTTTCCTTTTTATCAATCCACACAGAGGAGAATTATTATCTCCTATATCAGAAACACCGATTTTCCAAAGAACTTGAATGCATGGACAGAATACATCGAAGCAGATTCTTCCCTTTGTCATTTTATTCCAGCTCTTAATTATGAAGTATATTTAAATATTGTGTTATAAATTACTTAAGAATATTTATCATTCACCACAAAATTTGCATCTTAGTTTGAGTGGGCTGCACAAATAGACTATAACTTTATTTTCTTCTTCTTCTTCTTTTTGTTTTTTTCTTTTTTTTTTTTGAGACGCAGTCTCACTCTGTTGGAGGCTGGAGTACAGTGGTGTGATTTTGGCTCACTGCAACCTCCGCCTCCTGGGTTCAAGCGATTCTCGTGACTCAGCCTCCTGAGTAGCTGGGATTACAGGCACATGCCACCATACCGTTATTTTTTTGTGTACTTTTACTAGAGACGGGGTTTCACCATGTTGGCCAGGATGGTCTCAGTCTTCTGACCTTGTGATCTGCCCGCTTTGGCCTCCCAAGGTGCTGGGATTATAGGCATGAGCCACCACACCCGGCCTATTTTCTTCTTTTTAAGAGTTAATTCCTCAGACAACAAAGAATCTGAAGTTTAGCTTAGCTACACCTCAAGTATGGAATATTAAATTGTTTTAAGACAACAGCAAGTACCAAAATTCTTCAGCAATGTGGTGGTAACCTAACCAGATATAATCATTAGGAATGATCAAATATCAAATACATTTTCCTTTTCAAAAAATAAATTAGAAATGGGACACAGTGAGCGTGTTATCTTCAACATCAGCTAATAATGTTTAAAGGCAGTCTCATGCCTGTACTGAGTGTGTCTGTTTGATAGATGTCATTGTTGCTTTGGTAAGTCTACCTCACATACTCTGTGGGTTAACATCAATATTTTTAATCCTTCTAAGAAACTATGATTTCATAAGCAAGCAAGGCAGAGCAAAGCATGCCTTTTGTGATTTGACTTTTTGTAACTCCTGAGTGATTCACAAATTCTGATCGTGTCCTCGGAATATGAAATTGCACACATATGCTACTGTGTAGGTACCTGAAGACACTAATTGTTCCCTAATTTGCTTATTATTTCAGCCTGGTCTCTAACTGATAGGAAACTTACAGGCTTGGTTATATGGGATCCATGTGCTTCAAAAGACAAGAAACCTACAGTTTTGTCCAGAATCCACTGCTGTGATTTAAGAATGGGATGACCAGATAGAAGTCAGCCTTCTACAAGGCTCTGAAGTTGGATCACCGCCTCTCAGCAGCTTTGTTTGATGTTGATGTTGAGATATTTGGAAGGAGATCAATAATCATCAGATGTCTCAAATTCACTGAAAAAATAATTGCACAATATTTAACTGGTGTCACGGCATGACAGAATGGTCTTTCTTCAAACACAGAATAGCGTTATACTTCTATTTTTAGCTCAAGATAGTTTATAAAAAGCCTACTTCTTTCTCTCTCTCTATATATATACACATACACTATATATATGTGTATATAACTCTATATGTAGCTATATATAGTTTATATATCTATACACACATGTATAGATATATATATATATAACTGTTCTCTGTTTCATACTAAATGAGACAATGATAAAAGCATAAAGCAGCCTGACTCAGAGTTGCCATGGACATTTGAGGTGATTTCACTCTAATTCAACCCATTTTCTAATAAGTAAAAATGAACCAAATCATATCAGTAGCTTTTTTGGCAGTGACTTTTATGGTAATTCAGTTTTTTGAAAATGTGTCAACTAGCATTACCAGCAGGGGTTAATATCTCTTTTTACTTCTTTGGAAGATTGCTGCCTTCCTTCTCTCCCTCCCTTCTTCCCCTTCCACTCCCACTACTCCCCTTCCCTTTCCCTTCCCTTCCCTTCCTCCTTTTCTTCCTTTTTTTTTTAAAAAAAAATATGCATTCACTCTTATAGTAGGTGTGCCAAATGCGTTGAGAATGTGACATAAAATATCAACAAAAAATGAGATATTGAATATTTAAAAATATATACATATAGTTATATTAAATTGCAAAAAAATATACCATTCATTACAGAAAAGTTTTTTTCTGGGCATGGTTATGGAGGAGATTGAAGTTTGCTTTGAAACAGGGGAGCACATGTCAGTGAGGGTGGTTTGCAGCATAGCTTCACTGAGGGGCAATAAAGCCAGGAAAATGCTATTGCTGATTTTATAGCCACATCCCCTTTTCATGGCCATCCCTTTTACTGATTGGGATGACTACTAGGACTTTTGTGTTTTCTACGAGAATATTGACTTTTAGTGAGTTTACACCACTTGATGAAAGAAAATTGAATGTATAGTACCTGCAATTTAAATGTTACACATTTGTAAGGCATTTCATATATAGGTAAAATTACTAACCTGAAAAAATAATTGGTCTGGTTTTTATTCAGAAAAATATGTATGTGGCATTCAAGTGGCAGAAGCAGCTGGAAAATCCGTGTTTGAACTTCTGGGGCTGCGGGAAGACCCTCTCTCTTCCATTTATAATGATCTTTTATTACTCACTGGAGTCAAACAAGTATTGCTTCTCCGGCTTAAGATGTTGGTGCACGTGGGAGAGGTGAATGGTCACAGATAATTTCATTGGAATGAATTTGTCACCTGTTTGACTGGAAACCGGTTTGAATATGGGAAGACGCTTTGTGCACACAGTGGACCTTGGAGGAGTAAGAAGGGGACCCACCATTGATGGGGTGAAGTGGGGGAGCAGCAGAGAGAGGGGCTGGGGAGACCAAGACTCACTGGGCAGCTAGAGAGGAGGAATGCCTCTAATCCTGCGAAGGTCTTTTGTAGCCTGTATGAAAGTCTACATAAAAATAATTTTGCAGACCATCCTGGCTAACATGGTGAAACCCCGACTCTACTAAAAATACAAAAAATTAGCCAGGCTTGGTGGCAGGCACCTGTAGTCCCAGCTACTTGGGAGGCTGAGGCAGGAGAATGGTGTGAACCTGGGAGGCGGAGCTTGCAGTGAGCCAAGATCAGGCCACTGCACTCTAGCCTGGGCGACAGAGTGAAATTCTGTCTCAAAAATTTTTTTTTTTTTTTTTTGCAAAATACATACATTTTGAATGAGTTGCAAGAAAAAATGAAGTTACTCTAGTTGATGCTTTCATCTCTTTTAAACTGTCCTAAGTCCAAGATCAGTTTATATAAACGTGCTGTGATACAATTTTCCTCGCTTTTCAGAGTGATCCCAAGCCTACGTCCGTATTGGAAACATATTTGTCTGGTCATGACTGACTGTTGGAATCTGTCTGGAAGCACACATGGGGAACACCTGGTGTACCTGGTATTACCCTTGGGGCTACGTGGATTGTGTTGAAAGCTGTCTTTTAACATGATGCCCATCTTAGGTTGTGAGTACTTATTTTGTAGTAATTAGTCAGGGTTACAGTGAGCCACACTTCTCCCTGGACATACAGCATATAGGATGTCACACCAAGGAACATAATTGCAAGTTGGGAACTGGCATTGAGTCAGGGCATGGAGCAGAGGCTATATCCCAAGGAAAAACAGCCGACGTGAAGTTGCGTGAATGGGTCATAAAAGTGACTCAGAACTCTGTCTGATCATGGAAGACTGAGAGGGCAAAAGTTCTTGCTTGGTGGGGCGTGGTGGCTCATGCCTATAATATCAGCACTTTAGGAGGCCAGGGCAGGTGGATCACTTGAGCTCAGAAGTTCCAGACTAGCCCCGGAAACATGGTGAGACCCCATCTCTACAAAAATTAGCTGGGCATGGTGGCATGTGCCACTTCCTAGGGAGGCTGAGGTGGGAGTATTGCTGGAGCCTAGAAGGTCAAGGCTGCAGTAAGCCAAGATGGTGCCACTGTACTCCAGTCTGGGCTACAGAGTGAGATCCTGTCTAAAAAAAAAAAAAAAAACCCAAAATTAAAAAGTTATTGCTCAAGTGATATTTCCATGAAAGTACAACTCAGTGACAAATACCCATTATTTGAACCCTACAACTTTCACAGAACAAACTGGACAGTGTGTATAGAAGCAAGTTTCTTAAAAAACAAGCTATATTAGTTGGGAGTAAGGAAGGGGAACGTGGCATTTCATTACAGACTCTTAACTTCCTCTTTTGAGTCTGACACACCTTCTATATTTTCTTACGGCCTCCCAGAAGCAAACAGGCAAGGCTGGAAAAAGGAAGTTAAATAACGATTTGCTCAATTTGAAAGAAACATAACTTTTTCACATGATACCAAACGTTTCCCAAATGAAACGCTCCCTGCCCTGCCCCGGTATGCAACTTTCCAAATAAATCTGTCCTAAGTAAGTCATTTCATCAGCTGGATTAGATACACTTTCTTCATCTTTGGCTGGGTCTTACCAAAATGAGTGATTCAACATCTTAGGAGAGATTGCTGCAAGGGTTACACCAACAGATAAATATGGGAATTTCTTTCACACTGGCTCGTTTCAGACCAATAGCAGAGCTAGGTAAACAGTGATCTCATCTTCAGTCACACAGTTTTGCTGACATTACAAAGAAAGGTGTCAACACAGATTTAAGGTGGCTGTCGACTTACTCTGTCCTTCATTTTGGCTTTTGAGTTTTTTACCATAGAGAGGTAACTCTGAGAAAAGCGAAAAAGTTTTTTTTTCCACTTTTTTTTTAAACTAGAAAAGCAATGCCTGCTCTTTAAATATACGTAAAAGAATAGAAGGAAGATAGAAACATATCCCACCACCTATACAGAAACAGTGTTTATATTTCTCCTTGATTCTGAGACACATTTAGGATCTTTGCAGGGAACTTTTTGGTAAGTTTCAGGTAACTGTAGATGAGAGCTCTTTCTTTTCAATCGGTTCTGAGAACTTGATATTCTTAAATGGTTCTTTAAGCCCAAAATATTTCAGTTGAGTTAAACTTTAACCAACCTAGGTGATTAGTGTATACGCTCTACAACCTTGCAGAACACTTTGTATCAACAAGTAACACAAACCCCGAATTCCTGGAGCATGTCTTGTGTTTGTATTCAAACATAACCCTGAAATGTGTTCTCACCCTCAGTATCTCACACACATTCTTCTTTTTTTTTTTTTTTTTTTTTTTTTTTTTTTGAGACGGAGTCTCGCTCTGTCACCCAGGCTGGAGTGCAGTGGCCGGATCTTAGCTCACATTCTTCTTATTTGAAAGCTTCGTGTATTACTCAACAACCTCTAACATATCTCAGCGATGGTAAAGACACATAGAGAAGAAGTGACATCATGAAGCTGATTCTGTTCTTTTGGCTTTGTGTTTAGCTAATGCTGAACAGAGCGGTGAGTCATGCAGTCCTGTGACCAGCCAGGCGCTTTTCCAATCAGAGCCTGTTAAGATCTTTGACAACAGAACCTGTAGTTGTTTGAAGAGGAGGTTTCACTAGTGACCTGTACCCTTGGTAATAACAGGCTTTATAGTTAACAAAATGTGTTCTCTCCCTACTTAATAACAAAACACCAATCATGAGATAATGCTTAGCAAAGCTGACTCATTTCCTCCTTTACAGATGAAAGGAGTTGTCCAAGAAATGACAATCTCCCAGGGGAATTTTCCTTCAGGTCATTACGTGAGTCTCTTTAAAGCATGGTGGACTGTAACATTAGGTTGTCAGTTACTAGGTATATTAAAAAGTAAATTTTATTATGAAATAATATCATACATTTAAAGCCCGGTCCAATTTTCTCTTGAAATATGTGAGAATTGCTGATTTCAGATGCGATTCAGAAGAAATAGCTCGACTTGTATAATCAGGTGTCCAGAAGATTGAAATTTCTGTTTTATTAAAATGTGGACTTAACGTTTGCTTTCCTTTTTGTTTTCAGCCAAGCAAGGTTTGGAGATTCTGCAGCTGTCACCCCCAGCGTCTCTGTAGGATAGCCTCGTGCCCCTCTTCACCCAGGTCTGCAGGAGGGTGGCGGCGCGGCTTGAGAAGGCTGGGTGGCGGAGCTCGGAGGCGTGCAGTGTTCCCACCACACTGCGGTGGCTCAACTGCCCGGGCTGTGGGGTTTCCAGCTGGGTCATGTTGACTTGAACCGACTCAGCAGGCGGTGACCTCCTGGAGCACCTGAAGCCTTCAGAGAAATATGATGGAAAACCAAGAGGCCTCCACCTCCCTGACTTGCTGCAACCTCCTGGGCTTTGCAGTCGGGCTGCTTTTGCAGATGCACTCCTCAAAGCTAGCTCGGCAGACATTTATTTTTAAATATACAGGAAGCCAAAGACGTTGAGAGAAAAGCCGCCTAATGCATTCCTCCGCTCATCTCCAAAGTCATCGCTAGTTTTCTAGACGCGATTTTCATCGGACTTTCCGAAGACAGAAAGAGCCTCCTCTACATAGGGCTTCCTTCTTTGCCTTCATCTGTAATGTGAGCCTTGCCCTAGGTTGCCTCTTTCTCTACTTGCTCTGTCTGCTTCACAGTTCTCCTGTCATTTCAGCAGTTGTACCATGCTTTTTGTTGTTAGGAAATCACAAATTGTGAAACACATTCAAGTGAGCACATTTAAAAATAACCTAGGCTTCTCTACTATTTAGGTAAGGCCACTTGCTTGTTTGGGGTTGCTAATGGGAATAAGAGGCTATGTGTGATTACCTCTAGAACCTGCCTGTTTGCTCTGAGGAAAGTTTTATTGAACAGCCACAGGCTGCGTTCCAGAACATTGGCCAAACACTTTGCAAATGTGTGCCGTTGGGTCCTAGCACCGTCCACTCCACTTCTGGGAAAGGAATATGCCCTGGGGACGGAGGTCTCTTTGCAGAATGCCAACGTGGGCTGCAAACTCATAAGACTTTTAAGGAGTGGTTGTGGACCCCTGATAAAAGCCCGTTGTCATTTTTAGCTTCTGGAAATCCACAGGTCTCTAATTTTGTAAAAGGTGCTTTCCATGCTTGCGGTCTATTCTCCCAGGGAAATTTAGTCTGAATACTGTGTTGCAGGGTGGTGGTTGGAGGATAATTGCTGATACATTGTGGGCCCAGAATAGATTGGTCACGTTGTATTTCTCTCTTTTCACCCTAACAAATCAGAGACCAATGGTATTGTTCCGAATTTGGAGTCTGAGAGTCTCAACCTCGCCTTATCCTTCACCAGCCAGGACAGCAGCTAGGACTGAAGGTGCGTGTATCCGTGTTTTCCTCCCGGCCACCCTGTTCCCCGCTCTGTCCCTCACTGATCTGTGCATAAATTGGGCAGATCTACTTAAATCTGCTTTACACAGCAGGCTTTTATATAAGCGTTCATTTGAAAACTGAGAGATGTGTAAAGGCTTTTTAGCTTTGTTTTGAGATAGATAGGGTCTCACTCTGTCACCTAGGTTGGAGTGCAGTGGTGGAATCATGGCTCACTGCAGCATCGACCTCCCAGGCTCAAGTGAGTCTCTTGTCTCAGCCTCCTGAGTAGCTGGGACTAAAGGAGCACACCACCACTCCCAGCTAAATTTTTTTCATTTTTATTTTTAGTAGAGACAAGGTCTCACTATGTTGCCCAGGCTGGTCTCAGACTCCTAGCTCCAAGTGATCCTCCTGCCTCAGCCACCCAAAGCATTGGGATTTCAGATGCCTGGCGCATAAATGCCTATAGATGTTGAAAAGGGAAGGGAACGTGAAGGAAGTTCCTGACCTGGGCACTCAGAGGAGGTCTCTCAGGCAGGGAATGGACAAGGTATACGAGCCAGCTCACATCTGTGGTTCCTCCTTAGGCTCATGGAAGCTCGTCCATAAGGCATAGATTGGTTCATGATAGTGATCAGGAGTATTGTCTTGGTGTCAGGTACCTTGGTGCCTGGCTGCTGTTCTGTACCACGTGGCCTCCAAGGGTGGTTGGGCTCTAGGACTCAGGTGATCTGACTCCTAGATCATCTGAAAAAGAAAACGATGTTGAGGCTTCTTTTTCTCCAGAGCCACCTAAATTTAAAGTCTGAGAGGCTGATAACTACGGCTGCCAATTATGACGTGCTGAGCAGTGTGTTACACAAGTTCCATCCTCTGCCTTGAGTTCTCGTAGCAACCTTCTGATACAGAGAGTCTATTCTTTAACAGAGGAGAAAAGAAATATGAGCTGGTGGACTAGGATGATTTGACCAGACTCACACAGCCGGAGACTATCAACTCGGAACCCAGTCTCCTGGGTCTTGATGTCTTAATCGGTTTGGGATCTTATAACAAAATACCTGAGGCAGGTGGCTTAAACAGCAGACAGTTATTCCTCCCACTTCTGGAACTGGAAATCTGAGAACAGGGTACCAGTGTGGTGGCTTTTGCATGAGGATTCTGTTCCTGGCTTGGGGATGACTGCTTTCCCACTGTCTTCTCACGTGGCACAGAAAGAAGCAAGCCTCCTGTGGTTCCTTTAGAATCCCATCTCAAGGCTGTCATTCTCCTGACCTCATCTAAACCTTCCCCCTCCCAAAGGCGGAACCTCCTAATACATCACCTCAGGAGGTAGGGCTTCGGCATAGGCCTTTGGCCCAGGGGGGTTGGGGACAGACATTCAGTCCGTAGCACTTGGATTTGCAATCCATGCCTTAACCGTAGACCTTCACAGCCTTGCTCAGCATAGAAAAATCTCAGTGTGATCTGACAAACACCATCATGAGGCCAGCAGAGCTTCCCCATATGAGAGGATGGAGGTAGGCAGGTGAGCCGTAACTGCCCAAACAAGGCCTCACCCTTTGGTTAACGGGTTGATGGTATTCACTTTCCCTCGAGCCTCACACTTGAGGTTCAAGAGCTTGTTCCCAGCCTGGTGAGGTAGCTCATGCCTGTAATCCTAGCACTTGGGGAGGTCTAGGTGAGAGGATCACTTGAGGCCAGGAGTTTGCAACCAGCCTATGGGCCACATAACAAGACCCCATCTCCACAAAATTAAATTTTTTAAAAAGTTAGCTAGGTACGGTGGTGCTCACCTGTGGCCCCAGTTACCAGGGAGGTTGAGGTGGGAGGATCTCTTGCCCCCAGGAGGTCGAGGCTGCAGTGAGCTTTGATGGCACCACTGTACTCCAGCCTGGGCGACAGAGCGAGACCTCGTCTAAAAAAAAAAAGTTTGCTTTCTTCCTCTCGACCTAAATACTTTCTTCTTCTCAAAAACCAAGACGACTTTCCCCTTCGCCCTCTCAGTGATACCCCGATATGTCCCCTCTGTTGGGTGTTCCCAGGCGCTGCCCCGCTTCTGCCCTCCCTGCCTCAGGCAGGTCTGGGCTCTGCCTCCAACCTTTCCTCCCTCCAGTCATGCTCTCCCCTCTCCGTCTCTCAAGACTTCTGCACACAGTGACCCGGTCAGTCTTAAAATGCTGCTTCAAAAATGTCACTTAGTGAAAGTCTTCCCACTCATCTTAGTCTATTCCAATCTCATTGACTCTTTCACCCATCATTTTATTCAACAAATGTCTAAGAACACATTTAGGCACGGGTGTTTCACTGCCAAGCAACATGAACGTGCGTCTGCCTGAACACATCATTTTAATTAAACATGCAAAGTCATTTTCAATACAAGAGCAAAATACTATCTCCTTAAGAGACACAGAATCAGAAAGTACTTAGGCACGTGCACGTTTCTGCACTGCACTCATCCATTCTCCAGCCAAACAGCAGTTAGTGAGCGCCTACTGTGTGCAGAGCAATATGTTCTCTGCACTGGGATTGCAACATGAGTAAACAAACAAAATCTCCGCTCTTGTGAGCTTGGATTTTAGTGCAGAGCTGAGGGGAAGAACCATGTCAGTTGAATGTATATGCGAGCTATGTAGGAGATCCCTGATGTATAGTAATTTTAAAATAAATAACAATGACAGAAAAGTCATTTCTAGTAGCTCTTGACTAACAAACAGCCTTTTGAAATTGTGTGTGTGTGAAGTCTTAAAGATTTTAGTCCCTATTTGTTGTGTGTTTTTTTGGTTTTTTTTCTTTTGCTGTTTTTAGTTGTTTGAATGCAAAACAAAGGCTTGGAGTGCATGGGAACACATTTTAGGGGTGCCGCAGCTGGAAGTCAGCCTCTGAGGGTCTCCTGCAAGACTCAGGCTTGGACGTGAGTAGTGGCCTCCAAGGGCCTGGACCTCACACAGCTCAAGTGATACCAGCCCAGCTCTTTGCCAAGCTTCCTCTAGACAATACGGCCTGTATTCCTCTAGACAATACATTCCTAGACAATACGGACTGAATCATGTCCCCTCAAATCCATATATTGAAGTCCTAACCCTAAATGTGACTGTATTTGGAGACAGGGCATTTAAGGAGGTCATTCAGGTTAAATGATGTCATAAGGTCGGGTCCCTAATCCAACAAGACTGGTGTCCTCACAAGAAGAGGAAGAAGACCAGCGATCTCTTTCTCTCCCACGCACACAAAGGGAAGGCCATGTGAGGACACTGAGAAGGTGGCCCTTTGAATCCAAGGGGAGAGGCCTTGTCAGACATCAACACTGCTGGCACCTCAATCTTGGACTTTCCATCTCCAGAACTGAGAGGAAATGCATTTTTCTTTTGGTTGAAGCGCCCAGGCTGCGGTGTTCTGTTTCAGCAGCCTGAGCTGCCGAAGAAGGGGTTGTTTCAAGCACCTGATCCACCTGCCTTGGCCTCCCAAAGTGCTGAGGTTTCAGGGATGTGCCACCATGCCCAGCCTAATTTTTACTTTATCATAGAAACAGGGACTCACTATGTTGCCCCTGCTGGTCTTGAACTTCAGGGTTCAAGCAATCTTTCTACCTTGACCTCCCAGATTGCCAGCATTACAGATGTGAGCCACCGTGCCCAGCCAGGCAAGGTTCTTAATATCTATGAGCCACAGTTTCCTTATTTGTAAACTTAAGGTTGCACTTTGTTAGATGACTGCGTGTTATGATCTGGAGGTATGTTTCTCTCCAAAATTCATATTTTGATAGCTAACTCCCATGAAGATTAAGAGTGGGATTTTTGGGAAGTGATGAAGTCATGAAGGTGAGGTACCCATGAATGGGGTTAGTACCCTGATAAAAGGGCTTGAGGGAGGGTGTTTGCCTCTACCACCATGAGAAGATGCAGAGAAGGTACCATCTATGAGAAACAGGCCCTGACCTGCTCGAAAATCTGCTGCCTCTTTGATCTGTCCAGCCTCCAGGATTGTGAGCAATGCATTTCTGTGGTTCATAAATTGCCTAATAGTCTGAAGTATTTTGTTATAGAAGCCCCAGTAGATGAAGACACTCCAGGAATAGCCCTGCTCAGCTCTCATTTGCTGTGTGTTTCTCGTCCACATTGAATCTGGGCTTGGCCAGCGGGACTTCGGAACACATGATGCAAACACGGCTCAGCCAGCAGGATGCAAACATTGTTCAAGGGAGGGAGCACAAGACCCCAGAGCTTGGCTGCTTGGGACACAGTTGTGAGCCTCCATTCTGTAAAGAATCTTGGAGAGAAAGACCTTGCAAAGAAAGAGGAACAGCATCCGCTATGCCCGATGCACTCAGCATGCAGGTGAGCCCTTCGTCCCTGCCAGCCAGCACACTGACTGCAGCTGCAGTGTGAGCTCAGGCTTCACACACAGGTCTAAGCAGAAAATTCACAGGTGTGTGGAAAATACCCAGGTATTATTGGCTTAAGCTACTAACGTTGGGGCAGCGGGAGAAAACGGAAACACACATCCACTTTTCCATATTGCTACTAGGAGGAACTGCAAGACTGTGAGATCCCTGGGACAGAGCTAGTGCTCAAAAAGACTATAGTTGTCATTGCTATTTTCCATTGTACGAGATAGACGCAGGAAAAGGGCTTGTCAATTAGAGAAAAAGTCAGCACTTACCTTCTTAGCACCTACAATCTGTTTAGAGCCATGTGCTCTGGGGTTTTCCTTTAAGAAAATTACATTCTCGTCCAGGCACAAGGGCTCACACCTAGAATCCCAGCACTTTGGGAGGCCAAGGCAGGAGCATCTCTTGAGGCCAGGAGTTGGAGATCAGCCTGGCCAACACGGCAAAACCCCATCTCTCTCTACTAAATATACAAAAATTAGCCGGGTGTGGTGGCATGTCTGTAATCCCAGCTACTAGGGAGGCTGAGGCAGGGGAATTGCCTGAACTCGGGAGGTGGAGGTTGTAGTATGTCGAGATCATGCCACTGCACTCCAGCCTGGGCAACAGAGTGAGACTTGGTCTCAAGAAAGAAAAAAAAGAAAAAGAACAAGAAAAATATTGCATTCTACAATGGAGTATCATTCAGCCACAAAATAGAACAACATCCTGCCATTTGCAGTCGTACGGATGGGACTGGAGGTCATGATGTTAGGTGAGTTAAGCCAAACACGGAAGATAGATATTGCATATTCTCACTCGTCTGTGGGAGCTCGGAAAGCGGACCTCGTGGAGGCAGAGGGTAGAATGGTGGTTAGCAGAGGCTGGGAAGGGAAGCAGGGAAAGGAGGATGGAGAGATGTTGGTTAATGGACACCAAAGTACAGGGAAATAGAAGAAATAGGTTCCAGTATTTGATAGTATGGCAGGGAAATTATATTAGGCTGGTGCCATTAAAAGTGACACTGAACAGATTAAAAGTAACATTAAAAGTAATGGCAAAAACAGCAATTACTTTTGCACCAACCTCATCATTAAGAATTATTTGTTGTATATTTCAAAATAACTATTTTGAATATTTTGAATATTTTGAACTATTTTGAATAATGTGAAAAAAGATAAATGTTTGAGCTGATGGATATCCTAGTTATCCTGATTTGATTATTACACATGGTATACATGTATCAAAATATATGCACCTCATAAATATGTACAACAATAATATATCAATAAATATTTTTTTAAAATGTTAAAAAGAGTAAGTGATTAAAAATTACATTCTGGTTAACATACTTAAGATGATCAATGCATTTATTGCCCTGGGCTATCAACAAATGATCAGGGACCCCTCTCTATGAAACATATCAAATAAGTGCACATTTTGAAAATCGGAAATCAGTAACAGTATCAATTTTCTGGAAAAACTTTAGAGAAAATGTATCCCTTGATCAAGGTCCTGAATGGCAGGAAATATTTCAATAATGCTAATGCTAATGATACTATTAACATTTGACATTTATCGATAATGTATCATGTGCTGAGAATGAAAAGAAGCACTTTACATGCAATGTCAGATGTAATCCTTTCCTCAGCCTGATGAGGCCGACTTTATTTTATGTGCATTGTGCAAACGCAGACACAGAATGACAGGGAAGTTAAGAAGCTCTGCGATTTGTTCAGTGTTACTCCGCTGGCCAGTGGTAGAGCTGGGCTTTGGCCCCGGGCTGCCTAATTCCGATACAGGCATTCTTCTTTTGGACAGAGAGGCTGGTAGATAAATTAAATGCATGTATACTCTAAGAAAAATCATTCTAAAGTTGAAGGGAGAGTTAATTGGTACCACTGTTATGAGTCTAACTGGACCTGTATTCTAAAATATTTTTATATATGTATAATATACATAAAAAGATACATAAATCAGTATATTTATATATATAAAATGATGGATTATATATAAAATTATATATATTACTATATATGTAATGATGGATTAATATATCTATTTTGAGATGGAGTTTTGCTCTTGTTGCCTGACCTGGTCAATATATTAACAGAAAGTTCTTTTAATAATTAAAGACATGGTGGCAGGGCACGGTGACTCATGCCCGTAATTGCAGCACTTTGGGAGGCCAAGGTCGGTGGATCCCTTGAGGTCAAGAGTTTAAGACCAGTCTGGCCAACATGGTGAAACCCCATCTCTACTAAAAGTATAAGAAATTAGCCTGGCATGGTGGTGGGCCCCTGTAATCCCAGCTACTTGGGAGGCTGAGGCACAAGAATTGCTTGAACCTGCGAGGCAGAGGTGCGAGAACCAAGATTGCACCACTACACTTCAGCCTGGGTGATAGAGCGAGACCCTGTCTCCGTTAATAATAATAATAGACATATACCCTACAGTTCTAAAGCAAAATAATAGAAACAATGGCAGGCCGGGTGCTGTGGCTCATGCCTGTGAGCTGGGCATGGTGGCGGGTGCCTGTAATCCCAGCTACTTGGGAGGCTGAGGCAGGAGAATCGCTTGAACCTGGGAGGCAGAGGTTGCAGTGAGCTGAGATTGCACCACTGCACTCCAGCCTGGGTGAAAGAGCAAGACTCCATCTCAAAAATAAAATAAATAAAATAAAATAAAATAAAATAGAAATAAAAATGATGGCACATATGTAATTGTGTACTGCATGGCAGGCTCTGATCGTAGAGTGCTACACAGTATGTACTTTTTTTTCTTCCCAGCAGCCCTATGCTATAGCTTCCATTATTTTCTCCACTTCACAGATAATTTAACCTGCTACAGAGAAGTTACGCCAATGTCCAAGGTTACAGGCCCGAAGAAATCATGGGTCAGTATTCAAAGCCAGGTGGCCACCTCCCACTGGGCGTCCTTACCGGAGAGCTCGATAGTTCCGTGAGCTGTTTCAAAATAGGAATTCAAATATCGGCAGAAGCAGGAGACGGAAAAGCATGCTCGGATTGCTAGATGACCTCTCATGTATGCTATGTCTCGTGCTGAGCAATGTTTTCTCCCTAAACCCTTACAGCAATTCCATGAAGCAGGCGCTGCTGTGATCCCTTCAAAGATAAGGATATTGAAGTTCAGAGAATTAGTGATCCCGGATCTAGTTAAGAAAATGGGATTTGAAGCAAGACATTCTAACACAATGTAGACTCACTCGATTTTCTTTGGTCTTTTAAAAATTAATTGTATTAATAAAAGTCCTACATGCATGTAGTATGAAAGAAAGCAGTTGTTTTACGTGGTCTATTATGAAAAAAGAGTCGCTTCTAGCCTTGCTCTAATAGTTCCTCCTTCTAGGAGTAACTATTTTCAAATCTCTTAACAGGCTTTCTTGGTCTCTCTCTTTCTCTCTCTCTCTCTCTCTCTCTCTCTCTCTGTCTGTCTGTCTCAACAGAGTCCTGCTGTGTCACCCAGGCTGGAATGCAGTGGCATGATCTCAGCTCACAGCAACTTCCGCCTCCCAGGTCCAAACAATTCTCCAACCTTAGCCTCCTGAGTAGCTGGGATTGCAGGCACGCACCACCATGCTTGGCGAATTTTTGTATTTTTTTTTTTTTTTTTTTTTTTAGTAGAGATGAGGTTTCACCATGTTGGCCAGGCTGGTCTTGAACTTCTGGCCTCAGGTGATCCGCCCACCTCAGCCTCCCAAAGTGTTGGGATTACAGGTGTGAGCCACGTGCCCGGCCATTCTCTTGGTATTTCTAACACAGCTCGAAAAGCCATCCTGGCATTACTATCTTTTGAGTTTCCAGTTCTAGGCATCATCTATTGAAGTCCCACATTGGGAGAGGAGGAATTGTTCCCGTCTGTAATGACGCCTTCGGTGGGATCTTACTGTTCTGCTCACCCTTTTCTCTGCAGTTAATAATTACATGTTTGCTTCTACTTTGCTTAGTTTTTTTAAGTATTTAACCCAATTCCTCCCTAACTCTCCTCTGGTTGATGAGTCTCCTCCCAAAATGTTCACACTTGTTAAAGACCCTTGCCTCACCCTCTTCCCGGGGACGGGGACGGTGTCCCAGCAGACCCCCTCCTCGGCTGGCACCATTCTGCATGGGTTACTTTCCAGGCTTCCTGAAGAACTTCTTTCTGGAATTTTACTTTACCATCATCATGAAGTGACCCTTTTCTCACTTTTGTGTTTTGCCTCTATTTTCTGGATTCTGGCTGTCCTTTTTCTCGGTTAACTCCCTCAGTTTGGTGGAGCATATCTGTGTTAGCCTGTGTTCCCAACAAAGCTGACTCCAGGACGTGGATTCAGGGGAAACACCCGAGAAGGACATAGGGAAGGAGTCTGAGAGGCTGGGCAGGGGAAGGTGGCAAGACAGGTGTAACTCAGAGTGAAGGAGAGAGGAAACGGGGGAAGGGGAACAAGGAAGGAAAACAAGAGGGGAGAGAGGGAGGCAGAAATCATCTGAGACTTCAGTGTGGTCCTCAGGAACATTTGATAAGGCGGTGGGATGTGTGTGAGCTGAAGCCATCCTTCAGCCATGTCACAGGTGTCCCAGGAGCAGGCCTGCCTTAGCGCCCCTGCACCCCCCAACTCAGCCATGAGTTGGGAGCAGTCCTGGGAGGAGTGGTCTCAGACGAACTTGGCCATGAGCTCCCGGTGCAGACAGGGGCTGCTCCTCGAGCGCCCCTCCATACCTCCACTTGCCTCCTGAGAAAGGGTGCAGGAGAAGTAGACAGATTTAGGGGCTGAGGTCGTGAATCTGTCCCCACACCACAGTGACGACGCGGCTGGGTGTAGAATGTTAGGGTTTTGACAGCATTGCTTCATTGTTTTCCACATCCTGGTGTTAGCAAGTCTGAAGTCACGCTGGTTTCAATTTTGCCTAGAAAATCTGTTTTATCTCCTTGGAGACTTTAGGACATTCTGTTTGCCTATGCTGTCCTCAGAGGTCACGCTGAGGAGTTGTTACTGCAGCCTGCTCGGGGCCATCCTAACTAGGCTGGCCAAAGAAGCCCAGCCCCAGCTGTATCGCTGCCATTCAGCGAGAGTCCCCTTCAGTCGCTGCCATTCGGTGAAAGTCCCCTTCAGTGCCACCGGGTCATGTGTCTCTTTTCCAGCGACTACGACAGCCAGGCAGGGAGCTGAGCACTTCACGGACATTATCTAATTTTATTTTCTTTAAAAAAAAAAAAATCAGATAATGTCTATGAAGGATCTCACGCACCCAGGCTAGAGTGCAGTGGTGTGATTCCAGCTCACTGCAGCCTCGACTTTCCTGGCTCAGGGGATTCCCCCACCTCAGCCTCCCCAGTAGCTGAGACTACAAGCACTCGCCACCACCCTCAGCTAATTTATTATTATTATTATTAGTAGTAGTAGTAGAGATGGAGTCTTGCTATGTTGCTCAGACTGGTCTCAAACTCCTGGACTCAAGAGATCCACCCACCTTGGCTTCCCAAAGTGCTAGGATGACAGATGCGAGCCGCCACCGCACCTGGTCTGACATTATCTAATTTAATCCTTCCACTAGAGTAAGAGTTATCCTCATTTTCACTCAATCCCACTATCCCATTTAATTGTTTTTCCTAATTTAACCTAATTTTCACAGTAAGGTCAGTATTATTGCTCTCATTTGACTGAAGCTCCGAGAGGCTTAGAGGCCCATTTAGTGTTCTATTAAGCATAGCAGAGCCTGGATTTGAACTAAGTTTTTTCTAATGCCAAAAGTTTCTGGGCCGTAAAGTTGCAGAGATGAAGACAGCCTTTAAAGCAACTCCTAGTCTTATTCCTCCTGTTCTTTAAGACGTTTCAGAACATCACAGAGTTTGGAGAGCAAGAACAAAATCTCCTCCACAAAATCCTCACCAATTGTGCCAAGAATTTATAGTAGAAATAATACTGAATTCATTAAAAATAATTGTATTTAAATGCATGTATTGGAATGTTTGTAAGGCACTAAAATGCATACATTTGTATTTGGCCTTTCCAGAAGACACTTAAGATAAATACCTGCTTTTATGTTTTTCAAAAGTTCATATATATACATTTATACAAATGTATATATTTATACATATATAATGTATATAACTTAAACATTATAATAAATATATGTAAGTATATTTATTATAATATAAATATATATAATTATATAAATATTAAATAAACATATTTTATATATATAATTATATATATATTATTATATATATTTTATATTAAATAATTATAAAAATATTATATAATTTATATATTTTTTATATAATTTATAAATATAAATATATAAAATTTATATATTTATATATAATTATATTTAAATATAATAATTATATATTTATATATATGTATAATATATTATATATAAATACCTATATATTTATATTATATATATTTATATTGTATAACTATATAGTATATATAAATATATAAAATATATAAAAATATTTACTTTTATATGTATTTATTATATATGATTTTTATATCTGTACAAATACATGTAAATGTATGTACATGTATGTATTTCTGGCTCTCTTGCTCTTAGGTTAAGAAGCATTTCCAAATGATCCGTAGAAATGATTGCTTTCCTGTGTTGAGGTTTCAGTGAGTGCAGAGAAGAGGAAAGACCCACTAAGCCGGTAACACATCACTATGTTTGTCACATTACACACAGATAAGAGCAAAGTTTCATACATTAATTCAACTGGCTATTTGTCACAATTTTCCACTGCTGTATGCCACCGTGAAACAAACCATTGAGGTTACAGTCTTGTTTTGATCCTAGCTGTCTGAACTCTGTCCTACCTCTTCATTTCCACGGGCGAGTAAGAACCACACAGTATTTTCTGCTTTCGTTGGAGGACTCAAAACTGTCATCGAGAAAATTAGTAATGCAGTAAATAATACAATACCAGTTACAATGGATTGAAGTCATTGCATGGTTCGTTCTGCCAAAGGCTACATTTATATTATAGGCCGCATGATAACTTTTGCCTAAATCTTCAACCACCTTGAGAAGATTCCAGAATATTTGACTCCTAGGTCAAGGGTGGGTCCCTTGCTCAAAACAGTCTGGAGACTCCTTTTGGGTGCCCCTCAGAGTCCTCCCAGCCTCTGGGTCTGTGGTATGCTCACCTCCGTCTGAGGCACTGTCTTTGGCTCATTCGTACTGAGAGCTGGTGATTAATCTGGGGAATGTTGACTCTGATAAAAACAACAACATTGAAGTGTGATTCTAAAGTCATGCGCCTGCCCATCTTGTGTAATGAATTAAATCTGAAAACATTTCCAAAAGAGGAATTTCCTGATTCCCTTTCAGTACATTTTTAAATTTTTAAACCGTGTGACTGTATTACTCAGCCATTTAAAAAATTAATGTAAAACCAAAACAAGTACATTTTTTGGATTATATATAAATAGATCTCTCTCTCACACACACACACACACACACACACACACGGGACTTTACATGATTGCAGGGGAAACCCACTTCAGAATGCAAAATGTCTAGTATGCTTATTATTTTTATTATTTGAGACAGAGTTTCATTCTGTTACTCAGGCTGGAGTGCAGTGGCACAATCTCGGCTCACTGCCACCTCCACCTCCCGGCTTCAAGCGATTCTCCTGCCTCAGCTTCCTGAGTAGCTGGGATTACAGGCGTGTATCACCACGCCTGGCTAATTTCTGTATTTTTGGCAGAGACGGTGTTTCACTATGTTGGCCAGGTTGGTCTTGAACTCCTGACCTCAGGTGATCCACCAGCCTCGACCTCCCAAAGTGCTGGGATTACAGGTGTGAGCCACCACGCCTGGCCCTTGTTATTATTTTTGACAACACTCTGTGACTTCATTGTCCCTGGCCTGGCATCCCATTCAGCACATGCCCATCCCTGCTGGTGAACATTAACTCTCACTGCACGGAAATCGGACTGAGTCCCCACGCTGTCCTGAGCACTTTGCGCCACAGTGCGAGTCAGCAATCACTCTCCGTTCCTGACAGTTGTGTCTCCACCGTCACAGGCGTCCGGGCCCTCATAGCGAGTCCAGCGGTTTCTTCCTGCTGCCTCAGCTCGTCTCCCCCACTGACCACATTCTGTCTGGGCATGGTGACAGCACGTCCCCCGGGGCCAATGCGGCCACAGCCTCATGGGCTGCCCTCAGCGCTCCCGGGGGTTCCTGCTGCGGCATTCTTCAGTTGCCATTATCCGCATCGTTTCCAGTAGAGCATTTCCAGTGTTTTCCTTGCTCTTTCCACAGTATCTCACTCAGCACTGCTGGCCATTGGAGGCTGCTGTCTGCCTCGCTCAAAGGAGAACCCCAGGGGTGATTCCACGCCCTGTCGTCACTTCTTAGGGGCGTCAACAAATGGCCATCAGGTGACCCTAACTTCAAGGGCCCAGAGTCCCTCCTGTCCAGCAGGATGTACACAGGCAGCTCTGGTACTGGCATCCCTGGATATCACTCATTGCCACCTCAAGGGACTGGGTCTTTATTTTTTTACTTTTGTGAAAATACAATGTTAATACAATTTGTCACTATTCTCTAAGGAGCACTTATTTATTACGCTGGGATTTTATGTTTTACAAATTTATTTGTTATAACAGCGTGCAATACCTTCGTTTTAAAACCTTATTTCCTAGGTCTTTTGAGAGCCGGCTATAACCTGAGATTATTTTCATAATGGACTCCTTATATAATGTACTTCTTAAAAGCTAAATGGTACTTATCACTTCATTTTACATATCGAAGGACATTTTAGCTCAATATTAATAACCCCATTATAATAAAAATAATAATAGTAAGGATTTAAAAATCCATTACAAATCTCCTTAAACCCAGGTGCACTCATTAACTCTTAGATAAAAGAAATTGAAATTAAAAAAACCCAGAATTACTTTATTTTATTCTACCTAATATAATGACTTTGAAAGAGTGAGAAGTAGAAGACAATTCTCTTGACTTCACATCTCTTGTTGGGGCCAGGCACGGTGGCTGATGCCTGTAATCCTAGCACTTTGGGAGGCCGAGGTGGGTGAATCTCTTGAGGCCAGGAGTTCGAGACCAGCCTGACCAACATGGTGAAACCTTGTCTCTACAAAATAAAAAAAGTGGTTGGGTGTGGTGGTGCACACCTGTACTCCCTGATACTTGGGAGGCTGAGGCACAAGAATCGCTTGAACTTGGGAGGTTCAAGGCTGCAGTGAGCCAAGATCATGCCACTACACTCCAGCCTGGGTGACAGAGCAAGACCCTGTCTCAAAAAAAAAAAAAAAAAAAAAAAAAAAAAAAATGTAGTGCTCAGTTTGCTAGGCTTGCCAGTTAAAATTGGCTGTTAGATTGAAAAACAAAAGCAAACAAGCACTCCTACTATCTTGCTGAGTTATTTTATTTTATTCCATTTTATTTTATTTTGTTTTATTTTATTTTTGAGATGGAGTTTTGCTCTTTTGCCCAGGCTGGAGTGCAGTGACATGATCTCGGCTCACTGCAAACTCCACATTCTGGTTTCAAGCGATTCTCCTGCCTCAGCCTTTCGAGTAGCTGGGATTACAGGCTCCCACCACCATCCCCGGCTAAATTTTGTATTTTTAGTAGAGACGGAGTTTTACCATGTTGGCCAGGCTGGTCTTGAACTCCTGACCTCAAGTGATCTGCCTGCCTTGGCTTCCCAAAGTGCTAGGATTACATGTGTGAGCCACTGTGCCCGCCTGCTGAGTCATTTTATAATTGAGAAGGTAAAGGTCATGATTTCTGCCTTTGTCATCTTGAAGGAGGTGGAATGAAGAGAAACAAGAAAACGGATTAAGCCAAAATCATGCAAACAAAATCACACGCACACGAGTTGGGCTTTTCAAACCATTAGAGCCTGTTAAAATCCATCCAAATGTGGGCAGGCTGGGCATGGTGGCTCACACCTGTGACCCCAGCATTTTGGAAGGCCAAAGTGGGGGAATCACTTGAGTCCAGGGGTTCTGAGAGCAGAGCCAGAACCTGTCTTTACAAATAAATTTGAAAATTAGCCAGATATGGTGGCATGCACCAGTGGTCCCTACGCCTCAGGAGGCAGAGGCAGGAGGTTCCTTTAATCGAAGGAGGTTGAGGTTGCAGTGAGCCACGATCAACCACTGCACCCAGCCTGGGTGACAGAGTGAGATCCTGTCTTGAAAAATGAAAAATAAAATAAAATAAAAATAAATAAAATGTTGGCATATTGGTCAGCGAGGCTTTTGTAAGGGCAAGTGGAGCCATTTGCAGGATTTGGAGGCATCCTCTAAGCACACAGCTGTCATTAGGTGTTATGGGTTGAATTGGGTCAAATTCATATGTTGATGCCCTAAACTTCAGTACCTAAAGATGAGACCTCATTTGGGAGACTGGATCTTTACAGATGTGATTGGTGTAGGACGAGGTCCTAGGTGCCCTAATGCAGCATGACTGATGGCCCTATGGAAACGGCGATTAGGACACAGGCACACGCCCAGGTGAACATGAAGACAGACATCGGGATGATGTTTCTACACACCAAGGAAGGAGCACTGAGGACCGGCAAACGCCAGAAGCAAGGAGAGGCCTGGAACGGGTTCTTCCTCATGGCCTCAGGCGGAACCAACCCTGCGACACTTTTGTCTGGGACTTCCAGCCTCCAGAACTTGAGACAGTCCATTTCTGTTGTTGTGGCACCCTGTCTGTGGCACTTCGTTATGGCAGCATAGGAAACGAATCCGCTAGCCATACAGTGACTCCAAATCACTAAAACATAACCCAGTCCCAGAAAGAACTTCCAGGGACATGTCTAGTGTGTGATGCCCAGGACGCCTGTGGGGATAACAGAAGGCAAATCGTCAGCTGAAGGCCACAGGAATAACTCAAACAGTAAGTCACCTCAGGATGCAGGTCACAGGGGACAAATAGAGAATAAGCCCTCCCAGAAGAGTCCCACAGACTGAATGGATGTGTGGGGCAGGGGAGGACAGCCCCATGGTATTGGAGATGGAAGTTGGAGCAACACCCCACCTCCGAGTTGGCAAAGCCCATGGCTCTCACTGGCAAGAGAAAGGGGCTTGGCTTTCAGGGAAACGTAAGCCCAGGGGTAGCAGCAGACACACCTGGGGAGGTGAAATGCTTATATATATATAGTGGAGGAGAGAAGGCCATTTGTTATACTTAACATTTCCAGGATGGCCGGGCACGGTGGCTCATGCTTGTAATCCCAGCACTTTGGGAGGCTGAGGCAGGTGGATTACTTGATGTCAGAAGTTCAAGACCAGCCTGGCTAACATGTTGAAACCCCGTCTCTACTAGAAGTACAAAAAAATTAGCTGGGCATGGTGGTGCATGCCTGTAATCCCAGCTACTCGGGAGGCTGAGACAGGAGAATTGCTTGAACCTGGGAGGTGGAGATTGCAGTGAGCCAAGATCGTGGCACTGCACTCCAGCCTGGGTGACAGAGTGAGACTTCATCTTAAAAAAAAAAAAAAAAGTCCAGGAGGATGTACATTTACTCTACTACATATCCTACCTGAAATAACAGGAAAGCAAAATGCAAAATTTTATTTTGCGACCTCCATAGAACTCTAAAAGGAGTATAAAAATGTATAAGCAGCTTGTATAAAATACTCATGATCATGGGAATGTGCTTCTTGCATAGTAGTGACTTTAGCATTTCAAATCATTAAAGAATATTCAGTTTTATTCATAAAGATGAAAACAGTTATTACCGTTTATAGAATTTAAACACACATATTTTCAATATTCAATCACAAGTAGTGTAAGGCAATTGTATTTAATAGCTAATTGACTTAGATTTCCTTTAAATATAGCTTTTACCTTGTTTTGAGGGCTTTTCTTGTTAACTAATTTTCTGTCGGCAGGCAAAACCACTTGCTCGTATATACTATAACATATTAGAGTCAATGTCATTCTTTCAACAATTCATTCAAGTCTAATTTTACTGTGCAGAGCATAGCATTACCGTAAGTTTATTTTCCATAGAGGAAATTCTCAATGTGTAACTTAAAATACCAAAGTTAGTGTGATGAGGCCATAGTGTGCAACCACAATGGAAATTTGACTCATTCTGAGACTTTTTGAAGTTGCAATGTGCCACTAAAAATAATTAAAGATCTCTAATACTTCTCATGGTTTCCTTTTGGATGTTCTATAATTGTGAAGGATACTATGAATAATTCACCTTTCCTTTAACCTCTTGGTCTGCTATAACCAAATGATTCCTGGGATGGCAGTTTTGCTGGTCTACAGAATAATTGTGAAATAATAATATTTCACCCATCTCTGCACCAAAAAAAGAATATAAGAGCTTTATCTAGGTTATGTGTGCTTATAAGGCTACCAGTTTTTTACTTTCGCATATTGAATTAAGAATTACCAGTGAGTCGTTCTAATATGTTATTACAGTAGTGAAAATATAGATAGAGAACTCTATGTTAAATCTGAGAATGATCATTTCAGTGATGAGACAGAGGAGCTCTGATAAAGTGGATCTTTAAGTTAATAAACCTGACATACTACAATCTGTATGAGACATCCTGTTTAGCAGACTCCTGGCAAACTGTTACTGGTTGAACATTGCTTTCTCCCAGGACATTCACCATTTTAGTAAGGTACACTCAAGCTATTCCCACTTGTCTGCAGTGCAGTAGAAACATGCATCTTGGCACAAATGAAAGAGTGACACCATCTCTCACGAGGACCGTACTGTTGCTCATCATGTTTCCCAGAAATATGTGACATATGTTAGAGACCAAATAGAAGCGGTTCCTCGACACTTGTCCCAGGTTGTCAGAGAACTCAACCAGCAGCAAAGACAGAAAATATTCCAAACCATCATGCAAATAACGTTCTGAAAGTAAGTTGTATTAGTCTCTAGTTCAAGAACAGTTTTAGCTGGTTGTTGCTAACTACCACTTCACACATGGTGATCACTACTACATAGACATATCTGAAAGGTAGAAGCATTGCTATAGCAACCCTTAAATCCGGTTATTTTATGGGTTTTATTGTTTTTGTTTTTGAGACAGGGTCTCACTTTGTCTCCCAGGCTGGATTGCAGCTGTGATCTCGGCTCATAGCAGCTTCCACCTCCCCGGCTCAAGTGATCCTCCTGCCTTAGTCCCAAGTAGCTGGGATTACAGGCTCGTGCCACCACACCTGGCTAATTTTTGTGGTTTTTATAGATATGGTTTAGCCATGTTGCCCAGGCTGGTTTTGAACTCCTGAGTTCAAGCGATCCACCTGCTTCAGCCTCCTAAAGTCCTAGGATTGCAGGCATGAGCCATCACGCCAGGCCATTTTATGTTTTATTTTTGTAAAATATTCTTGTTTTAAATTGGTGACATAATTGGTCCTAGTTCATCTAAATGCTAAGTGTCAGTTTCAACTCTAATTTGAATGATGATCTGGAGTAGAGGTTTCCAAATATTTTGAGGATACACACCTCATCAGTAAAAAGTTTTTGATCATGAACATATAAAGACATTAATATTTACTGATGTGTAAAACCAGTAGGGACAGACCCTTCCTGCTGCATGGCTTCCATGAGCAACTAGACAGTGATAGGAACAAACAGTGTAGAGGCAGGGTAAGTCTTCTGTTATATTTTGAGCATTATAAAGGATACACAGAAACATAAACGTAATAAATGAATCAGCTAAAAATGAATGTGCATAGAAGCTCTAATGTTCTTTTCCCTGTATTGCAATATATCATTCTGTACAGACCCTCTGTGTGTGCACCTCACCTTTGGGACCCCTGAGCCCATCTGTGAGACCTGAGGTGGTGTCACAAGCGCTCAGTGGAAAAACAACAAGTGAAGTTGTTTGTCCACTGTGATAACTCTGGCTATATGAGAACCTTTTCTTTATCACTGAAGTAGAGTCATGCTGGATAGCAGGAACTTTGATATCTTCATGAGAATGATTCATTTTAATGTGTATTGCTTTGTAATCATAAAAGTTGAAGTATTACTTTTTTTTTTATTTTAACTAGAGCACAGTTACAAGTAGATGTCTGCCATAATCACAACAAGAGGAAGTAATGGATTTTATTTTAAGGCACATAAAGTGAGATCATAGGCACATGATCAAGTATCAATCTTCTATGTTGGGAGAAGACAGGGACCAAGGTTTATGAATTACATAACATGTGCCAGGCACAATTCTAGATGGTTTGAATATGTTAAAAGATATCACAGCTCTAAATTCCTTTATACAATGTTTAGTAGATAACAAATGCTATTATTATGTTTCTCATTTAATCATCAAAATTATCCAGACAACTAGGTATCACTACACTAGTCATTTAAAGTCACCTAAAAATCAGCACGCTTCGATGACTTTGGATGTGGTCACATCTTAGTAAGAGACAGAATAGACATTTCTGATTCCATACCTTGTGTTCAGGGTTTTAATTTTTTTTTCTTTTTTTGCTCTTTTCACTGTATAATTGCTCATGTAAGAAGCTCCAGAGTGAATAGGCTGCCCTTTGGATATTGTCACATATAAAGACAATAAGAGTAAATAGTTGCTTATTTGAAGACATCCATAGAATGGCTCCTGTGTCTTGTTTTCTGCTTTTGTTTGTTTGTTTTTAGACAGAGTCTCACCGTCACCCAGGCTGGAGTGCAGTGGTGCAATCATGACTCACTGCGGTCTTCAACACCTGGGCCCAAGCTATCATCTCTCCTCAGTCACTTGAGTTGCTGGGACTACAGGTGCACACACGCCACTGAGCCCAGCTAATTTTCAATTTTTTTTTTTTTTTTTTTTTTTTTTTTTTTTTTTTTTTTTTAGACAGAGTCTTACTCTGTCATCTAGGCTGGAGTGCAAAGGCACACTCGGCTCACTGCAACCTCTGCCTCCTGGGTTCAAGTGATTATCTTGCCTCAGCCTCCTGAGTAGCTGGGATTACAGGCGCCCACCACCACGCCTGGCTAATTTTTGTATTTTTAGTAGAGACAGGGTTTCACCATGTTGGCCAGGCTAGTCTCGAACTCCTGACCTCCAATGATTCGGCTCACCTTGGCCGCCCAAAGTTCTGGGATTATAGGCGTGAGACACCATGCCTGGCCAATTTTAAACTTTTTTGTAGAGACAGGGTCTTGCTCTGTTCCCCAGGCTGGTCTCAAACTTCTGGCTTCAAGGGATCCTTCCACCTTGGCTTCCCATTCTGCCACATTCTATTTCTTTAGAAGCAAGATACAAAGTCCAGCTAACACTCAGGGGAGCAGAATTGAACCCCACCTTTTCAAAGCAGGATTGTCAAAGGATTTGTAGATGTATGTTCAAGACACCACACAATGTATTTGATGAGATTCTGATTATAGACCGTTTGGCAGATTTTATGTGGACTGTAAGAAACTGGGAAGGATCTAATGTTTTACCCTATTTGTAAGCTTCCAAGTTAGCCTGTCCCAGTTTGTGAATGCTGACAGAAGACATGAGTGCTCTGGGTCAAAGACCAAAAGGACTTTATGACTCAAGCAATAGCAGTAGGCAGAGTATCAGCAATTTTAGTTCTCCTACTCCCGACTCCCACGGGGTGACTGCAGGGGGGTCAGGCGACATTTGCACATGCAGTGGATTGCATTTCAGGAGGTGAACCTAAACTTGGAGGATGGGAGGCCGCCTTTCACAAGAAGCAGTAGGCATAGCTGCCCTTTGCTTTGAAGGACACACAGTCTCTGTCTTCCAAAGCTGTCCACTACTTAACCATCTTTGACAAGATACTCCAGGACAAAGACTCTCACTGCCTCCACTCAGAAGATGTACAGAAATGTGAGACTCATGGAGAATTCTCTTCCGAGTTTATGATAAAGGTGGTTGTATTAGTCAGGGTTCCCAGAGAAACAAACCAACAGGAGATAGATAGGTAGATATTTTAAGGAATTTGCTCACGGGGCAGTGGAGGTTTGCTGAGTCCAAAATCTGATGGGGGTGGTAAGCAGGCTGGAGACTCAGGAAAGAGCTGCAGTTTGAATGTAAAGACAGTTTGGTGCAGAGCCAGAAAGGGCTGAGGTTGCAGATGAAGTCTGAAGGCTGTTTGCTGCCGAATTCTCTCTCACTTGCAGGAGGTCAGCTTTTTGTGTTCTTCAGGCCTTCAACAGATCGGATGGGGCTCACCCACATCAGGGAAACCTCATCCAAAAATACCCTCACGGAAATATCCAGAATAAAGATTGACCACATATCTGGGCACCATGGCCCAGCCAAGTTGACACATAAAATTAACCATCAAACTAGTGGTGTGACTGCTTTCTTTTGTTGCAAGAGCTGAAAAAAAAAAAAAAATTACAAAGGCATTTGGCTGAGGAACACAAAAGTGCAGCCTATATTCATTGTGAAGTAACGTGTTCAGCCGCGAGGGCTCGTGTTTGAAGACTATATTCATTGTGAAGTAACGTGTTCAGCCGCGAGGGCTCGTGTTTGAAGATACTTCTAAATAAAGAAAGATGATTTTTCTTCATTCCCATTGCCATATTTCAGATTCCCATTTGATAGTTTAAAAAATGCATACTAGCAGTCAGACGCAGTGGCTCGCGCCTGTAATCCCAGAACTTTGGGAGGCTGAGGCAGGTGGACCACCTGAGATCAGGAGTTTGAGACCAGCCTGGCCAACATGGTGAAACCCCATCACTGCTAAAAATATAAAAATCAGTCAGGCGTAATGTTAGGCACCTGTGATCCCAGCTACTTGGTAGACTAAGACAGGAGAATCACTTCAACCTGGGAGACAGAGTTTGTGGTGAGTGCCGCTGCACTCCAGCCTGGGTGACAGAGTGACACTCCATCTCAAAAAAAAGAAAACAAAAATGCATACTGGCATGGTCCACTCTAGTCAAACAGTTTCCAAGAATTACAGACTCAGAGGAGACCCCAGAGTTAATGTAATTCATCAACATCATGCTACAACTTTCTGAATATCATGCAAATAGCTACCTGTAGAGCTGGGACTTAAAACCCGGGGCTCACACTGTACTCTGTCCAAGAGCATTGGAACTGTGGTTCACGGAAGCCCAGGTTCCACAAAAGTTCCCTGTGAGCCTCCAGGAGGATGGGCATGGACAGGGCCCCAAATCGGTGTTCACTAGAGGGGCTTCATTTCGGTCTGAATTTTATACCAGAATTCTGTGTAAGGATCCACTTGAAAAGGGATTATTTTGCTAAAGCAAAAGCTTGCAAACGACTCTCGCTTGTGATGGATATTTTTGTTGCTAGTGGTGGATGTTAATAGGTTCAAATTACATTTGAGAACAGAAGTTCAAAAAATAACCTTCGTTTAGAATTTTCAAGTTTGAATTTTAATAATTTGATCCAATTTGAGTTTATAAACTCAAGGAAAATGTTAACTTATCAATTTAGTAGTGTGTAAATTATTCTATTACATATTTATTTTATCCTTAAAAATCATGACCATAAATTTAATAGGATAATTCAAACTGTTTTTTTTTTTTTAGTAAAAAGCAGTACATATTCATGAAGGAATATTGGAAAATACAGAATAACAGAAAAAAATATATAAAATACACCTACTACCTAAACATGCCTGTATCAGTATTTTATGTATCACCTTTCAGCATTTTTTTCTAGGCAGCAGTCTCTTTCTCTACGTCGTTTACGATAAACTGTGTACGTACAATTTCAATGTACCATTTGCACTTCATGTGTCAAATTTCATGTGACCATTTGCACTTATCCTATACTCAAGGCCTTCTCTATGTCATGGAACAACCTTGGAAAATATAATATTGACTGACTATGTAAGCTTCCACAAAGTGGTTATACCAGTTTTTAACTAACAACCTCTTTTCTGTTTTCGATTTTATTTTACTGCTAAAAAACCAAGCTGGACTAGTATTGCTAGGAACCAAGTTGTTTCCCCAACCCCTGCCAAAATCCCTAGCCCCCGGTGTTGCTGTATTTGGGGTAAGAAAGTAATTCAGAATGAGGTCATAATGGCAGGGTCCTGACGCAATAAGATTAGTGTCCTTATAAGAAGAGACTCCAGAGAAGGAGCTTCCCTCCGTTCCTCTCTCTCTCTGTGTCTCCCCCCACACCCACCTGTCATACAAGGACACAGCAAGAAGGCGGCGTCTACCAGCCCGAAGAGAGCCCTCGCCAGAAAGTGAACGGTTGGCGCCTTGAGCTTGGACTGGCCACCTCCAGACTGTACCATGGACATTGCTGTTGTTGGAGCAGAGCTACCAGCTCTGCAGGTGACTATCTGAATGACGTTCAGTCTGCAGTATTTGCCATGGCTGCCGGAGCTGCCTAAGACAATCTCACTGTGCATAAAGATCTTCTCCTTTGTCCCCCATCCTTCTCTCTCTTCTGATCACACATATGCTTCCTTGTTGCCACAGACTTCACTTAAAAACCCAAATTCCATGAGAAAATAATCTGGGAATTCAATATGGAGGTGGCAGAGCCCGAAGCCCAGCATGGGGATCCCCGAGCGTGGGCTCCCGCGACCTCAGAGGCCACTCACCTGGGAAACCACCCAGGCTCTGGATGGCTTCTTGGTTCCTTTCTGAGCTGAGCACCGGAGCCTTGCTCAGCCTTGACGCCTGCTGCTCTGGGCAACTGATAAATGTTCAATAAATGTCCCCAGCTGTTAAATGTGCCTTGATATGTAATTGAGAGACCCTTAGCTCGACGTTGAGGTGGGTCCACAAGTCCTCTGGTTGGGAATGCTTTCTTAGTGGTTCTTTTATCATTTACTATTCCTTGAAAAGTAACCAGAGAATCGCAGAAATAGAAAGCTGAAAGGGATTTCCTCTCCAGAAGTTTTCAAGGGTGTTCTCGATTGTTGTGAGCAATGAAGCCAAAACTTTAACGAAAGCATTTGAAGAAGTTTAGATGAGGGGAGCAGAGCTGTTCTCATGAGGGAAGGAGGCAGCCTCACTAGAGCCATCCCCCAGGGGTCCCCCATGCCTGAAACAGAATTTGAAGACTAAGGATCTAGTCTAAACTCCTCATTCAAAATGTTTATTTGTTACCTTCTGAGGAGGATCTTTAAAAATGACAGGATTCCAAATTTAAACAAGAAAAAAGCACTATTCTAGAGTTTTTAAAAGGCCAGAATACATAGTCCTATATTAACATGAAATATTTACTTACCAAAATCTTTTAAGAATCCGGGAACCAACAGCTTAGGAGAAACATGGCTCTTGGCTCCAAAAAGGCTGCTCTGTCCATCTCTGTGTGACTTGATTGATAGCCGGAGACATGAGAGAGGAGGAGGGGGTGGCTCTGGAGAGTGCGGGCGAGGTTGGCCCTGTGACTCTCTCCTGTGCTGCAGGCCCCAATCTGCATCCCTCCCTTCCTCTGCATTGCTTTACTTGGTGTACAACCGTCACCTTTTCTAATGAGATGAGATCCGTTTTCACATAACTGAGCCAGCTCATGTAATTATTGCCAGGGACTTGACATTACATTGCATTCTGTTGTCTTTTTGTGTATTTGTTTGTTTTATCATATTCGATTCCTTTAACAGCTTCATCCCTTCATTCCACCATGTGTGGCTCTCCCCTATGTGCACAACAGTCTCATCAATATCAGGAGATGCAAAGGGAAGACATAGTTGTTTCCTTCCAGCAGGACACAATGAAGCCAGAAGATTGAAATTACAACTCCATAAATGTTTGTGTGTCTTTTAATAATGATTTCAAAGGGTTGCAACGTTAAAAACAACAACAACAACAAAAACAAACAAAAAACCAACTAACTTTCTTTCGATAGTCCCCCGTTTAAAATTGTGTTTGGTAAATATTATGGATGGGTCTTTTAAAAAAATTACTTTTTAACTTCAAAACATAACTGAGTTAAACATATGCTTTCTGCATTTTTTTTTTCATGTTAACATTTTTAGAAAAAGTAAGTTGGCCTTTAAAATGCTATCATAGTGAAGTTGAGTCATATAAAACAATGTTCAATAAATGTTCTTGTTAATTATAAATAGGTTATGATTTGGACAGTTAAGAAGAAGACAGAAACTAACAAAAGATAGTAGAAGATACAATGAAGGTTTTGAAAACTTAGCTTAAAAGTTCTATCATGCGATTAATAAAATACGTCACAATGCTTTTTTTCTTACAAGAAAATACAAAAATTTTCTCCCCGCGGGTCCTCATTCTTTATCCTTTTTCTTAGAATTCATATGCTAAGTTTACTAGGTTCCTCTTTTCAGTACCTTTATTTACAACACTGTCACTGTTTCCATAGATACACTGAAGGTCGGTTTCCATAGCAACACTCTTGGTCTCCTAAACAAATAGTATCATAGTGTTAATCTTGTTTCAGTGTTATTGTACTATGTTATTAGATACAGAATTCAAAAAAATAACTTAAGCAGGGTTTGAAACTAGGCGGATTGGTTTTATTGCTTGGTGCTTTAGATATTACATTTCAATTTCGTATTAAATATATATCCATTTGAAAAATAGCGGGGATTTTGCATAGTAAACATGATACCAATTTTATTCACAAGTTATAAAACACTGTAATTTAATAAGAGGATATTCCAATCCATGAGACAGACTCAGGCAGAGGCTCACCGTCTTCAGATTCAAATGACTACTTTTCCATTGGCTGGATGATTTAGCGTCCCCAAATCTCCACAGTCGTTTATAACCTACCCACAGTGATCATTACCTTTGCCATTTTTGCATTTCAAGTCATTTCTACCAGTCTTACCTTTTATTTCATAGCCCCAAAGGAACAGCTCTGAAATAGATTTCAAGGAATCTTTACTACTTCCTTTTCCTCTCCAACTGAAACAAGAGAAACGTAACTTTATTAGATTTTTGTTTTTTGCCTTTAAATTTGTGTATCGTTATCTTTATTTTTATTTTATTTTATTTTTTTGACACAGTTTCCTTCTTGTTGCCCAGGCTGGAGTGCAGTGGCACGATCTCGACTCCTGGTAACCTCTGCTTCCTGGGTTCAAGCGATGCTCCTGCCTCAGTCTCAGAGGAGCTGGGATTACAGGTGCACACCACAACACCCAGCTAATTTTTTATTTTTTTTGGTTTTGAGACTGAGTTTTGCTCTTGTTGCCCAGGCTGAAGCACAATGTCACGATGTCGGCTCACTGCAACCTCCGCCTTCCAGGTTCAAGTGATTCTCCTGCTTCACCCCCCAGAGTATCTGGGGTTACAGGTATGCACTGCCATGCATGGCTAAGTTTTGTATTTTTAGTAGAGATGGGGTTTCTCCTTTTTGGTGAGGCTGGTCTCGAACTCCTGACCTGAGGTGATCCTCCTGCCTCAACCTCCCAAAGTGCTGGGATTACAGGCGTGAGACATTGCGCCTGGCCTATCATTAACTTTCATTTCTTCTCTGAGAAGCAAATCTTGTGGACTCCTTCAGAAATGGAACTGAGCCTTACCTGCAACTCACAACCCCCGTCCGGTAAAATAGTTTTGTGTAATTGATTATATTTGACTCCCAGAGGTGAGTTTTCAGCTCACACAGGGAAAGGAGGGAAGCAGTGTCCGTCACAGAGGAAATGTGCACACTGCTTTTATTTGAGGGAAGGAAGGGGAGCTGTCTGCACAATCCCATGACATTGCGGTTTTCTGCAAGATGCTTGGAGAGGACATACTCCACTGTGCACATCTGCTGCTTTGCACTCTGACCCGTTTAACAAGCCAGGTCAGAAGCCTGCCTTTTCACTTTCCTTTTGAATATGTCCTCCTTTAAGGACATATTTATTAATAAATGGGGTTTCCCTCCTAAGTTTGGCACTAAAAGGGACTGGTATGCAAATCCAACATAATACTTTGCAAATGTTAAAAAAAAAATGCACTTCTTTGGGGGAAGGGTAAACAATGAACTGAAGCTGGTGTCAAATGTAAACCCGGGACTCAGAGTGTGGGTTTTAGGCAGTCAGACAGGTGAGTGTGAACCTCAGCTCAGACATTTAGTAGCTGTGTGAGTTGGGGCCCTGACTTGACTCTTCTGAGCCTCGGTTTCCTCATCTATAACATAAGGAAAATACCAGCTACTGTGCCGAGTTGTTGAAAAATCAGAGATGTTAGAAGTCACCTGCATTATAAAACTTGAAGTGATGCATTTTTTCATCGTTTCTGACTTGTCCCATGCCTACAAGAAAAGAGTGTGCCACATTTGATCGTGGAGTACTTTCATTTTGCTGTATCTGTAGTTACCTTTTATGGATGTACATGGCCATTGTTACATTTTACTGATGTTCCTTCTTTATCAATTGGATCTCGAGGGTCAGAAAGCTCCAGATTCCTCTGTATCCGCACAAAGACACATCCATGGAAGTGCATCCCCCCCCATCAGGGATTTCCACCAGCTTCTGCCGGTCACCTTTCCGTCTCCTGACCTGACTCCTGGCTGACGTAGTGTTTTCTGTTCAGAGACAAAAGCTCCTGAGAGCTTCCATCAGTGTGGTTCTCTGAATAGTCAGCTGACTTGTAAAAAAAAAAAAAAAGCCCTAGAGAAAAACAGCTCCTTCTCAAATCTCAATCTTAGCAGTATCACCTAAGCCAGTGTTTGCAACCTTTCATGCACACAGTGGTCACCCACGGGCCTTGTTGAAAGGTAGATTTTGGCTCAGCCTGGATGGGGGTTGAGTCTCTGCTTGGCTGTTGAGCTCTCAGGGGATGATCAAGTACCTGGTCTAGGAGCCTCACCTCCAAAGAGAAATTCCCCTAACACAGATTTTCTCAAATTTGTTCAAGCCCTAATTAGAGGCCACCACCCAAAACAGTGTGTCCCCAGATGACTTTAGCCTGGGCGTATTTGGGGTTTTTCTTCTAGTATAAGATTCAGATTATTCAGTCTTTGTTTTGGTTTTTGTTTTTTGAGATGGAGTCTCACTCTCTCGCCCAGGCTGGAGTGTAGTGATGTAATCTTGGCTCACTGCAATCTCCACCTCCTGGATTCAAGTGATCCTTCTGCCTCAGCCTCCAAGTAGCTGGGATTACAGGTACCCACCACTGCGGCCGGCTAATTATTGTACTTTTAGTAGAGACGGGGTTTCACTATTTTGGCCAGGCTGGTCTCGAACTCCTGATCTTAGGTGATTCTCTCACCTCAGCCTCCCAAAGTCTGGGATTACAGGTGTGAGCCACCCTGCCAGGCCAGTCCAATCTTAACAGAATTTGGCTCCCTTGTAAGATGAAGAGACTGGGTTGACTGGAATCTCTTGGGTCCTTTTCAATGATCAAATGCAGCATACTCTCTTTTTACAGAGGTGGGACACATCAGGGAAGATGCAAAAATTCATCTGTTCACATTGTCACTACCAAATTCCTTTCAGCTCATTGAAATCTTCTCTGAACCTTAGGATCAATATGATTCATATTGTTGGGAAAAATACATAACGGAATTATGGCTGATTGTCAGAAACAGGTTAATGCTCTAATCAGACAGTCAGTGACTGACCTGTGAATGAGTTTAGAAGCTGCCTGTACCATATGAATTCCCAAACTTTGCCATGTAATTAAGGCTTCAGAATTCTCTAAGAGAGGGTGGTCTCACTTCCTTTTGTTATATTATTGTGTAATAAATGCAGTTGTTTTCTTTTCTTTTTTTTTTTTTTTGAGACGGAGTCTCGCTCTGTAGCCCAGGCTGGAGTGCAGTGGCCGGATCTCAGCTCACTGTAAGCTCCGCCTCCTGGGTTCACGCCATTCTCCTGCCTCAACCTCCCGAGTAGCTGGGACTACAGGTACCCGCCACCTCGCCCGGCTAGTTTTTTGTATTTTTCAGTAGAGATGGGGTTTCACCGTGTTAGCCAGGATGGTCTCAATCTCCTGACCTCGTGATCCACCCGTCTTGGCCTCCCAAAGTGCTGGGATTACAGGCTTGAGCCACCACGCCCGGCCCAGTTGTTTTCTTAAACAAAATTCTGCTTTTCTGTTCTCCCTTACTCTAGAAGCCGGATGGCACTTTATTACTTGTTATGTTATAACAGCAGCGTTCCCTGTGTGGAAGTCTTCCAATGGCAATTCACTCTTCTGAGATCATATTTTTGAGGAAGAACATATTTGAAAGTTCTAAAAAAAAATTTAGGGTTTTCTAGGGGATTTTGTTCCATGGATTTTCCTTGTATATTATCTCATTGTTAAGAGGATTGTATCGTATTCTAAGAATCAAGAGGTTGTAGTTTCTCATAAATAGATGCAATCAAATAATTACTTTCGCTTTTATTTTTATGCTGAATAATTTCACTCAATGGCATCAACTTCAGATGAATCATAATGAGTCTACCTGACCTTCTCAAAACGCACAATAAAATGGTAACCAAGTCATTTTCCTTTGAAAAAGGAAGTGACCAGCTTTCTAATGCTGGCTTGGTGGCCATAGAAGATGCCTTCAATGGTCAAAGAAAAACATTTTGGTACATGAATGAACCAAAAATGTGGATGAAAGCAATGCCATCCTCATGTGCTAAGGAGCTTGTGAGTGGATGAAAACAAGGCGCTTAGAACAATACCTAGCACACACCAAGTGTTCAGTAGACCCTGGGTGCTATCATTCCTGACACTCTCGTCTGCATGCTTACAACAAGCCAGTATGCAGTTGCTTAATCTCTGCAGGCTCTATGCATGTGTTAAGATATATACCTATACTTTTTAGGGGAACCCTTTTATAGATGATAGTTTCAGGTAGTTGTGAAAAAATCTGGCACAGCACCATAAAAATAAACAATGCAAGCATTCTTTGAATTACTTAAAACTGAATGTCTAATTAACAGATTATAATTTTCAATGTTTTCTGTTGATAGAGTATCATATAGAGACTTGGGATTTAGAAATAAACTGTCTTCCGCCGGGCACGGTGGCTCATGCCTGTAATCCCAGCACTTAGGGGGGCCGAGGTGGGCGGATCACTTGAGGTCAGGAGTTTGAGACCAGCCTGGCCAACATGGTGAAACCCCATCTGTACTAAAAATATAAAAATTAGCCAGGTGTGGTGGCATGCACCTGTAATCCCAGCTACTTGGGAGGCTGAGGCAGGAGAATCATGTGAACCTGGGAGGTGGGCGTGACAGGGAGCTGGGATCATTTCCACTGCACTACAGCCTGGGCAATAGAGCGAAACTCCATCTCAAAACACACACACACACACACACACAGAGAGAAATAAACTGTCTTCCAAATAAAAGTGCAGGAAATCTTAATGGAGAAAGTAACATATTAGTACCTATGACACACACAAGTGAATGTACAGGTGACCCTTGAACAAGACCAGTTTGAACTGCATGGGTCCCCCTTCTACAAGGATTTTTTCCAGCAAATCGCAGATCCAAAATATAGCATTGGAATGAGACAAAATTCACATATATCAACAGCTGACTTTTTGTACATGCCTGCAGATTTAAATATACCTGGGATTCCTGACTGATCCACCTCCTTTACCCAGGATGACTGTATATATTTCTATGAGAAATGTGTGTATATTTTTCTGCCAGTCGCATTGATTAAAAATTAACATTAGTCAGTAGTATAATTCTTAAAGTACTGAAACTAATAGAGTGTTTTCATAAAACAAAGAAAAAGGGAACCCTAGTAACAGTTGGTTCTGTAAGGCCAGTCTACGTTTCAAATCACCCAAGCCTCACATTCATCTGGATGGATAGTTTTTACTTGTTGAGATTATTAAGCCATTATTTTGTGTTTGTTCTGTGTAAACACGAAGGGAAAGGGAAAAGGAGACTCTCCGCTCTTTTGTGGGTGCTTGGTTAGGGTTTAGTTACGCAAGGTGAAGTTTGGAGTTATTTCCCTGTATGAAAACTCTTCATGATAGATACCAGGTGTGCTGGAGACTCGCAGCAGCAGAAGAAAGCCCAGGGTGACTCCGGAGAAAACAGCTGACCAGGAACAACCCAGGATGATGACAGAGTCAGCTGACTGCACGGTCAGACTCGCTGCTTTCCAATCCAGAATCAACCCTTTATGAGCTGCTTGAGCTTGAGAAATCCCCCTAACTTCTTCCTACCGCAGGCTATTTACTCATCTCTGTAATAGAGGTAGCATATTTCCTATTCAAAAAGGCTATTGTTAAACATAGTAATACACTTGGAGTGACATCCTTAGGACTCAGTAGATGTTGGTGACTATTAGGAAATGAATAATATTTCCCAGAACTGCCATAAGATCATTTATATAGTTTATATTGATATAGTCTTATAGTTTGATGAGTTGCTTTGCATTTTGTCAAGGTGGACTATTGTTTGATTCTGTAATCCTGGCAAGCATTCAGACAGCAGAAAGCTGCTAAGTCATGTTAAGAGCTCAACTTCCAAAGAGAGCTTAGGACTCAGAGTCAGGAACCCTTAGTTCAGAAAGGGCTGCAAAGCTCAGGAATTTGAAGGTAATGTCCAGATGGTGTGAAATTTAGTTATTAATCTTAGAGTGTCACTATGCAAACAGAATTAATGTAGTAACCATGTAACCAATTGTGTTTCTGCTGTAGTAAAACATCACAGTCTGGGCAGCTGAAACAGCAGACGTTGATTTCTCCTAATTCTGGAGGCAGGAGGTACCTGCTAATTTGGTTTCCAGAGAGGGCTCTTCTTCTGGCTTGCAGACAGCCGCCTTCTCATGGTGTCCTCACATGGTGGACAGAAAGCAAGTTCTCTCCTGTCTCTTCTTACAAGGACATTTATTCTGTTGGATCAGGGTCCCACCCTTACAAGCAAATTTAGCCTTAATTACTTCTGTAAAGACTCTATCTCCAAATAAAGCCACGTTGGGGTCAGGACTTCCACAGATTAATTTGGGGATGGGAACATGAACATTCCATCCATAGCACCAATCGTCGGGTGCATTTATTTCATCAGCGTCCTGTAACTCTGGAATGAGGCTGATAACATCTCTCTCTCTCCAGTTTCTTTCCTTGAGCCTCATCCTCCAACAGCCCTTGTCTCTGTCGAGAGCTCCTTTCAGTCTGGGGTCCCCTGCTTTATGGCAGGGGCAAGGGGCATGGATATACTCCAAATGACTTCTGTCTGTTCTTTTGTCTGATAACTTCTAAGGTCAAACATCTATACAGTCTTTCTATCATTTGTCATTAACCACACTTTGCATTTGTAATTCCTTGCAACAATTGGTTTTGGTGAGGTTCTACGATCTCTGTTTTCCTTTCTATTTGTCCTCGGTTTTAAATATTCCGCTTATTCTTTTTCTCCAGGAGATGAAACCACTCGAGAGGTTTCTTCCTGCCTGGTGCATGAAGAAAGACCATGGCATTGTAGTAAAGAAAAAAGTTTAATAGACGTGAGGACAGCCATGCCACATGGGAGATGCAGTTTGTACTAAAATCATATCCTCCAAAGCTCAAAGGGTAGGGGGTTTTTCTTTTTCTTTTCTTTCTTTCTTTTTTTTTTTTTTTTTTTTTTTTTTGATAGAGTCTCACTCTGTCACCCTGGCTGGAGGGCAGTGGCATGATCTTGGCTCACTGCAACCTCCACCTCCTGGGTTCAAGCTATTCTCGTGCGTCAGCCTCCTAAGTAACTGGGATTACAGGCGTGTGCTATGACACCGAGCTTTCTTTAGTAGAGATAGGGTTTCACCATGTTGTCCAGGCTCGTTTCAAACTCCCGACCTCAGGTGATCAACCTGCCTCAGCCTCCCAAAGTGTTGGGATTACCCGCATGAGCCACCGAGCCCGGCTGGTTAGGGGTTTTTCAAAGACAGTTTGAGAAAGGGGTGGGGGTGTTCAGGTAACAGGTGCTGGCTGCTGATTGATTGGAGCAGAGATGAAATCATAGGGTGTTGAAGCTATCCTCCCACAGGCTGAATTGCTTCTGGGCGGGGCCACAGGAGCAGGGCTGCAGGTCCAGGTGGAACCATGAGTGTCAGACTTGCAAAAAACCTGAAAAATCTCAAAAGGCCCATCTATAAGAGTGGTGTTATTTGCAGGAGATATTGAGGAATTTGCATGTCTTATAACTTCTGGAATAATCACTGATAATCCTTCGTGGCTGCACCTTAGCAGGACTTGGCTCCTCTCCTCCCCCTAGACTGATGGCCTCCCATTAGCTTTATAAAAGCTGTTGAGTTTTGGATAAGGCCTATTATTATTTACAATAAGGCCTATTATTATTTACACCATAGCCTAAAGGTCTTCCAAAGTCAACTGGGCTCAATATCCCAGGAATAATTAAGGGAAAGGCAAGAGGGGTAGGGGTGGTTAGCTCAGCCTACTGTTACAATTTTTCTCACTGATAACATTTTTGCAAAGGTGATTTCAGAGGTGAAACTACTGACTGAGTAGCAACTCATAAGTTTAGTGTTAGCATTTGTCGAGTAGGTACGACAGCATTCCACATGCAGTCTCCTTCAGATTGTTTGACACAGAGAAGTAACAGCTCTTGGGAGCACCATTCAGGCGTACTTTAGATGCCATAGGAGGTGTGCTCAGGAAGCCAGATGTGAGACAGACATGGGTAAACAGCAGGAGCAACACCTATTGGGGGTGAGTGAAGCAAGGCTGGGAGGAGGGAAGAACTAGGCCATGGAACACCTGCCGAAGAGGACCCAGTTGATCTCACAGAGAGCTCAGAAATAGGGATGGTGCTTCAGAGCTGCTCCCAGACAAGCCCAGACAAGAACTCTGCACCCCTGAAGGGACCTGTCATTGGATGCTGGCTGCTCCCAAGGAGCAGGGTGTAGCCTTGAGCCCACCAGTTCTCATCAATTGAAGGCAAATGCTGTAAGGACCCAAATGTAAGTGAACACCAGACAACACTTCCCACACGGGGGAAAGAGGCTGTATCACTCCATTTTCATACTGCTATGAAGAAATACTCAAGACTGAGTCATTTATAAAGAAAAAGAGGTTTAATGGACTCTCATTCCACATGACTGGGGAGGCCTCACAATCATGGCGGAAGGTGAAGGAGGAGCAAAGGCACATCTTACATGGCAGCAGGCAAGAGAGCATGTGCAGGGGAACTGCCCTTTATAAAACCACCAGATCTTGTGAGATTATTCACTATTATGAGAACAGCATGGGAAAGCCCCACTACCAGGATTCAATTACCTCCCTCTGGGTCCCTCCCACGACAAGTGGGGATTATGGGAGCTGCAAGTCAAGATGAGATTTGGGTGGGGACACGGCCAAACCATATCAAAAGCCTTGGTTCCAAAGTGGAGACCCATGTAGGGCTCCCCAGAGTCCACACCTGTGGTAAAAATTGGAAAACTGCACTTGAATTTGGTTGAGCATTTATGAAAATGCTGCTATGGATTTTAGTGGTCAGTTATGCCCCATTAGTCAATGCACTTTGTTAAGCTCTTAGTCAAGAAAAATTATGAGGAAAGGTCTTATGCATGAAGCTTGATATCCACTTCTCAAGCAATGGCTGCTCTGGTCCATAATCACTGTTTTTAAGACAAGTTTGAAGGATCCTATGGGGAGACAGAAACCACTTCAGTTGTTGGAGCAGAGAGCATTCAGTATGAAGAAGTGTGAACTATCAGTACAATTGTTAACTGGTAGAGAAAAAGAGAGCCCTGAGGTGCTGTGTAGGTAACAATTGCAAGAAGCAGCTCTCACCCTCAGGGCAGCAGGACAAAGGGAAGTGTTGGAAGTTATTGATGCTTAGTCACATAGAGAAGGGACTGTGCATGTCGGAAGTGGAGGTGCTCCCTGGTCTAGTCAGTATTTCTGAGCTCAGAGCAAGGGCTCTGGGAGGGGGTCCCTGTGACTACAGCTGGGGTCGTGGGAACGAGTGTGTAATAAAGGTGGTTTTGGAAGGATAAGCTCCACACTGGAGACAGTTCCTGCTCAGAGGAAGCAGTGTGATCAGCGTGATGGTCACAGAAGCAGAGCCCACCAATAAGCCCCAGGAAGCAAACACGAAGGACCCAGAGCCTTCTTCCTCCTCCAGCTTGTGGGCCCATCTGGTGCCCTGTACTGCATGCGGCTTGCAGGTCCCAGCTTTGGCATCCTAGATCCCAAGACGGAAGGGAGATTGTGGAGCTGACAGCAAGTTAACAGAATCCCCAAACACACGGATGTGTTTTCCTTTGATTAAATCATAAGGGTCAGTCACTTTCACACTTTGAAACCTATGACTACATATTGACAAAATGACTGATGATACATGTGCTATATTAGCAGTCCTTGATGTGTGTGTGTTTTCGTTTGTTTTGTTTTGTTTTTGTTTTGAAACAGAGTTTTGCTCTCGTTGCCCAGGCTGGAGTGCAATGGCGCAATCTCTGCTCACTGCAACCTCCACCTCCTGAGTTCAAGTGATTCTCCTGCCTCAGCCTCCCAAGTAGCTGGGATTACATGCATCACCACGCCTGGCTAATTTTTTATATTTAGTAGAGATGGGGTTTCACCGTGTTTGTCAGGCTGGTCTCGAACTCCTGACCTCAGGTGATCCAGCCACCTCAGCCTCCCAAAGTGCTGGGATTACAGGTATGAGCCACTACGCCTGGCCATGTTAAATTAAATAAATGTAATACTCTTTTCATGTTAATTGCAGTTTAACTGTGTTTTAATTCATGGGTGCAGCTTTGGTCTATGGACTAGAAAGGTTTATAAGGAGGTTAGCATTGATGATGCAAAAATAGTTGCAGAGGAATTTTCCATCACTCATGGTAAGCATTTGATTTTATAAGATGCTTGTCATGCGAAGACATTCCCGATATTCCTTAATACAAATTGCTGAAATTGTGAAATGCGGTAGTCATTTGCATGCGAATCAGATACAGGAAACCAGAGACTATTGTGATGTGGGAAAATTTCAGATAAGTGGGGTTCAGGAAGGAGTAGAGGAGGAGAAACCGAGGGCAAGAGGATGCTGGCAGGGTCGTCATGTCCCAGGGCTGGGCGGCCTGGGGTGCAGAGCAAATTGAGGGAGTGCTGGAGACGCTGACTGATGAGCGGGGGTAGTGCTGTTCAGGCAGCTGCTTGGAGCAGAAAACGTGGGGTTCACAGTGCTCACCTGCAGGGAATGAGTAATAGAGAAACGGCAAAGGCAAATCATCCTTTACTGAAAACAACAATGAAACAAAGCAGAAAGAGGGTTCAAGGTGGTAACCGGAGGATACAGCAGAGCCAACGATCTCTTCCACCTCCAGAAATAAAACATCAGACCCAACCACCTCTTCCACCTCTAAAATAAAACAGGATCCAGACTACAGGAAAGAAGGAGGAAGACAAAGTGAAACAGAAGAGGTTGAAATCGTAGGAAAAGGGCAAAATGGAAACAAGGAAACAAACACTGTGTCGTTGTAGAAAAGCAGGGAGCGATGTGTAGGCAACGCGTGGAGGAATTATGTTTAAAGAAATGCAAAAAAATGGAAACTTACAGCAGTAAGTGGGTGTATAAAAGAAATCACAGGGAAACCAAAATCCCTTTAATACCATCATCATTTAAAATCCGTCACATGGGCCAGTCACAGTGGCTCATGCCTGTAATCCCAGAATTTGGGAGGCCAAGGCGGGTGGATCACTTGAGGTCAGGAGTTCGAGACCAGCCTGGCCAACATGGTGAAACTCCGTCTCCACTAAAAAATACAAAAATGAGCCGGGCATGGTGCTGCGCAACTGTAATCCCAGCTACTTGGGAGACTGAGGCGGGAGAATCATAAACCCGGGAGGTGGAGGCTGCAGGAAGCTGCGATCACACCATTGTACTCCGGCTTGGGGGACAGACCAAGCCTCTGTCTCAAAAAAATAAAATAAATCCATCACATGGATACGAGGTTTCCATGTCAAGTCTCTGGAGACTCCTAGACTTAGAAAAATGATATTGATAATTTCATCACGAGAACCGAATGTAATTTGTGCAGCATTTTAAAAGAAAGATTTCTTAGCATCTAGCTGCTCTCAACGTTAGTGTGGCCTAATTTTATTATCTTTATCAAACTAACATTTGTTTGCAATCTTTCTTAATTATTTCGCATTTAGCTTTTTTAGGGGTAACCCTTTTTTCCCCCATGCAGACACAGAGCGGCATTTGAGTGACGTTGATGTTTGTAGTTCTAGTAAAGGAGGCTCCCAGGCCTGCAGGCAGGTTCCGACAGCCTCATCAGCGCGGCTACTCTATTCCCTGGAAGGTCCTTGAGCTGGATGATCTATAGTCAGAAATAAGTCACTTTTATAGGATTCGAATGCAGCTTGAAGTAATCCTGACTCCAAAATGCTTCCCTCTTTGCTTGTCTGTGACCAGCATTACATGGATGAGAAACGGGACTTACCGGCAAGGAGACTGCGTAGATGCTGGAGTTATTCCTCCCTACTTCTCCTCACTGAACTCATATCCACCAGCAAAGCACTCTCCCTCAGACGCACAGTCAAAGCGGCAGCAAGCCCCATTTCCTAGACACTCAAGAGCTGTTCTCTGTGCTGCAGCCGGGGCTGGCTTCAGACCCCTTGGGCGGGCTCCCAGGTAACCTACAGTGCAATGAGAGCGTCCATCTCCCCCTCCCCGTCCCGTGCAGAAGGCCACGTTGCCATCTTGACCGTTTTTCGCATCATCAATGCTAACCTCCTTACCAACCTTTCTAGCCCATAGACCAAAGCTGCACCCCTTCGTTAAAACACAGTTAAACTCCGACTAACCTAAAAAGAGGATTCTATTTGTTTAACATCAGGGAGCACTAATATAGCAAATATTTCTGGTAGCCACACACCCAAGGTCTGGGGGCTCCTGGGATTTTCACCCCCACTGAACAAGAACAGAGCCTGATCTTTTCCAGGGGCTGATATTAAGCATTACTCCTTCATTATTATTATTATTATTATTATTATTTATTATTATTGTAAAGGAGGTTGTGGGAGCTCCACTTCAGCTGCTCAGGAAGAAGGACGCGATGCTGACTTGATCTTCTGCAGCCGTGGAGGGGGGATGGATGCTGTCCTCGTGCTGGAGGGTGCCTGGAAGCCCCATCCCATGGATCTGAAGAGCCCTCCTCCCCTCCCCTCCCCTCCCCTCCCCTCCCCTCCCCCCCCCCCCCCCTCCCCTCCCCTCCCCTCCGGAGCTGTTTACGCAGCTTCTGGGAGAGAGAGAGAAGTAATCGGTTTCATTATCTTCTGCATATCAACTTTTTTATTTTCTGAAATGCTTACGAATTTTTTCCTTTAATATTTATCACCTTATACTTTGGTAGCAGTATTTTGGAAAACTGTTAACGCCTGTCATCGTTTGGAAATTTCAAATAACTCTGACGTTGCCTTCTTGTATTGGTAACAGCAGTGCGGCCCCAAGCTGCCTGGCTTTGGGAGACGGAGGAGCCACGCTTGGAAATGCTTTGAAAGTGAGAAACTTACAGAAACCTAGAAAAAGGATTTCTGGCCTCAGTATCTGAACGGGTCCTGGAGTTCTTTGCAGATGAGGTAATGTTTTGGTTAACTCACAGGTCAGACCTGCTGTCCTTAGGTAACTTGCCTGAGAGGTTTTTAACTGAAGGCCTGTGTTAGCACAAATAATATTTCCTGATGACAAGCGAGACCTTGATCTGGTCTTAAAGAACGCATTTTCTAACTTTCCCTGGGACTTTTTTGAATTGGCCGGCCACATATACCAGGGTTCTCAGAGGATTTTTTCCCCCTTTCTCTCTGTCTCTTTCTGGGTTTTTCCTATTACTAATTATACAGGCAAGAAGGTAATGATTTCTGGTGTTCTTTCCTTTAAACCTCTACTTGGAGATCAGCAGCCCAGAAGCATAGATAAATAGGTCAGTTATTACTGACGTCACAGGGAACTCCTGGCTCAGATTAACCACCCGGAGATGGAAGCCTGAGCATATGCAACGGGGTTATTAAACGTAAAGTGCGGTCAGTTCATTTAACAACAAATTCCAGCAACAGATGATAGATAAAAATAGATCCTGAAGGATCTATATAGATCTAAATAGATGATCCATGAATCACGTAGTTAGGGAATAAAAGGACTCCAGTGTTTACCAGCGAATATAATTGGGTAGGCAGATTCAGACCCTGCACTTATCGGTGGATCCCAGCTCTAATTCCAGGAGGCCTCACCTCACCATGGGGCCTTCTGTTTCCGTAACCTAACTGGTTAAGCCAGGAAAGCTGTGAAATACCTTAGTTACTTGGTGAAAAGCCATGATTACCAGATTATTATCACATTCTCAAAAAGCCTTGCTGTGGGCTGGGCAGGTGCAGTGGCTCACGCTTGTAATCCCAGCACTTTGGGAAGCCAACGTGGGCTTGGGGCCAGGAGTTCAAGACCAGCCCAGCCAACATGTGGAAACCCCATCTCTACTAAAAATACAAAAAATTATTAGAGCATGGTGGTGCATGCTTTGTAGTCCCAGCTACTTGGGAGGCTGAAGCACAAGAATGGCTTGAACCTGGGAGATGGAGGCTGCAGTGAGGGGAGATGGGGCCACCGCACCCCAGCCTGGGCGACAGAGCGAGACTCTGTCTCAAAACAAAGGACAAAAAAAAGAAAAAACTTTGCTGTGTTTCATGTTTTAAAAATTTTATTTTCCATAGTCTCCAATTCCCAGACATTTCCTGAGACTCCTCTTCATTCAAGAAAGGTGGCGAAAGTCATAAATGAGAACAAACCCGTCCTTCTCACTCAGGGAAATTTCCTGGCAAAATGGAGCCTGGCACGTCAGTGCCTGGGGTTAGTTACTATCACTGCTGTTCGGGGACTGAGTCACAGCTTCCTCCAAGGCTTAGGGTGCCCCAGACACAAGCTAGTTTTCTAAAACTTTTCAAGGCATTCCAGCCCTCCTTCACTCCAGCCCCTGGTGTTATTCACTCACCTAATTCATCACATGCGCATTGTGTACAAAGGCACTCCCCGGACTCACTGAGGATACACATTGTTGTTAACCTCAAGGGACATTCCTCAAGGAATTAACCAAATTAGGAGATAGTTACCTGCGGGGGTCAGACAGGGAGCTGAGGACAGCGCCCGCCTGCCCAGAGGACAAGGTCCGGAAGGCCTGGTGTGTAGCTTCTGTGCTGTGCTTATCATTGTGCCTGGCACGTTAATCTCTCCATAAACTCGCGTCCCTTAAATGAATGATTGAGTCAGAGCACAGGGCAGAGAGCTGTTTTGGAGGCCACTTATCTTCATGGCATAGTTACCCAGACATGAGACCAAAGGTGTTACCCAGACATGAGACCAAAGGTGGGTCCCAAAGACCCAGACATGAGACCAAAGGTCTCATATATGCATATATTTATTGTATTTTCCCCCAAAATTATTCCTTTATATTATTTTTACAATTATAAACGTATATTTGCAATCTGAAATGCTGAGTTTCTTCTTCACAGCAGGAGTAAATATCCAAATTTTCTTTTCTTTGTTTCTTTGGTTTTTTTTTTTTTTTTTTTTTTTTTTTTTTTTTTTCTGAGACAGGGTCCTCTGTCACCCTACTGAGGTGCAGTGGTGAGATCACGGCTCACTGTAGCCTTGAACTCCCCAGGCTCGAGTGATCCTCCTACCTCAGCCTACCAAGTAGCTGGGACCACAGACACCCACCACCATGTGTGGCTAATATTTATTTTATTTATTTGTTTTTGAGATGGAGTCTTGCTCTGTCACCCAGGCTGGAGTACAGTGCCAAGATCTCGGTTCACCACAACCTCTACCTCCTGGGTTCAAGCGATTCTCCTGCCTCGGTCTGCTGAGTAGCTGGGACTATAGGTGCACACCACCACGCCTGGCTAATTTTTTGTATTTTTAGTAGAGATGGGGCTTCACTATGTTGGCCAGGCTGGTCTCGAACTTCTGAACGCCTGATCCACCCCCCACAGCCTACCAGAGTGCTGGGATTACAGGGGTGAGCCACCACACCCGGCCAACTAGCTTTCTTTCTTTCTTTTTCTTGTAGAGATAGTGTTTCGCTATGTTGCCCAGGTTGGAACTCCTGGGCTCAATTGGTTCTCCCACTTTGGCTTCCCAAAGCCTCACAAAGTCCTGGGATTATAGGTGTGAGCCACTGTGCCCAGAAAAAATTTCCTTTTTACTTCTGTACCCAGAGCTGACCTTACTTAAGCTGTAGAAGATAAAAAAACAAAATCACTACAGTATTAGTGGCTTCAATTGGAGCAGTTATTTCGAACTAATTGAAATCAGAAAAAAATTTTCTTTTTAATTCTGTACCCAGAGATGGCATTACTGGAGCTGTGGAAGATTAAAGAAAATCACTAAAGTATTAGTAGTCTCCATTGAAGTAGTTATTTTGAACTGATTGATATGTATGTATTTTATTTGTAATTTAGAAAAATACTAATAATTCTGTCTCTTAATATACATTGGGAGTAGTAACTCTTAATGAATTGTTAGTAACACCCTTCACCCCCATCCCCTACACCCCTGTCTTACGTACAGGTTAAATTAAAGGGGTTGATTAATTCACTTTTCTGTCATTTTATTCAGCTCTAAATGCTCTGGTTATTTCAGAGCTCCCGGCTTAAGGAATTCGGATTCTCATCAAATACATAAACAAATGAGTATTTCTTTCCAAGATCAAAGCCAACCTTTGTTTTGACGATTGCTTTATATAAAAAAAATGGTGGTGTTGATTTTTGTACACATTGTCCCTTTTGTTTATTGTCTAACATCATAAAAATATTGCTGCAAAAACAGCAGACATGGGTGGAACTCTGTTGTCTTCACATTTCTCCAGGAAGTTTTTTTCTGAATGTGCTGTGCACTGTCCCAGGCTCAGCTGATACAATTAGAAAGAACTGCCCCCACCCACTCTCCCTGCACCCATCCATCCCCCACCCACTCTCCCTGCACCCACCCATCCCTCACCCACTCTCCCTGCACCCACCCATCCCCCACCCACTCTCCCTGCACCCATCCATCCCTCACCCACTCTCCCTGCACCCATCCATCCCCCACCCACTCTCCCTGCACCCATCCATCCCTCAATCCCTTTTTATCACAGACTCTGGCCAGAGAGGAATGTTTTGCTTTCATCCTGATGCACGCTGTCCTCAGGAATGTTTAGCAAGAGGAGGGGGAAAAAAAAGTTTCATTCAAGGCCAGATGATCTCAGAGGTCATTTCCCACAAATGACCAGACCTTGACTTTAGCTTTCTCTTTCCTTATGCTGGTCTTCTTTGATAGCCTCTGAATGTCCTCACGAGCTAATGAACCATTTTAGTGAATTTTGACATCAATAAGACAACCTCTCAACTTCTAAGCCTTCCTCTCTTAGCCTGTTGTCCTCTTGCCTCAGGAGGAGGCTACTGACAAATGGAACTGATTGCACCTGTGTTTTCTGGACACAGTATCAATCTACATGGTGCTTTTTATGGGGGTTGGCTGGGGTTCATAATATGAGCCAAGGTTCAAAAACAGAGGATTTTACATACACGTCTAGATTTCTATCTTTTCTTGAAAACCCTGGAAATCTAGGAAGACTAGATCAAAATTTACTTGATTGGAGCAACTGGCCAGAGTTGAGTTCTCACTACACTTTGCCACAGTCTCCAGCACTCCCTACAGCCCTGCACTGAGGCAGATTACCACTTGCCAGCCACTGGGACGCTTCTGCACCTGTGTTTATCACTCCCAAGCATCACTTCTCAGAACATAACCTTCTTGGCCCATGTCAGCATTTGAGTTTGCAACCTCAACTCAACATCATATTTTCTTCATAAAACGGTAGCTTTGTCAGAGACATTTGAACTGGAGCAACTCCATCTTAAACAGGGGCTGGATAAAATAAGGCTGAGACCTACTGGGTTGCATTCCAGCAGGTTATGCATTCTAAGTCACAGGATGAGATAGGAGGTCAGCACAAGATACAGGTCACAATAAACCTGATAAAATCTGATAAAACAGGTTGCAGTAAAGAAGCTGGCCCAAACCCACCAAAACCATAATGGCGGTGAGCGTGACCTCTGGTCATCCTCACGGCTCATTGTATGCTAATTATAATGTATTAGCATACTAAAAGACACTCCCATCAGCACCATGACAGTTTACAAATGCCATGGCAATGTCAGAAAGTTACTGTGCATGGTCTAAAAAGGGGAGGAGCCCTCAGTTCGGGAATTGCCCACCCCTTCCCTGGAAAATGCATGAATAATCCACCTCTCGTTTAGCATATGAGCAAGTAATAGCAAGTATCCTTAGACAGGCAGCCCATGCTGCTGCTCCGCCTTTTATTCCTTGATTTTCTTAATAAACTTGCTTTCACTTTACTCTGTAGACTTGTCCTGAATTCTTTCTTGTGCAAGATCCAAGAACCTTCTCTTGGGGTCTGGATCACGACCCCTTTCATGTAACAGCTTTGAGGGTTTTTGTAGAGATAATCCAACTAAATTGCATTACCTTTTCTTAACCTGTGCCACAGTAAGATAAGATTCTTTGCGCTGTCTTTTACCAGTAGCCACCTGGTATCACTGGCGTCACCTTTAACACCTAACAGGGGACCTTACCCATAAACATCATTCCGTCTACATTTTATAAAGCATTCTTCAAATGCATGAACTTATTTAGATCTCAGAACTTATTTAGACAATTCAGAAAGGCAAGTTTCATCATCTCTAGTTTATAGATGGGAAACTCAAGTTTAACGACAGTAAGTTGCCCGAAGTCACACAGTGAGCGAGAGATTTGAGAGGAGGAGATCTGAACCCAGAAGACCTGGGACTGAGCGCCCCAAACTCGATCCCAGGTCTTCTGGCTTCAAACCTCACCCTCTTTCTACAATAAGATGTTGACTCTTTGATACATTCTGGTCCAACAGTTTAAAATCTGTATGTATTACTGTCAAGAAAAATAGGCACTGGCCGGGTTTTGTGGCTCAAGCCTGTAATCCAGCACATTGGGAGGCCAAGGTAGGTGGATCACATGAGGCCAAGAGTTCAAGAGCAGCCTGGCCAACATGGTGAAACCCTGTATCTACTAAAAATATAAAATGTAGCCGGACCCGGTGGTGCATGTCTGTAATCCCAGCTACTTGGGAGGCTGAGGCATGAAAATTGCTTGAACCCGTGAGACAGAGGTAGGTTGCAGTGAGCTGAGATTGAGATTGCACCAGTGCTCTTCAGCCTAGGCAACAGAGCGAGACCTTGTCTCAAAAAAAAAAAAAGAAAAAAAGAAAAAGAAAAAGAAAAGAAGACTAGGTACCTAACCAGCCTTCTAGAAGTATCCAGCTAGATGTTTTTAAAGACAAAGATTATGAGTATTTAATAATAAGGCGAAAAGAAAAATGACTATAGAGAGTGGCTTCTGGGTTTAGAGGATCTTTGCAATCATTCATCAGAGAACCGACAGCATTCATTCCACTGTTACCATATATACTTCTGACTTTGTGCATATTTTCATGGTAACAGAGTTGTATGAATGCTGTCACTTCCTTGATAAATCATCACATGGCAAGTCATGATTTGATGGTGAGAGATAAGGAGTGTGCTGACTTTTTGATGTTCATGTTGGTATTACAATAGAAATTTTCCTTTCCATATAGATTTCTGGATAGCTCTATATTTGGTTGCTAACTGGTGGTGAAAGCAAACTGATGATAGTGTTACTACCTTTCTTTAGCCAGTTTAAAATGATGACAAAAAGCTAGACTTGGGAGGGCTTAACCTGCATGTGTATTCAGCTGAGACCTGTTTTGGTTACCCACATCTTTATATCTGTGTGAAGGTGTGAGGTTTCCAAGCAAAAGGTGGCTGCAGTTAATTTGCTCTCAACTGCCCGTCACCTTCTGTGCCTCAGTGGCCTGTCAGGGTCCTAAGGAGAAGGAGGGCTGCTTTTCCCGAGTGGAGGGCTCTGATTTCCAGCCCTCCAGCAGCCTGCCCTCCACCACTCCCCGCATGGGAGCAGATCTGATGTGCGTCCACCCCGCCGTCTCGGGCTTGGCTTCAGCTGTTTCTGTGTCAACGATTTCCTCCCAGGACCTCTGCTGCGCGGCATTACTTCTCAATTACATGTGGCCGAGACATTTTCCCTTCTTTTTGACATTTCTGAAATGCCATTTGATACGTTAACTGACGCTGTTCTTTTGGCTGGAGCAATTTATAAAAGGTGTGTTTCTTTCCACTTCTGCTTTCTCCCAGGACTACCGCTTACACACTGGAGAGCTTTCTCTGGTCATGTGAGACTGCTGTCTGTGACACCGTGAAAAAGCAATGGTGATATTCTCAAGGCTGTTCTGTAGAATAGGATATATAAATATATTGATGAGTTTCAAATATTTTAAAAAAACATATTTTGTAAAATCATGTACCATAAAGGAGAAAAAAGCAATTCATGTGATGTCCCGAAACCACCAAATGCATGACCTAATTCATTTCTGGACAATGGTTTTGAATAGAATCATGAGGAAGGAATAGCTTGATCAATGCTTTCATATGTCCTCCAGAAACTGAATTTATATCAACCCATTCTCTTGCAGGAGAGAGCAAGTCGTCTTTGAACTTTCTTTTTGATTTCCAGCTCAATATGAAAAAAAAAAAACTTTTTGCAAGAATCCTTTCTTGACTTGAAGACACTTGGGTGTATTCAATCGGATCATGAGTCTCTGTCCACAGGGAAACGTGTTCTTATGACCCATATTCCAGCCCTTACCCCCCTGTTTTCTATGGGAACATCACAGCCCCTAAAAAAGTCAAATTGTGTAAGGAACCGCAGTAAGAAATTTGAAAATGAAGGGAAGAGTTAGTTGAAAGCCACGTCCACAAGTATTTGCATCGAGGTTCAATGTTAAGAAATTCCCTCACTGGGACTTTTTATAATTGCAGTGAATTAGACGAAAATAGATTTCAGTTTAAAAAATGGACGGTTGACTTTCTTTATCAGTGAAACTACATTTAACATGATGGACTAGAAGAGAAAATCCTAAAGGGGGAAATATAAATTGGCTGATTTGTGGTTGTAACCTGACATTCTAAAGACAGAGGAAAATGAAGTCAACTTGCCTGTAAACAGCTGGGCGTGTGGTTTTCAGCTGTTGTTTAACCTTCTCAAGGTTTATCACTGTATGTGGACTGTTTACCCTTTCCTCTCTTTCTGCTTTTCTCTTAGGCATTTATCTGATTTCTTACTTTCCTATCAGCCCCTCCCTGCCTTTTCTCTCACTTAGCCCTTCCCCTCAAAGCCCTCAGTATTGATGTTGGATTGAGGAGACGGGGTCAGAGATAGTATCAGAGAAGGGTGGAATCTGTTTCTGGTGGAGGGAAGGTTGCATCAGCCACTCCCCTCTGCTCCCGTAGGCCATTCCTAGCGAAGCGTGTCTGTCTCACTGTGAATCCAAAACAGAGGTGTCCAGAGGAGATTTACTCCTTCAGTAATATATCCACTAAAAGATTCAGCCATATACCAGGTAGAGCAAGTTAAAAAAAAAAATGTTGACTGGCCTAGCCTCTGCAGTTGTGATATGTACAGATATTATTGACGGATTCATATATAAACCTCTGAGTTCCCCTGTAGAAAAAGCTACTTTGGGCTGGGTGCAGTGGCTCATGCCTGTAGTACCAGCACTTTGGGAGGCCGAGGCAGGTGGATCACTTGAGGCCAGGAGTTTGAAGTCAGCCTGACCAACATGGTGAAACCCCGTCACTACTGAAAAAATAAAAATTAGCCGGGCATGGTGGCATGTACCTATAGTCCCAGCTATGTGGGAGGCTGAGGCAGGAGAATTGCTGGAACCCGGGAGGTGGAGGTTGCAGTGAGTCGAGATCACGCCATTGCACTCCAGCCTGGGCAACAAGAGTGAAACTCCGTCTCAAAAAAAAAAAAAGAAAAAGAAAAAAAATGTTGGCGTGTGTGGTCTAGGAAGGAACGTGCTATTCCACCTCCTGTTTGCCTCACTCCTTGCTTATCTCAGCTCTACTACTACTTTTCTGTCATTATTATTGTTACCGTTAATTTTGGGAGGTAGTAAGATAGCTCTCCAGCCAACCTGTCTTGCTCCTATCCTGGCTGCATCCTTTCCTGGCATGTGATGTTGGGTGAATCACCTGGTAAATCTGTTATTTCATAAATGCTGATTGTTAGCACTGGTTCCTCCTCTAAGTTCTCTATTAGTCTCCCTTTCCTGCCCCTGCTTATCATTCTTGTGCTACATTGTCTTATCTTCCTGCTGGTGGCTAAGGCATCTTATTCTTTGACTAACTGACCTGGGGTGGGCCCCCCCACAAGCTGACTGTGTGGCTAGAGCTTTGCTTATTTCCTTAAGGGCACTGACGTCCACGCGCTGCTGTCCTCTTCTGAGTTTCCTGTCACCCTGGCTGGAGCGTGACTCCTCAGGGGATAGAGCATCTCCCACATTTGTCTCCATTGCCAGTATCTAGGGCCTAATGCAGAGTATTACAAAGAAGGAGAGAAATGGATGAATCAGTGAATGAGTAAATTATACATTTGCTTTAAGCCACAAATAATACACATTTAGAAAGTGTTTGAGGCAAAATGTTTCTGAAGCTGCTTATGTGTCTCATAAATTATCTTTTTCCGATGACTAATATGGCAGTTTACTTGACTGGCCATAGATATTACTTTATTTTATTTTACTATTTTTTTTTCCTTTTTTTTCTTTATTGAGACGGAGTCTCGTTCTGTCGCCCAGGTTGCAGTGCAGTGGCGCGATCTCAGCTCACTGCAACCTCCACCTCCTGGGTTTGAGCAATTCTCCTGCCTCAGCCTCCTGAGTAGCTGGGACTACAGGCACCTGCCACCTTGCCCAGCTAAGTTTTTGTATTTTTAGTAGAGATGGAGTTTTGCCATGTTGGCCTGGCTGGTGTCGAACTACTGACCACAGGTGATCCACCTGCCTCAATCTCTCAAAGTGCTGGGATTACAGAGGTGAGCCACCATGCCTGGCTGACTGGCCATAGATTTTTAAAAAGAAGTTGCAGAGGTCTAGAGTCCCAATGGGAAGATTGGTGGCATTTTTCTAACCTTCTTCATCTCGAGATAGCAGAATCTGATAATTGCAATTTATATGTTCCTGTGTTTTGTGGAAGGCAACCTATGCATTTAATCAGAAGTAGATTTTCCATGGAACTAAAGCAGCTGTGGGGCCTCCCTCAAGAGTTCACATGGTCATACGTTGTATGTATTTCTCAAAAGTGACGTAACCACACTGGTTAAGGTCACCGTTCCTTTTCGCTTTGACTTATCCACACTGCAGCTGGTGGTGGAAGCTACAGGGAACTTTTGGGGCCTCAGAGGAAGTTAAGTTGGGATTATGCCATTTTAGTAGCAATTGAGAAAGTCATTTTGGAATGTTTCAGTAAAGTGAGAAATTCCAGACTTCTAAATTTGTGACTTTAGATGATACCATTTTTAGGCATCCTTAAAGTTACATGCAGGCCAGGTGTGGAGGCTTATGCCTATAATATCAGAACTTCGGTGGGAGGCCAAGGTGGGAGGATTACTTTAGCCCAGGAGTTCGAGACCACCCTGGGCAATGTAGGGAGACTCTATCTCTACAAATGAATTAAAAAATTAGCTGGATGTGGTGGCATACGCCTGTGGTCCCAGCTACTACGGAGACAGACAGGAGGATCGCCTGAGTGCAGGAGGTTGAGGCTGCAATGAGCTGTGATCATGCCACTGCATTCCAGCCTGGGCAACAGAGTAAGACTCAGTCTCAAAAATAAAATAAAATAAAATGAAATGAAATAAAATAAAATAAACTAAAAGTTATTTACAAAAGAACTGAGAGAAAAATCAGATAAAAATCAATAAAACATGAAACAGAAGCAATAGGAATAATGACATCTGTAGAAGTTATTCTCAGGCTGAGAAGTAAATTGTACAAGAATGTTTAGGATCATACTGAAAGTAGCAATTTACTGAAAAAAAAGATAAGTTTCAAATAGGAAGATTAAACAGTAATTTACAACTAGTTATTCCACACAAATAATGAGATGCCCTGACATTTTTAAAGTTAATGTGTGAAAGAAGTTGATGGCGGTTTTCCCAAATTCGACCAGGAACCTGAAAAATTTATCTGATATTATCAACAAGGAGTTGCAAAACTGAAAGTCACTTCTCTAAGCTATGAAAAACTAGTTTTGGATGACAGCTACTGTGGGAAAAACGGAATAATCTCTCTGCTATCTCTACAAAAGGATGTTACAAAATCATTGACACAAAGAAGCACTCAAAGAACAGGTCACTAAAAAATATAGGAAAGTTGTGTTTGAAATATGCCAGGCAGTGACTCAATCAAGTATTATTTAATTCTTCTGGAATGTGTGATGCTTATGGTATTTGTCATCTTTATAACATTCATATTTATTGTGATTTCTCTTTCCCCAAAAATGAGGACTTTAATATTTGTATTTTGGATTCTTGTTAATAAAATGAGATCCTTAAGTTATGTGAGCATCAGGCTCCACACACCCTAGATCTCCTCCTGGAATCAGTTTACGTGCTCTCTCGTTCAGATTTTTTTTTTTTTTTTTTTTTTTTTTTGATGGAGTCTTTCTCAGTCACCTAGGCTGGAGTGCAGCGGCACCATTTTGGCTCACTGTCACCTCTGCCCCCAGAGTTCAAGTGATTCTCCTGCCTCAGTGTCCTGAGTAGCTGGGGCTACAGGAGCACACCAGTGTGCCCAGCTAATTTTTTGTACTTTTAGTAGAGATGGGGTTTTGTCATGTTGGCCAGGCTGGTCTCAAGCTTCTCACCTCATGATCTGCCCACTTTGGCCTCCCAAAGTGCTGGGATTACAGGCATGAGCCTCAGCGCCCAGCTTCTATTTCAGATTTCTGATGGCTGTACTCTCATTGCACTAATATCCATGAACTGAGAGACTTTATATCACTCCTCCACAGTCTCTAGTTAGTCAGCTGTTGATTAGTTTTGTAAGCCTGTGTGAAAAACTTCCATTTCTTTTTTAAAGATTTCCATTTGTATTAATGTTGACTAAACTTCTTTTGGAAGACTGCAGTGATCAAGGCAGAGAAATGCTGAGGTAACATATGAAAATTGGGTTGGCACATATTTAAAACAATGCATCTAAATTATGGGAACTCGAATATTGACTCATCTGGGTAGCAAATAACACTGTCAAAGAATTCAAGTCACAGAATAGGCTACCATTCCAACTATCTGCCTACTTTGCAGAAAGGAGTCCTAGATTAGAAGGACTTCGAAGATTTTTGTAAACAGCAATTTGCATTGGCAAGGGATATAAATTTGGGTGGAACTGTCCAGCTTTAAAATTATTTTATAGGCAATTATCTCTCCTGGTAGGGTTAGAGTACAGACTCCTAAAGAATGTGGTGGCAGTTGTTATGAAAGTTTAGTTCTAATTTTTGAAGGAAACAAACCAATACCCTCTGTATGACCAATACTGCTTTAGCAGTGAAAGTAGTTTGTTTCCAAAGAGGAGAATGTTTGTTCAGGCATTTGCTTAATGCATAGTTAAGTAATATATATGTTGTTTCTATTCAGAAGGACAACTTGAGCTAGACTTGCTTACAACTCTTTTCCCCATCATTCCCAAATTTCTGTGGTGTGCCCCGTATTGCTCTTTCCTGTTTTTGAATTACTTTCTTTACTTGTCATCCAGAAAAAACTCTGTCCTCTGATTTTCCTTCTACCTACCTTTCTTTGCATTTTCAACATCTAAACATTAAACATTAGCACACTTGGGGCCTTTTGACTCCTCAAGAGTTCTAAATACCATATAATGATAATCTCTCACTTTTTGTCTCTATCCAAGTCTTATGCAGTGAACTCCAGATTTGTACGTACAGTTACCATCTCATCCTTTCCACCATATGGATGTTTTAACTTCACATGTCAAAAGCCAAACTCCTGACTTAATCTTTCCCAACCTGCTCCTCTGGCAGGTGTATCCGCCTGTGTCAGTCATCTCCATCACCCCAGTGGCTCAGGCAAACATCTTGGATGCATTCTTGACTCTCCAACTTCTTTAGATTCCATATCTTATTTAAGTGTAAACCCAACTGATTTCACTCTCAACATCCCATCATTTTCCCTGCTACTACTATCCTGGTCTAAGATGTGACCATCTTTGCCTGCATAATTGCAACAGCCTCTTGCCCTTCAGCCTTCAACCATTGCGTTGTGAATTAGCTACCTGTTACCATGTAACAAATTGCTCCAACCTTAGTGATTTCCAGAGTAATATAAATGCTGAGAACAACAAACATTTATTATCTCACAGTTTCTGTGGGTCAGGAGTCTTAAGTTCACATTAGCTGAGTACCTGTAGCTCAGGGTCCCTCAGGAGGTCACAGCGAGGTTGTCCTCCAGGGCCGCAGTCTCATCTGAAGGTGCGACTGGGAGAATTTGCTTCAAAGCCCACTCACATGGTTGTTGCTGGACTCTGGGCCTCACAGGTTGACGGACTGAGGGTCTCTGTTTCTCACTGGCTGTTGGTCAGAGGCCACCCTAGTTCCACGACAGCTGTCTGCCCTCAGAATGAATAAGCAAGAGAGTGGGAAACTGCACCCAAGTTGGAAGCCACAGTCTTTATGTACCCTAATCCCAGAAGTGACCTTCCAGCACTTCTGCAGTATTATATGTATTAAGAACAAGTCCATAAGTCTAGTGCACACTTAAGGAAAGGGTATTACACCTGGGCATGAGCACCAAGACATGGGGGCTCTGGGGGTCGTCTTGGAGGCTAAGGTGTATTCTCCACAGTTCAGCCATTACATCACAGTAAAGTGGGAAGGTTGCTTCTAGCTCCAAATCCTTCAAGGATGTCCCATTTTGCTCAGAGCTTGTATTGCCTAGGAGCCCTGCACAATCTGTCCCCACCCTATGCACCCTCATTACTTCTCTGATTTGATCTCCTATTACACACCCCTTTTTAAATATTTTATATATATATACACACACACATATATATGTATATGTATGCTTATTCTATAACCTTTTTCTTTTTTTTTTGAAACGGTCTCCTTCTGTCGCCCAGGCTGGAGTGTAGTGGTGTGATCTTCTTGGCTCACTGCAAGTAGCTGGGATTATGGGTGCTCGCCACCATGCATAGCTAATTTTTGCATTTTTAGTAGAGATGGGGTTTCAGCATGTTGGCTGGGCTGATCTTGAACTCCTGACCTCAAGTAATCCACCCACCTCAGCCTCCCAAAGTGCTGGGATAACAGGCTTGAGCCATCCGCCCGGCCCTCTTTAAATATTTCTTCCTCAGGGTCTTTGCCTCTACCTGGAATATTCTCCCCTTGAAGACCCCTCCAGATCTTTGTAGGCATCCCCTTCCCCTGTCTGGCCCTGCTATCCAGCTCTGTGCTTTATCTAGAGCCATGGCATAGGAGGCGGCCTGAGACATGACACGGCTGCCTCATGCCCAGCTTGTTGAGCACCATGTGACCTCCCTGCAGGTGAGGACATTTGTCTGCATTGTTTTCTGCTTGCTTAGGACCTGGCATGAAAGAGGCACTCGACACATCTTTGCTCTTCTTGCATTTTTTCATGATTAGGCATATTCTGTTTTGGCTCCTTGTAGAGATCTTCAATTAGGTTCAATTTGCTAAATATGTAAACCTATAAATTTTAGGATGCTTTTATCCAGAGCTGTTTCATTTCATCATCTTTCCAACCCTGGGAAGTAATGGTTTTTATTATTATTATGATTATTATTATTCCTTCTTTACCTTTGAGGAAGCTCAGGCCCAGACAGCTTCACAGTCAGGACCCAGCAAAGCCAAGCTGATGCTTGGATCTTTGATTGAAACAGTGCTCATTCACCTTTTTATACTGCCCTTTAGAAAGGGTCAGTGATGGCCGGGCCTGGCAGCTTATGCCTGCAATATAAGCAGTTTGGGAGGCCGAGGAGGGAGGACTGCTTGAGCCCAGGAGTTTGAGACCAGTCTGGGCAACATGGCGAAACCCTGTCTTTATAAAACAATACAAAAAGCAGCCAGTCATCATGGTGCATATGCCTGTGGTCCCACCCACTCTGGAGGCTGAGGCAGGAGGATTGCTTGAGCCTGGGAGATTGAGACTGCAGTGAGCCGTGACCACACTCTGCACTCCAGCCTGGGCAACAGTGAGATACCTTGTGAAAGAAAAGAAAAGAGGAGAAGAGAAGAGAAGAGAAAAGAAAGAAGAAAAAAAGAGAGAGGATCAATGAGATGGTAGCACTTTGACACACTTTTTCTACGCACTTTTTAAACTGAAGATAATTATCTAGGAAACTAGGAAGAAACAGCAAAATTAAATAAAATAATTGTAAAATTGAATGAGAGTTAGCTCATGAAGAATCAAAAGCATTTAACCAAGACACAGCGTAAAGATGGCTGAAGTAGTCTCGGCACGGTGGCTCACGCCTGTTATCCCAGCATTTTGGAAGGCTGAGGTGGGTGCATCATTTGAGGTCAGGAGTTCAAGGCCAGCCTGTCTGACATGATGAAACCCTGTCCCTACTAAAAATATAAAAATTAGCTGGGTGTGGTGGTGGGCACCTGTAGTCTCAGGTACTCAGGAGGCTGAGGCAGGAGAATCCCTGGAACCCAAGAAGGGGAGGCTGCAGTGAGCTGAGATCACACCACTGAACTTCAGCCTCGGTGACAGAGTGAGACTCCATCTCAAACAAACAAACTAAAAAACCCACTGAACTAAAAGTCAGGATACGTGGTTTAAGGGCTAACTGTTCTTATATAAAATATACAGCTTTGGAAATTATATTCACACTTGCTGAGCCTTGGGTTTCTTATCTATAAAATGGGGTTAAAAATATCTACTTCAATGGCAGGGCATGGTGGCTCACGCCTGTAATCTCAGCACTTTGGGAGGTCCAGGTGGGATGACCGATTGAAGCTAGGTGTTTGAAATCAGCCTGGGCAACATTGCAAGACCTCATGTCTACTAAAAGTAAAAACATGAGCTGAGTGTGGAGGCACATGTCTGTAGTAAGCTATTCTAGAGGCTGAGGCAGGAGGATTGCTTGGGCCCAGGATTTGGAGGCTGTAGTGAGCTATGATAGCACCACTGCATTCCAGCCTGGGCCACAGATTGAGACCCTGACTCAAAAAAAAAAAAAAAAAAAAAAAAAAAAACCCACAAAAAAAAATGTGTTCTATGCTCATTCCGTGGGAGATGGGACTTTCTGTGCCCCAAACCTCAGTATCGTGTAATATAACCATGTAACAAATCTGCACATGTTCCCCTGTATCTAAAATAAAAGTTGAAGAAAAAACAAAAAAAAAATCTACTTTATAAAAGTGATTATGTGAGAACATACTGTGAAAAAAAAAACATTTCAAATTATATCCCTATATGAGGGTAAGGCATCACTGCCATAACTTTGAAAAATAGTATGTTTTAACTAGAAACACTGAACCTCCAAACAATCTAAAATTTAAATGAATGTATTTTAAATCTATCTATGTGAAATGTATGAAATTTATAATAGTCATGTAATGACCAAGTTATATAGAGACTTATTAGATCAACCAATACGTATTGAGTTCTTATTATATTGTTAACAATATGTCAGTTTCTATGTTGAGAATCAAAGGAATATACACTCCCAGTCTGGGTGTAGTGGCTCACAGGTGTAACCTCAGCACTTTGGGAGGCCAACATGGGTGGATCACCTGAGCCCAGGAGTTTGGGACCAGCCTGGGCAACACAGTGAGACCCCATTTCTACAAAAAGTACAAAAAATTAGCCAGGCATGGCGGCACAGGCCTGTGGTATACAGGTGTACCTATGTAGTTGGGGCTACATAGGAAGCTGAGGTGGGAAGATCTCTTGAATCTGGGAGGTTGAGGCTGCAGGGGGCCACGATTATGCCACTGCACTCCAGCCTGAGTGACAGATCAAGATCCTGTCTCAAAACAAAACAAAACAAAAACTACCCTACCAGATCCTTCCCATAAGAAAATTAACAAATGACTACACATGCACTTATACATTCAAAATAGTTTAAGTAATGAAACATTACATGAGAAAGTGTACATTTTCCCCTTGATTTATTAATGCTGTCAACATTGAATGCATGTGTGTTATAATTAGTCTCAATTTCTAAAATGGGATCATTAGCTCTTGCGTGTGCTCTTACATTTGTGAGCCCAGCACCACACTTTCAGTTCGATGTACTGCTGGGACACAGGATTCAGGTGCATTGCTACCAAGCCGGATCTTGATTTAGACGTCATGACTTAGCAGTCAACTCCCTTTATCCCTTTAACAGGACAGAGTAAAAGTTCAGTCTGTTTCAACTCTATTAGATTTCCTCTTAATTAGTTTATTTTTACACACAAAAAATAGTTGTGAAGGATAGTGCACAGTTTGGATAACTTTAAAAGTTATGTATCACGTTTGGTGCAAAGGTACCAAAAATTGTGGTTGGTTTTAACCTCAATTACTTTTGCACCAACCCAATGAAATGTTTGCTCCCATGACCCAATGAAGAGTTAGGGCATCATCTTATTAGGACATCACTCAGAAGGCTGGCCACTCTCTGGGCATCATAATCCTGAAAGAAATGGTCATGCAATATCTATTGTTTTGGAATTAATTGACAGCAATGCATAAAGGTGTGTGGTTGATTTGTTCTATTGTTTTTCATTTGAGAATGTATTAAGCCATCCAAGGAATATGTTGAACAGACTGGACTTTTTGTTTGTTTGTTTGGCAACCTATATTGTCAATCATTATAAGCACAAGTACATTCAAGATACCATCAATACCTTCTGTGGGGTTCTCCACACACTTTCCAGGGGATGTTGGCTCAGGGATGGGCCGTTAGGGGTCCTTCATCGAGAACAAGGGTGATCTCACAGAACCTTTTCTAAAAATTCTCTCATGGTAAGTCCCTTTTCTGTTTACGCCTCTTGATTCCTCTTTAACCTTTTTTGTTTCACAGCAAAACAGAAGTAGAAAGAAGTGCTCTCACGACGGCAGTGCCACGTCGCTTCACAGGCCTTTTGTGATGACAGCTCCCTGGCCACTAGTTAGCTTCTAAGTATTTAGGTTGGTGCAAAAGTCATTGAAAGTAATTGTGGTTTTTGCCATTTAAAGTAATTGTTGCCATTTAAAGTAATGGCAAAAACCACAATTACTTTTGCACCAACTTAATATTTAAAAGGCAGAACACAAGTTTCTGGCAGTGTTAAATAATTAATAACACTTCACAGTAAATATTTTTTTCCTGTATTTCCTAGCACTGGATGAGTGTCCAGTCTCTGAGTCAGCTTTTACTGACAGTTCAAGCTTAGTAGAAAATAACTTCTAAAGAACATGGAAACCAAATAGCATATGATTCCTAAGCAGAAATGAAGGGATTTTAATACAGAGTAGTTGATGTTCAGAGATCACTGGGGCACAGTGTGATCCAGAATGGAAGAGGAGTTGGAGTCGTGTATGTAAGGATGGGAGAGAAAGCGAGGATCTAGAGAGAAGGGGAGACAGTGAAGGATGGCAGAACAAGTGCATGCCAGGGAGGGTGAGCATCCTGAGATACTCAGGGCAAGGGGGCTTTAGGGGTGCAGTAGCTGCCAGGCTAGTACGGGGACTTGATGGGAAGCAGGAACACCAGTTGGGGGTCCCTACTGCAGTGTGCCACATAAGAGGTGATGAAGGCTTGTTCTCAGGTGGCACAGATGGGGCCATGAGAAGCTGTTAGATTGAAGATATATTGATATATTCTATATCTCTTTCTTTTTTTTTTTTTTTTTTTTTTTTTTTTGAGACGGAGTCTGGCTCTGTCGCCCAGGCTGGAGTGCAGTTGCTGGATCTCAGCTCACTGCAAGCTCCGCCTCCCGGGTTCACGCCATTCTCCTGCCTCAGCCTCCCGAGTAGCTGGGACTACAGGCGCCCGCCACCGCGCCTGGCTAGTTTTTTGTATTTTTTAGTAGAGACGGGGTTTCACCGTGTTAGCCAGGATGGTATCGATCTCCTGACCTTGTGATCCGCCCGTCTCGGCCTCCCAAAGTGCTGGGATTACAGGCTTGAGCCACCGCGCCCGGCCTATATCTCTTTCTATTGATGTGTATATATATACACACATATCAATATCAATATATCTTATTCTGTTGATATAGATACAGAACAATATCTCTATATATCTCATTCTATTGATATATATCAATAGAATATATCTATAATATCTAATATAGAATATATCTCATTCTATTGATATATATTGATATATTAATATACTGATATATATAGATATACTCTGATGACTGTATTGTTGTTGTTGTTTGTTTGTTTGAGGCATGGTATCACTCTGTGGCTTAGGCTGGAGTGCAGTGGCACAATCTTGGCTCACTGCAACCTCTGCCTCCCAGGCTCAAGGGATTCTCCCACCTCAGCCTCCAGAGTAGCTGGGGTTACAGGCGCCCGCCACGGTGCCTGGCTAATTTTTGTAATTTTAGTTGAGATGGGGTTTTACCGTGTTGGTCGGGCTGGTTTCGAATTCTTAGCCTCAGGTGATCTGCCTGCCTTGGCCTCCCAAAGTGTTGGGATTACAGGCGTGAACCACCACACCCTGCCTGTGATGACTGTTGGTAGGACATGCTAATGAAGGTAAGTGAAGGAGAAGAAAAATAGATGACTTTATTTTCTGACCTGAGTAATGAGGTAAAAGGCTTAGCTATTTCCTGAGATGGGAAAGGCTGAAGATGTGGCAGCATTTGGGCAGGATGTCAAAAGTTAAATGAGGACCAGGTGACGCTTTAACTCTATTAGATATCCAAGAAAAGGTGACTTGAGGGCATTTGGATATAAGTAGGTAAGACATGTGGAGTGTTGGCTGAAATAAGGCTTCAGGTGACAATGGACCCAAACTCAGACCAAATATTGGGGTTAGGAGTAATATATTCAGTCCTCAGATTATGTACAAGAATTATTAATCTCTTGCCATGTCCGAAACACTGTCTTAAGCACCATGGGAGTAAATTAGGCAGCCCTAGAAATCAGCCTGGAGGAAGACACAGATAGAAACAATTCTGATACCAGGTATGCTAAGATATGTCTATAACAATAAACCAGCTCTATTGGTTTCGGGGGACAGAGAGAGTGAGGTCTTTTGATTTGAAAACACCCCTTGAGGTAAGATTAGGAATAAACCTAAAGGATTGCATAGGCTAAAGGATAAGGCTTTTTAAACAAACAAATTCCTTTAGCGACAGTGCACTTGAGGAGGTGCTTGTGGAACGACAGGCAGGCTGATCGGGCAAGGATGTCGGGTGCAGAAGGTTTGCAGTGGCAGAGAGGGTGGGAGAGGCAGACCAGAGGTCTGATAAGGACTTTGGCTTTAATTCTGAAATAATGAGGAACCCACGAAGCCTTATCACTGGGGGATTTCCATGCTCAGGTTGTTGTTTTAGGAAACTGAAGAGAAAAGATGGACCACCATGAGGAAGACGCTAGAAATACTGGCCTCTTCTTTCCACCTGGATAGTTACTAGCAAACAGTGTGGTTCAGAAACTGATTCTAAATTTGTATGTGATTCTTGATGGCCCAGAAAGAGGAAAAATAGAAAATAGTAGAGGAGTTTCTGACTGAGTTATTATACAACAAAGCCTAGGAGGTTGAGGGGATTGAAAGGAAGAAGTGGCCGACTCTGCCATGTTGGGGTTAGGGAGATAGGGAAGAAATCTCCCCAAAGAGGAGACTGCAGTTATCTGAGTCAGGTAGTCTGGAGGGAGGATATTTTCAAGAGTCCAGGAGAACACAAGTCAAAGTTGTAATCATCCATCTCTCCTATATTGGGTTCATACCAGTAGATAAAGTATGATAATATCATAACAATTTAGGTCAGAGGTTCTCTGAAATGAACCATTCCCCAGAGGACTTAAAAAAAAAGGAATGGCCGGGCGTGGTTTCTCACGCCTGTAATCCCAGCACTTTGGGAGGCTGAGGTGGGTGGATCACGAGGTCAAGAGATCAAGACCATCCTGGCCAACATGGTGAAACCCCGTCTCTACTAAAACTACAAAAATTAGCTGGGTGTGGTGGCGGGCGCCTGTAATCCTGGCTACTCAGGAGGCTGAGGCAGAAGAATTCCTTGAACCTGGGAGGCAGAGGTTGCAGTGAGTCGAGACCACGCCACTGCACTCCAGCCTGGAGACAGACTAAGCCTCCATCTCACCAAAAAAAAAAAAAAAAAAAAAAAAAAAAAAAGGAATAGAATAAAAGAAACATAATTTTCTCAATTTTTTAAGTTTATTGACAAAAATGTATTAGCCCTGACACTCACTTATCTTTGCAATGACTTTGTAGTTTTCTGCTCTCTTTTCTTTTTCTTTCTTTTATTATTTGAGCCCAAGCATTGAATACACAGTTACTTTTAGACACAAATAGATTCAGCTTTGTAGTGACAGCTGTGTTTCTAAATTGCCAGTCTTCGTTTCTCTTCAGATTCTTTATCTGTAAAATTAGCAAAGTGGCAATCTTCTGTTATGGACCCTGTGGGGATTGAAGTGATTAGGTGACCACATACCTTTAAAATAGAAATTGTTTTGAGAACATTAGAGCCTTGGAGCCTTATAGCTTTGGCCAAAATGGCCACAATAGGGTAATTTCCTTATTACTATTCTTTAATGAACCTAATTCTCTTAGGCAAGATTAGGAGGGAAAAAAAGGGGGAGAAAAGTGAGAACAGGCAACAGGCTGCAGTGATTTCTTCTCTGACTTAGTATTTACAAAAAGCCCATGAAGAAAACACCACTAGAATTTAGAGAAGGAACAGATGCTCACAGAGTGGTCAGGAATGCCTGCAAGTCACACAGCTAATTAGTGATGCGGGGACGGGGCGGGAGGGAGATGGGGAGGCGGTGGAAGGCGGAGGAGGAAGGGGGACTCTGAAATCAATTCAAATCACGGTTAAAAACACCATCTCTACATAGGTTTTCTAGAACCAAGCCAGTCCTATCATCAACATGAGGCATCCCTTAGATCCTTTTACAAAAATCGGTATTAGTTTAAATATCTCTCTCATATCTGAAGATAAATATGATTTACCTTGAAATTCAGATATCTAACAAGATTTCACCTATTGGGAGTTCCACAACGACTTCTGAACATGCGAGTTGCAGGTAAATTATTCTTCTGGGTTCAGGCTGACTTTCTCGCTATCTCTTAAAATCTGTGTTGTTACGAACAAACAATCATCTAAGGAATTTATGAGTCGTGAGCTATGATGTCGTTAAAACTGAATCACAGAGAAAGCATGGAAGAATCAGGCCCTGTGAGCAGTAGATGGAGTCTTAGGTACCGAAGGGGGCTCGCCTGCCAAGGCATACTGTTTGTATACGAAAACATTCCTATGGTAAGGGACGGAGTAAACATGAGAAAACAATCCAGCCGCGTGTTATCCTTGAAGCTCTTCACTTCCAGAGGGAGGGTTTAGACTCTCTATTTCTCCACCACTTTTGATCACCAAAATGTGTATTCAGCTTTCTCAATTTTGCTTGGAAAGAAATGAATGAACAACAGCGGAAGCAACATTGGAGGAAATACTTGCCAGTGTACCGAGCAATTCCTTTGGCTTGTTTTTAACCAAATACAGCAGAGGGGCAGAAACACCATGACCTCTACACACTCAACCTCTCCAGGAAATCTTGGAGCCAGTGACGCAGCATCAGCCTCACTGCACATCTTCGTTCTTTTTGGTGTTTTCTAAACTATGAGTTCCTTAAAAACAAAACAAAAACAAACAAAAAAACACAACGTTTTCAAATTCTATGCATTGTTTTTATCAATGAGGGTTCCTGAAGGAAGCAAAATTCATGCAGGGTGACTCAAATGAGAAGCTCTTGGTGGAGACAACTCAGAGTTAACTCTCAGCAGAGTGAGGCCTCAGCAACTTGAAAACATAGTTGCCATGTGCTGTCTGGGTCTAAAAGACGCTTCATAATTGTACATTTTAAGTATTTTTAAAGTTTTTTCTACAGATAGTTTATAGGCATGAGAATAAAGGCATAATGAAAAGTAAACTTTTCATTAGAGAAAAGGTTCCTGGTGGTCCTCAGAGATATATTTGTGGTGGACAGACTTCTAAACAGCTGCCGATAACACCCGTCCCCTGATATTCACACCACCCTTGGGTGCCCTGGCTTCTGGAGAGGGGGCTGGACTTAGTGGCTTGGTTCTCTCTGGCAGAACTCAGAAGAAGTGAGGGGGTCTCATTTCAATGATTAGGTTACAAAACGTGACTGCTGAGGTAGCAGGCTCCACCGCCCTCCAGAGTTTTGGTGCTTCATGAAGCAAGCTGCCATGGTGGAGAAAGCCCCTGTGGAGAGGCAGGGACCTGAGGGCGGCCTCCAACCGACAGCCTGTGAGCAGCTATGTCTGGCCAACAACCCTGTGGCTTGGAAGTGACCCCTTCCTGGCTGAGCTATGTGGTGACCACAGCCCAGCTGCTGCTGGCTGCAGCCTGTGGAAGGTTCTGGCCGAGCTGTGCCAGATCCCAGACCCAAAGAAGCTGAGATCGTAAATGTATGCTGTTCTAAGCCACTATGTTCTGGGGTAGTTTGTTATACAGTGATGGATAATCAATAATTTCAGTCTTACTGAGGCATGCTTCACATACAACAAAGTTCAAACATTCCATGTATATAATTTTTTTCAAAGGTATAGGTAGAATAAAAAATGTTAAGAATCAACTCATAAAACACTTCCATCACCCTCCAAAATTTCCTCCTACTTCTTTTCTTGGCCCCTGGTAACTATCACTCAACGATTCTTGGGCTGAAGAAAATTAATCTAGAGTATCATCTCCTGAAAGTGCACTATCTGTGATTTCACTTACACTTCCATTCTGACTTCACTGGAGTCTAGAGAACTCATCTCCATCTCTTTGCTTCCATCTTCTGATTAGTATGTGTGGATGGTTTTCCTCTGTCAGTTTTCTGATTTGTCATTAATAAAAAATAGAAAATAAAAAGTTCTGATTTCTCAACGCTGGTCAGTGAGAACTACAACATTTCACAAAGATGCTGCTGCCAGTCTTTTTCCGACCCTTCTCGGAAGATTGTGCAATCCTTTGGAAACTGGAAGAAGAAAACTGGAAACTATTACTCGTTTGGCATTTGCATCACCTCCTAGGCCTTCCATATCGCATCCATCTCTTATTATTTTAATATTTTTTAGCATTATTAGGAATAATCACTGAGTAAGGATGAGTAATAATGATATAATCCCTCAGATTAAAAAATAATGAAACATTTTAAGATGGGAAAAGTAAGACCTCAAAGATTCCGTAATGTATCTTGATTTTATAACAGAGTTCAATGGACTTATATGACCATTAGAAGATTAAATACGTTTTAAAAATTGGTTATAAAAATGGTGATTTTTAATAACAGAATCCAATGGACTTATATGACAATGAAAAGATTAAATGTTTTATTGTGCTACAAAAACGGCATTTTTTTTTTTTTTTTTGAAACACGGTCTCACCCTGTTGCCCAGGCTGGAGTGCAACGGCACGATCATGGCTCACTGCAGTGCTGACCACTGGGTTTAAGTGATCCTTTCACCTCCACTTCTTGAGTAGCTGGGACCACTGGTGAGTGCCACCAGGCCTGGTTCGTGTTTAAAGTATTTATAGAGACAGGGTTTCACTCTGTGGCCCAAGTGGGTCTTGAACTCCTGGGCTCAAACGATGTGCTTGTCTTGGCCTCCCAAAGTGCTAGGATTATAGGCATGAGCCACTGCACCTGGCCAAAAAAAAAAAAAAAAGTGTATTCTTTTTCTTTGCCTTTTGGAAGACCTCTAAGAACAAATAAAAATCACGAGATATCATTCAAACTACTTAAAAACAGTCTCAATACGCTGGACCTGGCTCCAGTGTCTCCTGCTGGTGGATGTGATAAGGACACAATCAGACCCCAGAGACCAGGAAGTGGGGAGCCACAGCACCCCAGGACTGAGGGCAACATAAAGACACGCGTTAGTGAAGGAGCCCAGCCAGAGGCAGCACCCTGAAAAAGGCCACCGGGATCAAGGAACCCAGGAAAAACCCCGTTATCGCCGTGAGGTGGTGCCCAAGTAGGGAGGGCACAGGGGAGGAAAACCTGAAGTCGCTCCTCCCTCCCAGACATGTCTGCTGTCTTCACTCAGCCAAACTCAATCAGCCGCCACCTTCCAGGGCTAAGCAGGCAGAGAATGGGGCTGCAAGGTGATGGTGGAGAATAACCTGCACGTGCTTCTGCCCATTTCCTTTCAATGTCATGTAGCTCAAGCCTTTCCATTTTAGCACATGTGGACACACGTCATTCTTTTAAGCTGCTCTAAACAATGAACCATGGATGTCCCACATCGGGGAAGAGCTCATGCAGCAGCTGATATTCCCTCTGTGCCTGGAAGGATTTTAGCACGTGTTGCTGCCTGTGAAGCAGAAATCGCACCCGAAAATGTAATGGACCAAATAAGGGTAGAAGTTGAGACAAGGTGGGCTGTGTGGGCAGAGGCAGGCTGCCTAACCGGGCAGAGGACGCGAGGCTTAAAGAGTGATGTGGGCTCAGTCTCTCCGGCTCACGCCTGTAATCCCAGCATGTTGGGAGGCCAGGGCAGATGGATCATTTGAAGTCAGGAGTTCAAGACCAGCCTGGACAACATGGTGAAACCCCGTCTCTATAAAAAATACAAATATCAGCCAGGCATGGTGGCACACGCCTGTAGTCCCAGCTACTTGGGAGGCTGGCACGGCAGAATCGCTTGTAGTCCCAGCTACTCGGGAGGGAGGTGGAGGCTCAGTGAGCAGAGATTGCTCCATTGCACTCCAGCCGGGGCGACAGAGTGAGATTCCATCTCAAAAAAAAAGAGAAGGCCGGGCGTGGTGGCTCACGCCTGTAATCCCAGCACTTTGGGAGGCCGAGGCTGGCGGATCACGAGGTCAGGAGATCGAGACCATCCTGGCTAACACAGTGAAACCCCGTCTCTACTAAAAATACAAAAAACTAGCCGGGCGAGGTGGCGGCGCCTGTAGTCCCAGCTACTCGGGAGGCTGAGGCCGGAGAATGGCGGGAACCCGGGAGGCGGAGCTTGCAGTGAGCTGAGATCCGGCCACTGCACTCCAGCCTGGGCGACAGAGCGAGACTCCGTCTCAAAAAAAATTAAAAAAAATAAAATAAAAAATGAAAAATTGTGACGTGATGTGGCCCAGGCTGCAGAAAACATGGTCGGCCTCTTCCGAAATCTTAATGTTTTTAATCAGGAGAAAGGCTCATTACCACAAGCTTCCTTTTAGCACAAAATAGGTGTTTAATAAATGACCTTGTTGATGAAGAGGATTAGTGAACCAAATCTGCGTTTGTTTTGCTTAATTAGGTATATTTATTTAGGCATGTATTAATAGCAAAGCATGTTGGAGATCTGAGGCAATGATCTGGACAATTTTAAGACAGAAAGCCTGATATTTAACAAGCAGTTATTTTAGGTGTAAATAATCAATGATGTTAAGTAGATTCAATTAAATAATTGTTCAAATCTATTTTGCCTCCTTAGACAAAGGGTAGACATAAACTATACCACGTGGCATATTCTTTTTGTTCAAAATGGTAATCAGTCTGTCTTTGAAAGATCGACTTGACCTAAAATTGTAATTCAATGTGTCTTCATATAAAATTATTAATTTTTTAATCCACAGAATTATTTTCAACAGCATTGATTGCAATAGTTTTGCAATTATGCTTTTCTTTAGATAATAACCCAATGACTTCTTCTGTCTTTGACTTTATGCATAATGGGAGAATTGTTATAGGAGAATTAAACCTGAGAGTACTTCCATTATTGGAAGAATTTTTCTCCTGTCAGTTTTTTGTCAACTACTTATAAAACTGTAGAAGAAAAATTATTCTTCAATCTACAGTTTTCATTATGCATTAGATGCCTTTAATATTCCTTACTAAGTGCCATAATTTCACATATGCCATGTGTCACCTGGTATATATAAACATGAAATTACTTGGAGATTATTGCATAGTTATATCAAAATGCCGAGCAGAAAAAAAAATGACATCCAATATTCACCCAGGGTTTAGACAAGACATTTTTGTTTGATGTGAAAGCGTTCATAATTTCATCACAGAAGAGCATTTTCCAGTGGTGCTCACAGATTGCCTGTAAAAAATAATTCCTCCCTTGTAGACAGGCTTCTATCTCATGCCCTCGGCTTGCCGCTGGTTTATCTGTGCAGGGAGAGACACCCAAAGGTGACCGTGAGCCCACTGTGTCTTTCAGAACCCAGAGTGAGTTACTGCAAACCTCAGGCCATTGAAGTGACTATTGGCTAGCTCAAAAGGCTGTGAAGATGACCACCGTATCTATCCGAATAAGTTTTTTCTTCTTTCTCAGTCTTGAAATCAGGCATGGTTATTTTTATTTTTGGTGTATGCAGACTTAACCTATGTGCCTATATTCACAATGAACTCTTGAATCGGGTCCTCCGTGTTTTGATGGGGGGGGCATTGATTCCCCACTTGACCTGCTTTGTTGCTCAAAACTTTGTCGCTCATCATTGCTTTCCTGTCTGTTTATTCTTGGTGTGGGGTTGTCAGGGAGAAATGTTGGAAGGGAGAGAAGGGAGCAGGCATCATAGATGGTATTACGGGCTGCTGGTCTCTCCTCTCTCAGCCAACTATGAGATCTATTTGGGATTGAAGGAGATAAGCCACAGCAAGTCGTTACTCGTCCTGAATGCACAACCTTCTTTCTTTGAGCAAGAGGACAAACCTGGGTAGGGATCTCTGTGATCTTTTCTGCGTTGCCTGAGGACATTCATCTTTCTGATTTGTTAGCTGAAGATGAGGATCTGGAGCAGGAGTTCGGAGTGCCATTGTTCCACGGGCAGAAGTTCGGCAGAGACTGTGAGTGGGGTCTGTCGGGGCGGGCAGAGGGCCCTCCTGGGCTGGCCTCTCCTGCCTGGGGCTTCACGGTGCTTGCCCTGAGTCCAGCGTTTTCACTGGACAGAGCTACAGCTGGGAAGTGCTGTTTTTTTTCTAGGTGCTCTCAGCTGCTATTACCTCATCTATCTCTTTCCCTCTGGAAAATATTATTTGGGGACTTTTTGTCTTAATAGAAGAAGTAGATTCATTCACTCATATATATATATATATATATATATATATATATATATATATATATATATATATATAGTTTTTTTTTGTTTTTTTTTTTTTTTTGAGACAGTCTCGCTCTGTTGCCCAGGCTGGAGTGCAGTGGCACAATCTTGGCTCACCACAACCTCCACCTCCTTCCCGGGGTTCAAGTGATTTTCCTGCTTCAGACTCCTGAGTAGCTGGGATTACAGGCTGCACCATCACGTGTGGCTAATTTTTGTATTTTTAGTAGAGATGGATTTCACCATATTGGCCAGGCTGGTCTCCAACTCCTGACCTCAGGTGACTCACCAGCCTCGGTCTCCCAAAGTGCTGGGATTACAGGCGTGGGCCGCCGCACCTGGCCAATATTCATTCATTCTTTCTCACCTCTTCCTCCGCTCTTTAAGGTTAAGCTTGCCTGGCCCAAGCCACAGAGTCCTGGGAAGGATGGAAGAGAGAGGAAGGGAGAGCACCGACGTCATGGACCACCTTTCACATCAGTGGCAGCAGCAGTAAAATCCCCAGAAAGCCTGGAGTGGGCGTGAGGGTCTCTTTAGATCAGCCCTGGAGGCAGCCGCCCATGTCCCTCCTGGACATTTGTTCACCTTCACAGAACCCACTTCTTTCCCGTGGTCTGTTCGGATGTCTGTTTCCTGCACCAGGCAGGTAGCACAGCACACTCAGGGGTTTCTCTGACTCACCTTGGTAGCCCCAGCCCTCAGCACACTGCCTACCGCTTAGTATTTAGAGGACGTATGCTCTTTGAAAAAAGTAGGTAAATGGTAAAATATTATTTTTACCATTGGAACAAACACAAATATATGCTTGATGACATTCGAACAGTACAAATGCAAGAAAAAAAGGCTTGTTAGGTGCAAATATTGGAAGAAAAGAGCTTGGGGTCAGAAGTGACCCCAGACAGATGCGCTGGGAAAGAAGGGCTTTGCAGGGACCTCAGTGGCACATAGGACCTAGACCCAGAGATGGGGCCTTCTTGACAGGACGCCTTTGTCCGAGGGCATTGGTTTTGCTCATGTCTCTGTAACATATTTTAAAAAGGATGCAACTTTTTCTGGAAAAAGTGGAAAAATAATGAAGAGTGGTTGACCAGAAGGCTTAGGGCACTGGGCTGTGTTGCTGGAGAGTAAGAACCACTTGCCCTGCTACAAACCAAACTGGCTTTGATCGTCTGCCCTTCTCTGTAGAGGACTGAGGAAGAGGAAATAAGAATTACATGAAGAGCTTCCTAGCGAGCTTCTGGAAGAAAATCTTAGTCCCCTGCCCTGGGGAATTTCGCCAAACAAGGGCAGAAAGTGGATAAACAACAGGACGGTAGAGTATCCCTTATTCATGGTGCTCGGGACCAGAAGAGTTTTGGATTATGGATTTTTTGGAACATTTCAGATTTTCACAGCTTCAGGTACAGGGACAGGTTGATGACAACCCCGCTCTGTCCCGTGATTTGTGACAGACATCTGTTTTCTTCCTTATTCCAATTGTATCATCTTGGATTTTGGAATATTTGGATTATACTTATCAGTTGAGCATCACAAATTCGAAAATCCAAAATCTGAAATGCTCCAAATAAGGATTTCCTTTCAGCATCATGCTGGTGTTCAACAAGTTTGAAATTTTGGAGCATTTCAGATGTCAGATTTTCAGACTTGGGGTGCTCAACCTGTACAGGTTATTCAGGCTCCTGAATTCTGTGATTGCTTTTTTTTTTCTAGAGCAAAGTTCCATAAAGAGCAGATGGAGAAGTGTTGATTAGCGATCAATTTCTTAGTTGATATTTATCAGACACTTAACTCTGTGTCAGGTATTGTTCTAAGGGCTTGTAAAAGCATCAACTCAATTTATCCAGGCCTCATACTGCCTACTCCAGCACGCACTGTTATATTATTAGCTCATTTTATAGATGAGGAGCCTGAGGAATAGCAGTGTTGAATCACTTGCCTGACATTGTGTTTCTTGGGTACAAATGTAGGTATTAGACAGGGTTCTGAAACAGGGCAAGGATGCAGTTGAAATAAAGAAAGAAACAGATGCCCGTCACAAGTCACTGGATACAGCTGAGCTTCTGTCAACACAACTTAAGTGTGTGCATCTGGTACCTGTCAAGTTAGAGAAATTGGTTGTTGTGCAACACGACCCCATAATCAAAATATTGTATCAGAGTCCCTACTGGTAGCAGATATACAAACTTCTCTTGTCTCTTGTTCAAGATGAATTGTCTCCTAGCTTATTTGATTCAGTTTAGAGATCATGTGGTTCCATGGACAGTCTCTGTTGGTGTTTCTTCTGGGGAAGTGCCTGCCTTGGTCCTGGACTTGATACCACTAAAGCTGATAATGAGAACTGAGTAGGGTTCTATTAGGTGAGAGCAAGGGTTCAGATGGGAGCATGCTAGGAAGCCCCCATCTCTTCCAACACTTGCCTCATCCAGCCTCAGCTGGAGTTGCAGATGCACCTGCTAGTGCCACTCAAGCACCACCAGGTGTGGCCTGCAAGGCCCTGTCAGGGTTGGCTCTCGTTCCTGTCTTGCCATCATCGTCACACAGCCATGCCCTGTGTTCATCTGGCAGTGGCAGGCTGGCTGCATTTCCAGGCTCAGCTATGTCTCCTTCTGCCTCATAGCCTCTGCGTGCACGTGCTCCTGCCTGGAATTTTCTTGCCCTGGTTATTCCTGTGGCTGGCTCCCTGCCATCCTCCGCTCTATTCAGGTGTCACCTTCCTAGAGGTGCCTTTCCTTACAGCCCCTGAGTGATGGCCTCTCCTCCCCAAGTCACACTCTGCATTTGCTTTATTTTCTTCTTACCTTTTATTGCAATTTGAAATTGTCAAGTTCACTGATTTGCTTGTTTATGGTTTGTCACCTTTCACTAAAATGTAGGCTCCATGAAGGCAGAGCCTTACCTCTCCTATTTACTGGTCTATCTTCAAGCCCAGGAATGGTATTTTATCAATAAATATTTAATGAATTGACAGATGAATTGGTGATGAAGGTTCTAGTTAAAAAACAAAAAAGGAAAGTGGTATTTTGGTTAAAAAAAAAAAAAAAAACCTCTGATTTGTAGCGTTGGCCAATTTCCATGGTGTAAATATTCTTATCATAGCCATTAGTAGTTTCAAATTTACACCACAGAAATCAGACAACCCTAGAGTATGCATTATTTTCTCTTTGTATTAACAGTTGGGGCCTATTAAACTAGCAGATTTAGGCAAAATGGTGATGTGAGTTTATCCAGGCTGGTGAGGAGTTAGAAGTTAAAGATCAATAGCCAGATATGATGGAACATGCTTGTCATCCCAGCTACTTGGGAGGCTGAGGCACGAGAATCGCTTGAGCCTGGGGGTAGAGGTTGCAGTGAGCTGAGATGGTGCCACTGCACTCCAGCCTGGGTGACACAGCAAGACTCCTTTCCAAAAAATAAATGAAATGAAATAAATAAATAGAATAAAAAATAAGTTAAAGATCAAGAATCGTCAAGAAAAACCAGTGTAAAGCATTTCCTGTCAGGCTTTCTGTAAGCATTTCATGTAGATGATGTCTTCCAATCTTCCCAAGACTCTAGGAGTGAGATATTATCATGCTCATCTTACAGGTGAGTTACTGAGATTCACAGAGGCTAGTAACATGCATATCTTCACATGGTTGGTTAGGAATGATACTGGGATCTCTTTGGAAGCCTTGATACTGGTCCAGTTGATGAAATACTCCCGGGTCTACCCATATTTATAACATTTTTATGAGACCTAGAGGCTACAGGAGGCCTTCCTCCAACCTCCCTGGTAAAGCTATGTGATTTCATTCCATGCTCCAATTCCAGGGTCCATGAAATTTCAGGTGGGAGGCAAAGTTCATCCTGTTAGGCCACAGAGCGTGGTGGGATGGTGGGTAGGTTTGGAAATGCTGGGGTTGTGCTGTCTAGGTTTTAAGGTGATTTCCCATTTACAAGCTGGGTGGTGTTAGGTGAGATTCTCAATGGCTTGGCAGCCTCAGTTTTCTCATTAGTTATATTAAGATCATATTGGCTTCTCCCTCCTAGGATTGGTGTGAGGATGACAGATGTGATTGCGTATAAAGTGAATAGCAGTGCCTGTCCTAGACTAACTGCTCAATACATCTAAGCTATTATTTTTTTTAGAGAACATGCTTTATAGCTTTATTGTGTTTTGGGGCTTTCATCCTAACTGTATTCTTTCTTCAAAACAAAAAAGTTGCCAAATAATTTTTTTTTTCATTTTTTTGTTTTGCATCAATAAACCTCAAGTGAACCTCTTTTCTTTTCATATAAACCAAGACCAATCTCAGAGACAAACACCACTGTGGGATACGCGTCACCATCCAAAAGGATTTAGACCATTTGGAAACTCTTTGGAAAGCTCTGCTGGAAATACTGAGATGTTGTGGGGCTGTCACTTTAACCCCTGATTCTCAAGAGAATCCGTGTGGGGAGTGTCCCTTCTATGCATTTGCAGTGGGTAGGGCCATTACGTGGTCAGCATATCCGTTCTTCCTACATTGCAAAACACAAGATGCTCCTGTTATCTCCGTCCTACCAGTGAAGAAGCAGAGGCTTGGTGAAGCAATTTGCTCAAGATTTCATGACTGCACAGTAAAGGAAGAGCTGTGATGTGAGATCACGTGAAGCCCATGCTTAGACCCAAGGCCCACGGTACAGAGCCTCTCTGTGAGATAAATGCTTGCTAGGTGCTTAAAAGGCTGAGGGATTCATGTGTTTGCCAGATCTCTCTTTAGGTCCCATGTCCAATCCCAGAAATATGCATTACTCTCTAGTGATACCTTTTGTTGTTTTTAGTGGGTAAAGGATTTTTTTTTTTTTAAATAAACTTTAGGCCAGCCACGGTGGCTCACACGTGTAATCCCAGCACTTTGGGAGGCCGAGGCAGGCGGATCACCTGAGGTCAGGAGTTCGAGACCAGCCTGGCCAATATGGTGAAATCCTGTCTCTACTAAAAATACAAAAATTAGCTGGGTGTGGTAGCAGGCGCTTGTAATCCCAGCTACTCGGGAGGCCGAGGCAAGAGAATTGCTTGAACCTGGGAGGTAGAGGTTTCAGTGAGCCAAGATTGTGCCATTACACTCCAGCCTGGGGGACAAGAGTGAGACTTTGTGTAAAAGCAACAACAACAACAACAAAACTTTATCGTGTATATCTGAGGTTTACAACATGATATTATGGGATACATACAGGTAGTAAAATGATTACCATAGTGAAGCAGATTAACACATCTATCATCTTACATAGTCACTTTTTCTGTGTGATGAGAACAGCTAAAATCTACTTACTTAACAAAAACTAATACGATCCAATCTTATTAGCTTTGGTCTTCATGTTGTACATTAGATATCTAGACTCATTTTTCATCCTACATACTTGCTTGCTATTTTGTATTCTTTGACCTACATTTCACCACTTCCTCTCCCAACCCCACCCAGTCCATGGTCATCTCAGTTTTACTCTCTATCCTTCTGTGCTTTTTATCCTTGTATTCCATATATAAGTGAGATTATGCAGCATTTGTCTTTCCGTGTTTGACTTACTTCACTTAGCATAATGTCCTTCAGGTTCATTCATGTTGTGGCAAATGACAAGATATCCTTATTTTTTAAGAGTGAATAATATTCTTGTACATATATACTTACACCATGTTTTCTTTTTTTTTTTTTTGAGAAGGAGTCTCGCTCTGTCGCCCAGGCTGGAGTGCAGTGGCCAGATCTCAGCTCACTGCAAGCTCCGCCTCCCGGGTTCCCGCCATTCTCCTGCCTCAGCCTCCCGAGTAGCTGGGACCACAGGCGCCGCCACCTCGCCCGGCTAATTTTTTGTGTTTTTAGTAGAGACGGGGTTTTGCCGTGTTAGCCAGGATGGTCTCGATCTCCTGACCTTGTGATCCGCCCGTCTCGGCCTCCCAAAGTGCTGGGATTACAGGCTTGAGCCACCGCACCCGGCCTACCATGTTTTCTTTATCCATTTGTCCATTGATGGATACTTGGGTGGATTTCATATATTGGCCATTGTGAATAATGCTGTAATGAACAAGAGAGTGTAGATGTCTTTATGAAGTGATGAGTTCAACTGCTTTGGCTGTATTCCCAGAAGAGGAGCTGATGTTCGTTTGTTAATTCTATTCTTAAGTTTTTCAGGTAACTCCATACTGTTTACCACAGTGGTTGTACCAATCTGCATTCCCACCAAAAGTGTAATAGGGTTCTCTTTTCTCCACACCCTTGCCAACATTTATTATCACTTGTCTTTTCATAATAGCCATCTCATAGTCATTTTAATTTGCATTTCCTTGATGATTAGTGATGTTTTGCACCCTTTCACATACCTTTTGGCCATTCTTAAGTCTTTTTTGAAGAAATGTTGATTCAGCTCCCTTGTCTGTTTCTGAATTGAGTTATTCATTTTTCTGCTATTGAATTATAAGAATTCTTTATAAATTTTGGATATTAGTCCTTTATCAAATATATAATTTGCAATTTTTTTCAGTGTGAATGTTGTCCTTTCATTTTGATGAATGCTTTCTTTGCTGTGCAGAAGCTTTTCAGTTTAATGTAGTCCCACTTATTTATTTTTGCTTTTTCTTGTAGCCTGAGCTTTTATGGGATATTTAAAAATCATTTCCAGGATCAACATTGAGAAGTTTTCCCTATGTTCTTTTCTGGAAGTTTTATGATTTCCAGTCATATATTTAGCTACTTTATTATTTTGAATTTATTTTCTGTATGGTGTAAGATAAGGGTCCAATTTCATTCTTTTGCATTTAGAGATTCAGTTTTTCCAGGACTATTTATTAAAGACACCATCCTTTCCCCACTGTGTGTTTTTGGCGCCCTTGTCAAAAATTAGTTGACCACATATATTTGGATTTATTTCTGGGTTCTCTCCTTTGTTTCACTCAGCTATGTGTCTGTTTTTATGTCAGTGTCATACTGTTTTGATTACTATTGCCTTGTAATGTATTTATTTATTTTCTTATTTTTTTTTGAGATAGCATCTTACTCTCTTGCCCAGGTTGGAGTGCAGCAGTGCACTGCAACCTCTACTTCCTGGGCTCAAGCACTCAAGCAGTCTTCCACCTTAGCCTCCTAAGTAACTGGGACCACCGGCACATACCTCATTCAGCTAATTTTTGTATTTTGTTTTTGGTAGAGATGGCATTTCACCATGTTGCCCAGGCTGGTCTCGAACTCCTGGACTCAAGCAATCTGTCTGCCTTGGCCTCCTAAAGTGCTGGGATTACAGGCATTAGCCACAGCGCCCAGCCTTGTCACAGAATTTTAAATCAGGAATTGTGATGCCTCCAGCTTTGTTGTTTAGTGATACTTTGTTAAGAAGATATATTGCTTTGTTTTCTTTGACAAGTTTTAAACACCAAAATTAAATTAAACTGCAATAACACATTTTCAAGAATTTGAGGAAAACTTGTTTTATTTTCATACATGATGGTCTTTGGAAAAGGACCAAGTCAATGCCTAGCTTCAAATTTGAAGATGATAAGCAGGATGTTTGGTGAGCTATAAAAAAGGGCTTGGAACCAGCTGAGTTACAAGCATGTTTGTCTTCTAAGTAGCTTTGGTTAGCTCACAGAGGTGTAAACTCAGTCCTAACAATGGCTGTTGGTTGCCCCTTTGAAATAGTACCATTTCTCCTGACCTCTGCACATTTGGCTTCATCTTCAAGGAGAGAAAATCCTGGAAATCCCAGCATTGTCTGGCTTCCTTTCTCACTAACCTATCCAGGCTTTTCAGAAATCCCTCTGCCTCGTTCTAAACAGGAAGTTTTGGCAGCCAGTTGTACAAATGGCCCTGTATTATGCAGGATGTCACCTATTGTTATTGGAACAAAGATATTCTGAAATACGGACAAAGGCTTCCAATCCGCCAGGGTCCTGGACCCTTCAGTAGCCTCTCATTGTATCTGGGAAGTGATTGAGTGAATTGGGTCACTCCAAGAATATACCTAAGCTTCAGAAACTCTGCTATTATTAGGATGCCAGAGTGGAGCTACACACAGCACATGCAGTTCACATTTATAGTATCCCTGTTTCCCAGTTTCTCTGTCTAAATGCAACACAGCCACTTTCCAAATAAATGGGGTTACCTACATCTGTATACATAAATGAAAAAAAATGACTGGGGATGATCCATATCTCTGTTCTACTGTTAAAGTGTTAGGGAAAAACAAAGCATTTATGAATCAAAAGTGCTATTAAAGTTTCTCTTTTGAAAGACTATGCATAAATCATGCACTTCTCAAACTTTTAGGACCTACATCTGCAAGAGCATATATATATATAATATTATGTTAAAAAGAAATACTGTCTTATAATAGACTAACTGGCATAGTCAGAAGCTGATTGAGGGCTTTAATTTAGCTGCAAGCAAATTTCACTGATGGCTTCTCATTACCAAGTGCAGGAATTTCAGAGTGCAGAATATAGAACAATACACTCTGTTTATGAAGTAAAGCTTACACCCACCGAAACAGAATTGCATTTAGCAGTAGTTTACTTTATCTTAAAAGTAAAATTACTAAAATTGTTTTTCAAATGTTATTTGAGATTATGGGTAAAAGAAAATGTTGTCATCGTAAGTTCTCTTCCTCTCCTTTCTCAATGTTGCAGTCCACTGTACACATCAACTATTTTACACAGAAACATTTTTCTCCCTCAATCCACCTTTCCCATTTGACATTTGGATCATAGCTATAGTATGTGTGCTAAATTATTTGTTGGGGTGATTGGATTATGCCTTGATGGACAAAATGATTCAAGTAAATTCATAGAGGAAATCTACTTTAAATATTTATTTATTTATTTATTTAGGGACAGAGTCTTTCTTGTCTCCTAGGCTGGAGTGCAGTGGTACAATCTCAACTCACTGCAACCTCCGCCTCCCGGGTTCAAGCGATTGTCCTGCCTCAGCCTCCTGAGTAGCTGGGACCATAGGCACCCATCACCACGGCTGGTTAATTTTTGTATTTTTAGTAGAGACGGGGTTTCGCTATGTTGGTCAGTCTGGTCTCGAAGTCCTGACCTCAGGTGATCCACCTGCCTTGGCCTCCCAAAGTGCTGGGATTACTGGGGTGAGCCACCGATTCTGGCCTCTTTTTAATTTTATTTTTAAATAGCAGTGAAAAATATTTACTCCCTCTTTCTTTTCCTCTCACCTAGATAAGAGCTTCTTTGTCTCCGTCACGTAACACATGCCCTGTGCTTCGGCGCCTGCACATCCCCATTTCTTTGGCTGCCTTAGGAGACATGTTCCATCCTCGTCCCTTAACCCCTCCCTGCTGAAAGGATGTTTCCCAGCAGCCTCCACTTTGATATGATCTTCTGGTGCTGCTGTAGACAAGGATACACTTGGAATAGGTTAGAAATGTTCCTTTCTGGCTGGGCTCGGTGACTCATGCCTGTAATCCCAGCACTTTGGGAGGCTGAGGTGGGTGGATCACCTGCGGTCAGGAGCTTGGGACATGGTGAAACTCTGTGTCTACTGAAAATACAAAAATTAGTTAGGCATGGTGGCGTGTGCTTGTTGTCCCGGCTACTTGGGAGGCGGAGGCTGAGGCTGAGACTGAGGCTGGGGCACTTGTACCTGGGAGGTGAAGATTGCAGTGAGCCAAGATCGTGCCAATGCACTCCAACTTGGGTAACCAGAGTGAAACTCCATTTCAAAAAAAAAGAAAAAAAGAAAAAGAAAAGAAAAAAGGAAAAGAAATGTTTCTTTCTCTGAACAACCTTCTCCCTCTCTGTATGTAGATGAAACCCCCCCTTGAACTAGGCACCTCATATTCTCTAAGTCATTGTGTCTGTGTGGATTGACGCCAGCTAGAACTGATGGCCAATACGGCAATTTCATCTTGTTAGTACAGAGATCTCACCTGCTATTTTTGCTTAAAGAGAAAACTACCCAGCGTATCAGCCTGAGTAAAAAAAAAATTAATGTGCTATAAAAATGCACATTGACTACTTGTCAAATCAATGTGTTTCTGGTATTTCAATTAAATTGCATAAGGATTTAATTAGAAGACCCTTACAAGAACTAAAAGTTATTTCAAAAATAAGGTATTAATTTTCTGTGTCATGAAATTAAGAAGTGATAAACGGATGAGGCAGTTTGCATGATTGATATTGACCCTTTATGAATATAGCCTGCAGTTTTTGTTTTTATATGATCCCTTCAATATGCTGTTTCAAAAAATCGTTGAGGAGTAGTCAGGAATCTTACAAAGATAAGTAGCAAAAATGCGCCTTTTTTTTTTTTTTTTTTTTTTTTTTCAGATGGAATCTATTGCTCAGGCTGGAGTGCAGTGGCACGATCTTGGCTCACTGCAACCTCCACCTCCCGGGTTCAAGTGATTCTCCTGCCTCAGCCTTTTGAGTAGCTGAGACTACAGGTGCTCACAACCATGCCTGGCTAATTTTTTTTTTTTTTTTTTTTTTTTTTTTTTTAATAGAAATGGGGTTTTGTCACATTGGCCAGACTGGTCTCAAACTCCTGACCTCAAGTGTTCCACCCACCTTTGCCTTGCAAAGTGCTGGGATTACAGGCGTGAGCCATCACACCCGGTCATCATGTTAGAATAATCCAAAGGGGTCAGGTAAGGTAGCTCCAGGAGTGGGCTGTCCTTAGGTACTGCCAAACCCAGGAGCTCAACAATATTACTGGAATTCTATTTTTCATTGTGAGTCTTGCAATTCTGCTTCACGTAATGCTGGCTTCATGTTCAGACATGCTTTCTCTGTGTGGTAGAAAAGGTGGCCCCTGCAAAATTCCTGGATCTCAAGAAGAGATGATTTCCTGCTTTCTTTTTTTTTTTTTTTTTTTTTTTTTTTGAGACAGAGTCTTGCTCTGCCGCTGGGGCTGGAGTGCAGTGGCCAGATCTCAGCTCACTGCAAGCTCTGCCTCCCGGGTTTACGCCATTCTCCTGCCTCAGCCTCCCGAGTAGCTGGGACTACAGGCGCCCGCCACCTCGCCCGGCTAGTTTTTTTTTTTTTTTTTTGTATTTTTAGTAGAGACGGGGTTTCACTGTGTTAGCCAGGATGGTCTCGATCTCCTGACCTCGTGATCCGCCCGTCTCAGCCTCCCAAAGTGCTGGGATTACAGGCTTGAGCCACCGCGCCCGGCCGATTTCCTGCTTTCTTTTCCCCGCCCGTTTTAGGGCATATATCTGTCCACAGTGGGTCACTGGCTGACCTGTAGGTATGGAAGTGCACCTGCCAAGGTGAAGCACTAGTGCTTGGCTGCCGGAATAACAGGCTGATGTCTAAGGCTGAGGAATTCTGCCCCTTGCATCATAGGGAAGAGGGAAGCAGCCATGTCCCACAGCTGGTTGTTGCTTGTAACAACCGTGGAAACTCAGTATTCATCTTAGTTCTGCTGTGTGTTTGTGGGACAGTCTTGGAATGGTTATTCTGAACTATTCCACGGCATAGGCTTGGGATGTCCAGACCTTGGCTGCCCTGCCCTGTACACTTCTATGTATTTATTAAGAATTTACCAAGGAGTCCTGCCACGTTGTGATCTTTTAGTCTTATCTAAGGCAGAAAGCCGGAAGCTGAGAGGATGGGCTTGGATGCAGAACCCCCAACTTGATCGTGTGCTGTGGGTTCTTGAGGGATGCATGGAGAGAGGCCACTCCAGAAATGGTGTCTTTTTGTTTCTTTCTTTATTTGTTTTTTTTTGTTTGTTTGTTTGTTTTTTTGAGACACAGTCTCACTCTGTCACCCAGGGTGCAATCTCTGCCTCCCAGGTTTAAGTGATTCTCCTGCTTCAGTCTCCTGAGTAGTTGGGATTACAGGTGTGCGCCATCACGCTCAGCTAATTTTTTTTGTATTTTTAGTAGAGATGGGGTTTCACCACGTTGGCCAGGCTGGTCTCAAACCCCTGACCTCTGACAACGTGCCCACCTCAACCTCTCAAAGTGTTGGAATTACAGGTTTGAGCCACCGTGCCCAGCTGATTTCTTTCTTTCTTTTTTTCTTTATTTTCAGATGTAGTCTTGCCCTCGTCACCCAAGCTGGATTGCAGCAGTGCCATCTCGGCTTACTGCAACCTCTGCCTCCTGGGTTCAAGCTATTCTCCTGTCTCGGCCTCCTGAGTAGCTGGGATTACAGGTGCCCACCACCACGCCAGGTTAATTTTTGTACTTTTAGTAGAGATGGGGTTTCTTCTGTTAAGAGCTTTGGGCTCAAACCCACATGTGCTCCCTTGATAAGCTGGGTGGGGCTCGCGTCAACATTTCCAACCCTTTTTTCCTACCTGCTTGGCACCTCCTCCTAGACCCCTATTCTATTCTTGGTCTTGCAGGTATTAACGACCTCACATTGATAAGAATTCCTCAAGGAAGGAAAGGGAAGGGCCCTGCTCAAATGGCTTGTTCCTCCCCCCGGCCCAAGCTTCTGTCTCTAATATCATGGAATCACCAAATACGGTCTCCACATAGTTATTCTTGACTATCCCATGTCACAATAGAGCAGGATGACTCAATTTGGTCTAGAGTTTGGACTGAGCCACTAATAGAATCCAACACAGGCAAGGCAAAGGTTGTGGTAATTAACGTGGAGTGTGGTGACTACAGAAAGAATTGATGGAAGCATGTGAGGAAATGTGTCATCCGGAAACGCAACAGCTCAGCTCCTGAGGCCCAGTGTGGACTTGCCTTCAGGAGGTGATGATGCTGCTTGTGACCTGTGGGTCAAAGTAAAAATTGCGTAAAATCAGTTCCCAGTGTATAAACTGATGGACGTTAAAGGTTAATTTGTAAATACCTTTATGTTTCTATGGGGAAAAAGCTTCCCAAGTTCCATATAGGTTCTTGGGCCACTGTTTATGATAGAATTATAATACTACATATTCAAAATGTCAAATGTCAGACAAAAATATTATGAATATACAGTATTTTCTTCCCCTTCTTCTCCTTCTCCTTCTCCTTCTTTCTCCTTCTCCTTCTCCTTCTCCTTCTCCTTCTCTTCTCCTTCTCCTTCTTCTCTTCTTCTTCTTCTTCTTCTTCTTCTTCTTCTTCTTCTTCTTCTTCTTCTTCCTCTTCCTCTTCCTCTTCTTCCTCTTTTTTTTTGGATATGGAGTCTTGCTCTGTCACCCAGGCTGGAGTGCAGTGGTATGATCTTGGTTCACTGCACCTCCACCTCTCAGGTTTAAGTGATCCTCCCACCTCAGGCTCCTGAGTAGCTGGGATTACAAATGTGTGCCACCACACCTGGATAGTTTTGTATTTTTTTTTTTTTTTTTTTGAGACAGAGTCTCGCTCTGTCGCCCAAACTGGAATGCAGTAGCCGGATCTCAGCTCACTGCAAGCTCCGCCTTTCAGGTTCACGCCATTCTCCTGCCTCAGCCTCCTGAGTAGCTGGGACTACAGGCGCCCGCCACCTCACCCGGCTAGTTTTTTGTATTTTTTAGTAGAGACGGGTTTCACCGGGTTAGCCAGGATGGTCTCGATCTCCTGACCTTTCGATCCGCCCGTCTGGGCCTCCCAAAGTGCTGGGATTACAGGTTTGAGCCACCGCGCCTGGCTGATAGTTTTGTATTTTTATTAGAGACAGGGTTTCACCATGTTGACCAGGCTGGTCTCGAACTCCTGACCTCAAGAGATCCACCCGCCTCGGTCTCCCAAGGTGCTGGGATTACAGACGTGAGCCACAGCACCCAGCATGTAAAGTATTTTCTCTAAGGTATAATTTAAATACCAAATAAAGGCATGCTATGTGTTTCATTTACTGTCCAATTAAATGGAGTCAAATCTCACCCTCATGTCAAACTATCCTTCAGCCTATATACTGGGACAAAGGTTTTCATGACTGTAATCACCACAAGAGCTTTCCTGTGTTGTACTTGCAGATGGCCACAGCCTCTTGGTCTGGTAGAAAAGTCTACCCGAAGCCTCTGAGAGGCCCAACATAATCAGGGACCACAGGAAACAGTACAGCAGTAACAATGAGAAGGGGATGGGGTGCTGTGGGACTCAGCAAGTGAAAGTGAAGAAACGTCAGGTTCTGGAATGTGGAATCCAGGTGGGCCACAGGCTTGAAGTCAGAGTTCCAGGGCTAGGCCGACTGAGAACTGGAGAGGCTGGGATTCACCGGGACGCATGGGATGGAAGGGGTCGTCGCCACACAGGAGCCAGCGACCCGGAAACAGGCAGCTGCAATGCAGAAAGAGGAAAAGAGATCTTTGAGGAAGCAAGGGAAAAATAATTCTGAATTAGTTTATACTGGTCCAGAAGTTTGTTTTAGTGTCAGCAATGGAGATATCAGTAAAAACCGAATCCTAGTTGTAATAGTATTTTTAATGGAATAAATGCATTTTATCGACTTGAATTAATTACTTATCTCCTTATTTTATCTTATTATATATTACAAATATATTATATGATTTTTATATATCTTTTTTTTTTTTTAATTTTAGATGGAGTCTTGCTCTGTCACCCAGGCTGGAGTGCACTGGTGTGGTCTCAGCTCACTGAAACCTCTGCCTGCTGAGTTCAAGTGATTCTCCTGCCTGAGTCTCCCGAGTAGCTGTGACTACAGGTGCATGCCACCATGCCTGGCTAATTTTTTTTTTTTTTTGTATTTTTAGTGGAGACAGGGTTTCACCATGTTAGCCAGGATGGTCTCGATCTCCTGACCTCGTGATCTGCCTGCCTTGGCTATATATATCTTATTATATATGTATATATGCTCTTCAGGCCGAGTTCTTCTCCTTCCTTTATAATTCTTTTTTTTTTTTTTTTTTTTTTTTTTTTTGAGACAGAGTCTCACTCTGTCGCCCAGGCTGGAGTGTAGTGGTGCAATCTTGGCTCACTGCAAGCTCTGCCTCCCAGGTTCATGCCATTCTCCTGCCTCAGCCTCCTGTGTAGCTGGGACTACAAGCGCCCACCACCGCACCAGGCCAATTTTTTGTATTTTTAGTGGAGACGGGGTTTCACCGTGTTAGCCAGGATGGTCTCGATCTCCTGACCTCGTGATCCGCCCGTCTCAGCCTCCCAAAGTGCTGGGATTACAGGCATGAGCCACCGCGCCCAGCCCTTTATAATTCTTATATACGTGGGGTACATTCCAGAGACCTTCATGAATGAAAACCATCTGAAATGTGTCACAGAATAATTATAAATGTGGATACATGGAGAAGAATGTGGTAGAGCAAGACACTTTGAATCGTCCACAATTCTCTCCACAACTGTCTTTTTTCCCAAGCTCTTTCAAATCTCAGATTATACCACTAAGAGATTGTTACTGTCAGTGTTGTTCTTTGTTGTAGACAAAGAGCTGTTGGCCACCCGCAGTTCTGTGCACTTTGCATGAATTCTTTGATTTTAATGCGATCATCACGAGGAGGTGGATATGACCCCTACTGTGAGGAGAGGAGACATTGGGGCTGTATTACATCACTCCTTTTATCCCAAAACTTTGCAGTTTTGGAAATGAGATAGGATGGCTTACCTTCCTTTTAACAAAGAAGGAGATCTCCAGAATTAATATGTCTGAGGCACCACTGGCAAATTTAGGTTGAAAGAGATTTGAAATAGTAATACATTGCCAGAATTGCCTGAAACATCACATCATCTTTTCCAAAGAAATAACAGGTTTCCAAAACCGTTACCCTCCCAACCTCGCCCCACTCCCACTGCATTATATTCTAAATTATTCCCACGGTGGGCCTTCATTTTGAGAATGGACGTGATGCAATATGCTACATTCTAGGAACTGGCAGCAGAAGAAAACTCTCAGAGTTTTCAGTGCTGGGATCATAGATAAGGTGGCCAGTAGACACGGGTTTCCCAACACGATTCATTCCTCATGAAAACCCTGAGTGCATGTCAACAAGTTCTTTTTCTAGATGTAGGCGTCTCTGTCTTTGCTTTTTAAAATTCTTATGGGTGAGAAGAAAATCCACCCAGCGAAGCTGCAGCTGGGCCCTCGGACGGCAGTCAGCAACGATGCTTCCGTGACCGGGCGGTGCGTCTGAACTCGTGTTTTCCTTCACGCATCTGTAAAGTGGTAGGTGACTGTAAAAATGATTACAAGCTTCGAAGCAGTGAGCACACTAACTGTAAAATTCCTGGGTGATGAAGATGCCAGCAACCAAAGCAGGTGATTTTTGTCTCCTGGGATTCCCTTCAGCAGCAGGGCTGGCTCAGTTATGCTGGGCGCTTAGAGCACTTGGTGGCCTGCCCACTGCCTCCACCTGGTGAAGAATCTAGAGCATCTGGCACCAGCATACAAGATCTGCAAAGAAACTCTCTACTTCATGCTACAGAATATTCAGCAAGTCAGTGGAAATAGCGATACCAACCTACAAAGTACAGGAAAGGTGTTAAAAGAATGTGTAAGATTTAAGTAAATTCTCTACATTCATATTTTATCTATTAATCAAAGTCCCAAATAGGTCATAACTTAGTTACTTTAAAACAACTTGTTTTTAGGGCCTGGTGTGGTGGCTCACTCCTGAAATCCCAGCACTTTGGGAGAACAAGGCAAAAGGATCACTTGAGGTTAGGAGTTCGAGATCAGCCTGGCCAACATGGCAAAACCCCATCTCTACTAAAAATACAAAAATTAGCCAAGTGTAGTGGTGCTCGCTTGTAGTCCCAGCTACTCAGGAGGCTGAGGGAGGAGAATCATTTGAACCCAGGAGGTAGAAGCTGCAATGAGCCAAGATCGTGCCACTGCACTCCAGCCTGGGAGACAGAGCAAGACTCTGTCTCAAAACAACCCCCCCCCGCCACAAAACACCATTGATTTTAGTTGATTTTAAAATACAGAGGCATATAAAAAAATGTGATTTTGATTGCACCAAGATAACTTGTACTGATTTTTTTCATGGTTAACAAGTTACCTTCACATAGAGCATTTAAGTAGACTAGACAGCTATAAAATAAACTTTTCCCTTCATTACATTCTTCCCCCCAAATTGCTACTTTTTCTTATTTTTCCAGAAAAAAATAAACACATACCTCAGCATGTATGTGCACATTTAAACACACACACACACACACACACAAAATACTACTTTAAATCCAGCAATATCTGGTGATAACCGCCCATCTTCATAAAGCTGGCCCAGTACCTGGCAGTTCTACGTCCTGTGCAAGCATCATTAACTGTGCACATAACAGCATGTAAAGTGCATTTTGGTCTGGATTTATATTATCTACTTATTTGCATTTCAAAAGAAAAAGTTTTGTCTTGCTTTTGCCCTGATTCCTTTCTGTCTTCACTCAGTTTATAAGGAAAATAATAAAAATACATAAATAAATATGTAACACTCATGCTCAGAGACTAAAGCAGTTATTAAGATAATTCTAAGAGAAACTACCGAAATACACAGCAGAAAAATAAAGGACTAGTAAATATATATTTATAACTTTTAATACTTAAATTGTCCCCATGAGAGACTGTCAACTTGACTGTAACTAGATTCCATATGTATTTTATATATTATTACACATATTGAAAAGATATATCACAATGACATTTAAAATGGATGAATGCAATTTACCCGTCCATTGACTTCGCAGTCACTCCACGTGGTGCTCTGGACGACACAAAGATAGCACACTGGAGTTCTGAAGGATGCTACTCTACATGGAGAATAGTACCTGCAGAAAAATGGCAATCAGGCGTTATAAACACAGCAAATGCCTTGCTAGCCGTCAAAATAAAGGGCTTTTTATAGTCTGTAGATTCCCAAGTAACTATAGAAATCTTGCCTCCTTTCAAGTGACAGATTGTTTGATAGAAAGTCAACTTGTTGGGTGGAATGAGCTGGGACCAGGAGAAGGAGAAAGGGAGGAGTGAGAAACAGGCAAAGGCTCATTTTAAAAACTATGTCTGCATGTATTCCCTCCAGACCATTTGCCTTTCCTTAGGTTGCAGCACGCTGGTGTCAACTGTGCCCTGCTACGTTAAAAGAAATGAGACTTTGATTTGATTTGATCTATCTGGGAAGAGCTACATAAACTATGAATCATGATTGATTAATTCATGTTGAAATAGTTTTGCAAACATGTTTCTTTCTTGGGGTAGGAAAGACATATGTGCTTAGTCCTGAAGAGAATGAACTCTTCCCCTACTTCATGTCATATTTTCTCAACTAACTTTTATTGAACACAGTTATGCACTAAATATCATCCAAGGTGCCATAAGGAACCAAATGAGGCCTGTTTTTGTGCACAGGAGATTTACAAGCCGGCAGAAGGAAATGTGTAAACATGACCTATAGCCACAGTGCAGGAGGAAGCTGTTGTAGAAGGAAATTCCATGACTGAAATGAAGTCTTTGAGTACTTGGGATGGGAAGAGCCTTTGGCAGCTTGGGGATGGCATCCATGAGCGCTAGGCTTGGCATCAAGCCTCACTTTTCCTGACATCATGTGCTAGGAAGGCCTGCACAATCAGGGTGACTGAGGAACGGTGAGAATCATTTGAGGGCCAGAATCCAAGGGCAGCAACACCCTTGGGGGCTAAAGGGAGGCTAATGTCTCCATTCCAGGGGAGGCTCAGGAAAGACGTCCTTGCCCCTGTGACATTTGGCAAGAGCCCTGGAGGCTGAGCAGGAAGGGGGTGGCATCAGAGCTCAGAAGAAACAGCCTGAAGAAACTGAGCCGTGAGTTATGAGCCTGATACACCTGCCAAGGAATGGCTGGTGGGAGAAGAAGCAGGAAGGTGCTGTAACTTGAATATTTGTCCCTTCCAAAACTCATGCTCACATTCAATCCCCAGGGCCGCAATATTTAGAAGTGGGGCCTTTGAGGGATGAGGTCAAGAGGGCTCTGTTCTCATGAGTGGATTAACACTCTTCCTTCCTTCCTTCCTTCCTTCCTTCCTTCCTTCCTTCCTTCCTTTTTCCCTTCCTTTTCCCTCCTTCCTTCCTTCGTTCCTTCCTTCCTTTTCTTCCTTCCTTCCTTTCTCTCTCTCTTTTCTTTCTTTCTTTCTTTCTTTCTTTCTTTCTTTCTTTCTTTCTTTCTTTCTTTCTTTCTTTCTTTCTTTCTTTCTTTCTTTCTTTTTTTCTTTCTTTCTTTCTTTCTTTCTTTCTTTCTTTCTTTCTTTCTTTCTTTCTTTCTTTCTTTCTTTCTTTCTTCCTTCCTTCCTTTTCCCTTCCTTTTCCCTCCTTCCTTCCTTCTTTCCTTCTTTCCTTCCTTCCTTCCTTTTCTTCCTTCCTTCCTTCCTTCCTTCCTTCCTTCCTTCCTTCCTTCCTTCCTTCCTTCCTTCCTTCCTTCCTTCCTTCCTTCCTTCCTTCCTTCCTTCCTTCTTTCTTTCTTTCTTTCTTTCTTTCTTTCTTTCTTTCTTTCTTTCTTTCTTTCTTTCTTTCTCTCTCTCTCTCTCTCTCTCTCTCTTTTTTTTTTGATGGGGTCTTGCTCTATCACCCAGGTTGGAGTACAGTGATGTGATTTTGGCTCACTGTAATCTCCACCTTCCAGTTTCAAGCAGTTATCCTGCCTCAGCCTCCAGAATAGCCGGGACTACAGGCGTGAACCACCACATTTAGCTAATGTTTGTGCTTTTAGTAGACAAGGGGTTTCACCATGTTGGCCAGACTGGTCTCGAACTCCTGATCTCAGGCAATCTGCCCACCTTGGCCTCCCAAAGTGCTGGGATTACAGGCATGAGCCACTGCACCTGTCCAGTGGATTAACACTTTCATGGGCTAATGGATTAATGGGCTTTCATGAGTGGGGAACTGGTGGCTGTGTAAGAAGAGGGAGAGAGACCAGAGCTAACACATTAACACTCTCAAGCCCCTCCCCATGTGATGTACCGTGCCATCCTGGGACTCTGCAGAGAGGCCCCACCAAGAAGAAGGCCCTCAACAGATGTGGCCCTGCAACCTTGGACTTCTCAGCCTCCATAACCGTAAGAAATACATTTTATTTCTTCTCAATTCTAAGCAACACAAAAGAGATGAGGAGAGTAGGTTTTCGGTTCACTTGTGGAGACCCCCAGCGGCATGCCTGGCCCTTTTCTCCAAGCACTCAGAGTCATGCCCCTCCACTTACTCACTCCTGCTGGGCTGCCTGGCTCAGATGAGAGGGAAGATGAACGTCTGTCTTAGCTTTGCCAGGTGGCGATCCTTGGGCTCTTCTTGTGAGTATTAACTCACACAAAATCTTATCATGCATCCCAGAGGGCCGTGACTGGCTTCTCCAGGAAACGTGGTGTTTACAGGTGTCCTGAGGCACCGTGCCAGACCTGTGGGGACAGGACTGTGGTGTGGGAGATGCCTGCTACCAGGGGCTGCATGACTGTTGTGTGGGAGATGCCTGCTCCCCGGGGCTGCATGGACAATGGACTTTAATCAGACACCATTGCTTTCTGATGCTGTGATCTGGGACTTGGTGAGTCCCAGTTTCCTTACCTGTAAAATAGGGAAAACAGTAGTGATGCAGGGCAGGGAAGCCATTTCCACACTGCTGATAAAGACATAATCGAGACTGAGTAATTTATACAGAAAAAGAGGTTTAATAGACTCACAGTTTCACAGTTTAATAGACTCATAGTTTCCCAGTGGCTGGGGAGGCCTCACAATCATGGTGGAAAGCAAAAGGTACATTTTACATGGTGGCAGGCAAGAGAGAATGAGAGCCATGAGAAAGGCGGAACCCCTTATAAAACCATCAGATCTCATGAGAGTTATTACTAAGACAAAAATATTATGGGGGAAACTGGCCCCATGATTTAATTATCTCCCGACAGGTCCTTCTCACAACATTATGGGAGCTACAATTCAAGATGACATTTGGGTGAAGACATGGCCAAACTGTATCAAGTCCCCAGTTGAGGGTTAGCCCGGGAAGGTTGTTGGTTTTGCTCTGAGGAGAATACCAGGTGAGCTGGTGGCGGAAGAAAGCAGCTTTACTGAGGGGCCACTGCTGCGTCTCCACAATGCCCCCACAGAGCAGGGCTACCCACTAGGTAGAGCACTGAGAGGAGCAGCTCAGGACAGTTCTGCAGTCATAGTTTTACCCAGTCTCACTCTGTCTCTCAGTCTGGAGTGCAGTGGCGCGATCTCAGCTCACTGTAACCTCCGCCTCAGCCTCCTGAGTAGCTGGAATTACAGGCACATGCTGCCAAGCCCAGGTAATTTTTGTGTTTTTAGTAGAGATGGGGTTTTGCCATGTTGGTCAGGCTGGTCTCGAACTTCTGGCCTCAAGTGATCCACCTGCTTCGGGCTCCCAGATTGCTGGGATTACAGGCATGAGCCACCATGCCCGGCCATTTTTACTCATCTTAATTACAAGCATATTAAAAGGCAACTGTGAGGCCAGGCATGGTGGCTCACGCCTGTAATCCCAGCACTTTGGGAGGCCAAGGCAGGCGGATCACAAGGTCAGGAGACGGAGACCATCCTGGCTAACATGGTGAAATCCCGTCTCTACTAAAAGTACAAAAAAATTAGCCAGGCATGGTGGGGGGCACCTGTAGTTCCAGCTACTCGGGAGGCTGAGGCAGGAGAATTGTGTGAACCCGGGAGGCAGAGCTTGCAGTGAGCCGAGATCATGCCACTGCACTCCAGCCTGGGCGACAGAGCGAGACATCTTCTCAAAAATACATACATACATAAATAAATAAAAAATAAAAGGCAACTATGCAGAAATTTCTAGAAAAGGAATGGTAACTTTTGGGTTATCAAGTTGCTGCCATGGAATGGGGTGTTTAACTCCCAGGCGTTGCCATAGCAATGGTAAACTGACATGGCACTGGTGGGAGTGTCTTATGGAGAGTTGCTTTCACCTCTTCCTTGTTATAGCAGGTCTTCAATCTCGTCCAGAGCCCGAGTCCCCACCTCCGGAGTTGAGTCCCACCTTTCACCTTAATAGTGCCCACCTCAGGACTGCTGCTTCTCCAGTTCATGTACCATGTTTATAACCAGTGTGCATACATGTTCATTGTCCTTTTCACCACCTCCATCATCTTCTTCACAGATAACTACAGGTTTGGGTTTGAGTCTTGACATCGCCATCCACCAGCTGTTCTTGGGTGGGCTGCCTCATGATCTGAGCTGGAGTTCTCCAACCTATTCAGGGAACACAATACCTTGTAGACTACTGGGAGGGTTAACATGGACATGTATGAAACACCTGGTCAGATGGCCAGTACACGGTGCACAGCAGATACTCAATAATTCAAGTGCGACACTTTGCCAAGAAATAAGACTGAAGCATTCTACATTTAACAGATTGGACCCCTTGGAAACTGTGCCACCCAAAGTCAGCTTTCTCCTCCTTTATTTTGTGATACGGAAAACTGTGTCATGTCCTGAGAGTTATTCCTGCATCCCCAGCTGGACTTGATCCTGCCCACAACTCTCTCATCCTGTCCGGCATTGCTGCAGTGTCTCAAGGCTGAGATTCCACATGTGTGTCTTCACCCTCTGTTCACAGGCCGCACACCCAGTAAGGGAAAGTGAGGCAGACAGGCTGTGAACCTGGGGATGCCACCAAAACCAGGTCACAGACCAAGTCACCCTTCAGACAGGCAGTAAAGAGTTGGCTCCCCTGTGTGCCTTTCCTGCTGTGGGGCGCAAATCCCATGACCTTTGGGAATACCCAACTTTGCAAATTCAACCGTAATAGATAATTTCCCTCTAAAATGCAGTAAAGTATGACTGAAAATGTAACTGGCCTCCTCGCATCATTAATGCTATTACGCAAAAGGAATTAGGAAATTTACAAGCTCTGAAAATACAGTCCAACCAGAGCACTTGCCAGAGGTGTTCACAATTCACTATTGCTTGTTTGTGTGCACATCTTGCCATGAGACCACCCAAGCCATATGCTGGAATCATCTTAGGAGCTCATTGTTCAGCTTTTCTGGATGCTCTTCATTCTGTCTAAACTGGAATATTACTATAAGTTTATAGTAGAAAAATGTGATTATTTTATAATAATGAGCTCAATCGTCTAATCGTTGTCCAGTGGCTTCATGGCCCCGGGAGCGGCACAGGGATGGGATGCAGGAGAAGCACTGCCGGCTGTCACACCTCCCATGCAGGTGGGCTTCACGGTTCTCCAAGAACCTCTTCTCTCCCAGACTTTCGGGAAAAAGCACCTTCTGGGCTCATGTAGGGCCCTGCACTTTCACTCTGGGGGCACTGACAAATACAAACAGAATTCAGGTGAGTGATACAAAGGAAACAGATAAAGCGTTTGGTGGGGAGAGAGGTGTGGAGGCTCCTTTGGTTTGAAAGATCAAGGCTCAATCTCACGTCTCTAAAGAGGAGAGATTTTACCTGAGAAGTAAACATTGGGAGCACCAGGCATGGGAGGTCTATGGCAAGGGCTGGGGGCAGGGGAAGCTGGGGCCAGAGGGGGCCAGAGGACATCTGGTGTGTTTCAGGGAGGTTGAAGGGGTAAGGCCAGGATGGGTGGGGCCTGGGCAGAGGGGAGGGGTGAGGGAGGCCAGAACCGGGCAGGGCCCAGGCTCTGCTTGGGTGTTCATGGGTTCTTTTGTCTGCAGAGCGTTAGGAAGCCAAGTAGGGCCTTCAGTAGGCATAAGGTGATGAGGTTCACGCTGTTGGATCCCACGTATGCCCCGGGGAAGGGATGGTTGGGAAGTCTGAGAGGAAGCAGGAGAGCGTTAGGAGCACATGGATGCCATCCAGAATGGAGATGGCTGTGGCTTGGAAGGAAAAGAAATCACACAGCTCGGGGTCAGGATACATTTGGAGGTCCGGTCCACCGAGCTTGCTGGTGGGGAAGATATGCACCAGAAAAGAAAGAGGACATCCAGGACAATTTTTTCTGCCCCCTCCCCGCCCAGCCAATCCATACATTGTCCAGAAGTAGGAAGCAGTAGCTTCATTTTATGGTCAGGATTCTTGGGGCTCAGATGGGTTAAGTAATTGGTCAAAGTCTTGCACAAACCCTGAGAGTACAGAGGTAGAAAATGAATCCAGGTCTTCCATTCTGAAACATAAGCTGTTTCGCTGTGTCACTTCTCCTCTTCATTTTCATGCCAGTTCCAAGAATTAACACTGCAGTTAGCTTTCTGTTTCATTTCCCAAGATACTATGTAACAACGAAGAAACCTTAAGAAAAGAACAGGAATGTCTCACATGGATGCAGGGCCAGCCTGATTCTCTGTCAAAGCCACTAGTTCCTACACTCTGGGTTCCAATACAAAGAATGCACATTTATGCAGCCGGAATGGGCCAAGGACTACGCGTCGCACAGCTCTGGGGAGCAGAGTAGAAAGCTGCGCCAGGCCTGTCTGGTCTGTCTGAATGGAACGGGTCGCAGACCCCATTCGGCTTGGAGATTCTGATGAACTTTCTTTTCTTTGGGTTGGATTTAACATGTAATACTTTCCCCCAGTTGTAAGTTGAAGACTAAAAGATGGGAAGTTTTTTACCAGCTACACTTCTTCCCACCCTTACTTCCCCTGCAGTTGTCATCACTAATCATCCGACTGCCCCATCAACCCCCCGAAACCCAAGGCCTGTTGGTGGTAGAATATTAAGCTGAAGGGCAGACTGCTGTAGAAGTCATCAGTTCTCTCTGATCACAGTGTCCAGACAGTCCCTCTTCACCAGGCACCTGCTCCCTATAGATACGGCATTTCAGATCTACCATGTGGTAATTCCAGACAACTCACTCATTTATGCTGATCGGTGCAAATTTTATTTTAGCCTCCAAACAGTTTTCTTCCCCAGTCTGTTAAAAGAAAACAAAACCAGAACACCTGTCTCTCTCTCTAGTTACAGATAGGAACACTTACCCATATCATGGCATCAGTATTTGACCGAAGCCCTGGAGAGTGTCCGGCACCGTGTTAGGAACTGAATACAAAACTAAGATGTAAACCAGTCCCTCAAGGAATCTATGGACTGGTGAGATCAGCTAACTGTGCACCTGGAGGGAATACACTTAGAAATAACTGCGAATTCTGCAGAAATGCTAAGGGGTTCCCAGTCTCGTTTCTATGAGGCCTGTTAATTGCTGAGTTGTTTTGTCTCTGGGCTATGGAACCCCGATAGTGTGCCCTAGGTCTTTAATTTCTTCATCTCTACAGAATAATCTCAATGGAGTCATTGCATGTGTTTATTCATACTTCTCAATGTGGAAGTGAACTCTCTATGGTGTAAAAACCTATCCAGGAAGCACCTGACAAGCTGGAATCCTCAATGACCTGGGATTGCTATAGTTGCTAATAGGAACAATCTTTTTTTTTTTTTTTTTTCTGTTTTTGAAATGGGGTCTTGCTCTGTCATCCAGGCTGGGGCGATCTTGGCTCACTTCAGCCTCTGCCTCCTGGGATCAAGCGATTCTCCGGTCACAGCCTCCTGGGTAGCTGGGATTATAGGCGGGCGCCACCATGCCCAGCTAATTTTTGTATTTTTAGTAGAGACCGGGTTTCGCCGTGTTACCCAGGCTACTCTCGAACTCCTGGCCTCATGTAATCTGCCCGTCTCAGCCTCCCAAAGTGCTGGGATTACAGGTGTGAACCACCACGCCCGGCTGGAACAATCTTGATATTAGGGTGAACAAGTGATTTCATAGCTTTCTCCAAAGGAGGAAACACTGGGAGCGTCCACCTGAGAATCAACACCGTGGATCATTCTGGGGAGTTAATAGTTTTGAGATGTGTCCCAAGATAACTGTTAGCTTGAATCACCATGTGGTGATCAAACCATGCTGATCCTAAGAGCCAGGTAAGGACCAAAGGGTGTCCTTCGGGTGAAATCCCCAGGTGGAAGATCCTTCCACTTCTGATGATAGAATTCTATTACTCTGCCTATAGTTTGGGGAAACAACACTTTACAAATAGAGGACAAGATCCATTTTGCCAAGAAAAACCATATGGATTTAGCTGCTGCTAACAACGGTTAGGAAGGAACATCAATAAAAAGCAAGCCTATGGAACGACTCCTTCCCCAAACGGTGCTTGTTACAGAACGCAGGCCCCAGCAGGCCTGGTCCATCCTCCACATTCTTTCCTCTCTGACTTATTTTTACTTTCTGTTTGAATTGGCTTGGTTTTATTTTGCCCTAAACTGTCTCTGTAGTCATCCCCCGACAGAGTTTCGAGAGTGAAAGTCCGATCCGCCCACGCTTCACAGAACTCAAGCGGAGCCTTCTCAGGAGTCACTTGACGTCAAGGCTGACTTTTAAATTTGCCAAAAAGGCATTCTTTGGGGAGCGGTCGGCACCGTCACTTTCCCTCTTTACAGAGCTGCTACTGGCTGCTGGAATGCAAAACCCACAAACTGCATTTCAAAACTTAATTCGATGCATAGATGAGAGGAAAGGGGCTTCAGGCATCGATGCTATTGTTTTTAACCAACATGTTTTAATATATCATTTATATTTTATTTTTTTTCTTCCCCTAATTTTTAAACTTTTTGTTTGTTTGTTTTACAGGCCAAGCCTACTGCTGTTAGAAAACATATTTAGAAATCACTTGGATCTTCCCTGCCTGAACATCATATATTTAGTTACCTTGTGTGTTTAGATGAAGAGTGCTTCAGATCTCAAAAAAAAAGTATTTTATTTGAAAGCTTGTTTTCTGCTTATTTACACTATTAATTTAGAGTCCAGGGGAATCTCTAAATTTGCCTCTAGAAACCACATAATCACCTAATAATACCTTTCCTGACTCTACTTTCTGACACAAGTGACTTTTGAAACACTTCCATCTTCCCTTTCTATTTCATGTGCTGCACTCCACTCTTTTTTCCTTATTTTTTTTTTACAGTCCGTCATGGAGTATTTGTTTACCAAATGTTACTTTTCTTGGATCCAATCTATTTTTGAAGAGTGCAAAAGCAAACAACTGTTTGAAGATGTCAAGCTTCATTTTATTTATGCATGAATAACACAAATAACTTGAAAATGACCTAGTCTGTTTTTCTCAGATTTAGATAGAAAAACTGCTTCCGGCCAATGTTTATGCCAATTTGTTCATGCCAAGTTTCCAGTTTCGGTGCCAACTGGTTTTTACGGCCAAGTTGTAAACCTTCGGTAAACATGGCTTATAATGAAAAGTGCAACACAGCCTGAACCCTGGCACCAGGGGACGGATGTAAATTTATTCTAAGAACAAAATTCTAACAGGAACAGGAGGGGAGCTAGGCTGGCTACAAAGTGTTCCCACCATAATATGGAAAGCATACAGATGATGATAGATTTGATTACTCAGAGCCCATTAGGCCCACTTAGGCACTTTATGTATTTTCTTTGCTCTGGATGCTGAGTCGTTTCATGCTCAATTTGAAGTGACTGGCTCATTGTCTCAGGGTGGTTCTAGAACTTTGCCTTCAGGTGGGGCTGGGGAGGGAGCCCTGGCATTTCAAGACAGGTGGAGGTGATATGGTTGGGCTCTGTGTCCCCACCCAAATCTCATGTTGAAATGTAATCCCCAATGCTGGAGGTGGGCCTGGTGGGAGGTGACGGGGCCATGGGGTGGCTTCTTACAGTCTAATACCACCCGCTGGGTGCTGTCGTCCCTGTCGTGAGTTCTTATGGGGGTGGCTTCTCGTGGTTTAACACCATCCCCCTTGGTGCTGTCATCCCTGTTGTGAGTTCTTGTGAGATCTGGTTGTTTAAAAATGTGTGGTACCTCCCCCGTTGCTCTCTCTTCCTCCTGCTCCAACCACATGAGATATGCAGCCTCTCCTTCGCCTTCTGCCGTGATTGTAAGTTTCCTGAGGCCTCCCTAGAAGCAGAAGCCGCTATGCTTCCTGCACAGCCTGTGGAACCATGGGCCAATAAAACCTTTTTCTTTGTAAGTTACCCAGTCCCAGGTATTTTTTTATATCAATATGAGAATGAACTAATACAGTGGGTATGTTCATCTGCATGCATCAAGGTACAGAAAAAGGAATCAAATGTTTTATTTTAACATCAGTTCAAAAATGTCCATCCATGTCAACTTCTTCTCTCCTAATACATTGCATTCAGTATGTCCTTTGCAAAAGCTAAAAAAATTATATCCCTCCCATTTATCACCCTCCACAGCTTCCCATTTTCTTCAAGTAAGCCCCACACTTCTTTCTGGACCCTCAAGATCTCCCCTGCACCTCTAAGGCAGGGGTGAAGCTTTCTGTCTATAAACTCATCTCTCTCTCTCTCTCCACTCCCCAACTGAGCTCTCAAGGGACACTGACATCCTTTCTGTTTCTGGAACACCCCAAGCTAATACTGTCTCAGAGTTTCTAGCGCCCCCTCTGCAGGAAAACCCTTTCTTATGTCCGACTTGGCTGGCTCCTTCTCTCTGCACACATCTCACTCAGACTCTGAGAAACATACCCCCAAATATTCCATCAAAAACAGCTCTCACCCACCCCCTCCATCCCCATCTATCATGTTGTTGGTTTTTCTTCATAATGTATTTGAAATTGTTTGCTTGCTTATTAATTTACTTACTGATTAGAATGCAAATGAGATTCAAATGTCAATTTACAAGTGCCTGGATGCTTTTTTACCATTTTTCAGCCATATTCCTAGGACTGGGGTACACAGAGATTACTCAATACAAACTTGTTAAATGAAATCAATGCTTATTAAACCTATGTCTCCTGTTTACAGGGCAGAATGCCCAGTGTCACAGGTGCAGCGATGGATGAGCCGCAGTCCAAGAGCTCACGGAACGGCTGCGTGGGCTACACACCTGTGTGTGCAGTCACAGAGAGCTTGTGTTGGGGTCGCCACAAACCCTCCAGGGCCACGGGGATCCAGGCCCGGACTCCTGGGGGAACTTCTCTGCAGGCACTAAAGGGTGGGTGGGTGTCCAGCAGGGAGACAGGGAAGAGGGTGACCCACGCCATACTCATGGTGCTTGTGGCCAACGTAGTCATGGTTATGTACACACGGGACCTGCCATCCCGGGCAGCTTTCATGGTGTTGCTGTGGTGAGAGTGAGGCCCTGCTTCAGTGTCTTGTTGTGTCCAGGTAGAACTTACTTTTGAGAAGGGAGCCAGAAGTTTCCTTTTGCATAAAAAGTGAGACAGTCCAGACTGATAGTGAGCTGGGAGAGTGTCACGGACTTTGAGGGACCTTCATCATCAGAAGGAAAACTTTTAAAAGTGCTCACTTCTTATCAGTAGGATGAAGTCCAGGGCTTCCTGTGTGGTGGATTTCCTTGGATAGTCCTGACTAAGTCAGAGCCAAAGGACTTAGAGGTATCCAGGTATCAAAAGAAAGCCAATTTCAGTTCAGGCCTTGCTGAGCCTCCTTGCTGTCCTGAATCTAGGAACCCCAGTTCCACACCACCGGTCATGATCTGAATGTTTGTGTTCCCCCAAAATGCATAGGTCAAAATCCTCACCTCCAAGGTGATGGTATCAGGAGGTCAGGCCTTGGGAGGCGATGAGGCCATGAGGGTGGGGCCCTCACAAATGGAATTGGTGCCCTTATAAGAGAGACCCATGAGAGCTCCCTCACCCCTTCCTCCCTGTGAGGACACCACAGGAAGGCAGGGCTGTGTATGATGCAGAAAGCAGGTCCTCGCCAGACACCTTGATCTCCAACTTCCAGGCTCCACAGTGGCAAGAAATAAATGTGTGTTGTTTAAGCTGAGACGTGCAGTCTATAGTATTTTGTTCAAGTAGCCCACATGGCTAAGACACCAGCCTACCAGTCCTTGATATCAGAGCATCACAGCACAGGCTATGGCCCATACAGGCTCACTTACTGAGGCAGTCTTAAGAAAGAACTAATGTGGTAGGTAGAAGCAAGCCCCTTTCATCATGGACAGATATCTGCACCCTGTTATGTGTTTGCAGGTTCGGAGTCTGTATGCCATAGTGACAGACTCTGGAAGACACATACCTGGAAATGATTTAGGGAAGAACCAAGGGGAACTGGGGACTGGGCAGAACTGGTGAACTAACCAGGAGAAATGGTGTGCGAGGTCCCCTAAATCAAGAGCTTCCCCCACTGCAGGGTTGCAGGTACACAGGGCTCTGCACTCCCAACAGGGGCCCCTTTTCCCATCTGTCCAACCAGGAGGTCTGTAAGGCAGCTTTGTTTTTCTGTTTTTGTTTTTATTTGTGGAGATGGGGTCTCACTAGACTGTCTCCTGGGTTCAAGCAATCCTCCAGCCTTTCAAAGCGTTGTGATGACAGGTGTGAGCTCTTTTGATTCCTCTCTCTTGGCATCTCTGAATTTGGTTAGGGATGTAGCTCAACTGTACAGAGAATTTCATAGGAGCCCTAATATCTTGTCCATTGACAGCAAGTGTCCATGTACAGAACAAAATATTCTGTCAAACCTCCACTCAGGATGATCTACAAACAAAATTTAATAGTTTCATCACTGTTCTCCAACCTTTCAACAAAACACAAAACCTGTTTCTTAAATATATAACTGTGAAAAATATTAGAAAACACTCTGTCCTGTTTTTCTGCTGACACAAAAATCGTCCTTGTTGGCTGGTGCAGTGGCTCACGTCTATAATCCCAGCACTTTGGGAGGACGAGGCTGGAGGATCACCTGAGGCTGGGAGTTCAAGACCAGCCTGACCAACATGGTGAAACCTCATTTCTACTAAAAATACAAAAATTAACCAGATGTGGTGGTGCATGCCTGTAGTTCCAGCTACTTAAGAGGCTGAGGCAGGAGAATCACTTTAGTTCAGAAGGCGGAGGCTACAGTGAGCTGAGATTGCACCATTGCACTCCAGCCTGGGTGAAAGAGCGAGACTGCATCTGAAAAAGAAAATTGTTCTTGTTGTGATATATGCATGCATATACACGCACACACACACACACACACACACACACCATGAAATATTATTCAGCTTTAAAAAGGAAGAGGATCTTGCCCATTTGTGACAGTGTGGATGAACCTGGAGGACATTATATTAGGTGAAATAAGCCAGGTGCAGAGAGACAAACACCACATGATCTCATTTACATGTGGAGTCTAGAAATGTTGATTCACAAAAGCAGAGAATAGAACAGAGGTTGCCAGAGTCCAGCGGATGGTTGGATGGGGAGCTGCTGATCAAAGGGCATCAACTTTCTATTATAAGAGGAATGAATTCTAGAGAACCAAGGTTCGGCGTGGTGACTATAGTTTACAATAAGGTCTTGTATACTTGGGATTTGCTGAGAAAGTAGATTTTAAGTGTTGTCAAGACACACACACACACACAAACGGAAGGTGGTGGACGTGTTAATTAGCTTGATTGTGGTAATCATTTTACAAAGTATATGTATCTCAAAGCATCACATTCTACACCTTGAATATATACTATTTTTATCTGTCAATTAATCCTCAGTTAAGCTGAAAAACGTTAAAAACTAAAATAAATAAAAACAACTTCTTGGAATCCCAGGGGAAGAAGAAGAACGCTAGGATGTCCCACGACAGCACGGCTCCGAGAAAACATGGCTAAAAGATGCTGCTGTTCCTCCGCCAAGGACACTTTTGTCGTTCGTTTGTTCAACCAGGGATAAGTTCTCTGTTTCTCAAAGAGCGATTCTCCTCCCTCAGTCCCGGGTCGCTAAGACATCAGGGGAGCTAATGTGAGTTCCAAGAACAAGGAGACAACAAAGGGAGCTGAGAGTCCACAGCAGCAGCAAAACAGATGCTGCTTCACACGCCCTTTGCTAAGAGTCCTGGAGTCTGAAGTCTCCGCGGCTGATTTAAAAGCAAGTTCCTGAGGAAGGAGCCAGAAAGTTCTCTGAAACCAGTAGTGGAAGCTACTCTCTAATAAAGCAAAATGTTACCATGCTTCTGGAAAGATTCCATACATCAAATACACATTGAATAAAAAGGACAATTTGATTAACTAAGGCCGACTTCTTTTCTCAAATTGACTTTGAAAAGGAATTCAGAACAATAAAAAGGCCGCACCCTGACTTGAAAGCTTTAGCTGCTCAAGAGAGAATTCACGAGGCATTTGCAAGGGGCTGCTGTGATCAACATGTTTGTAAAAATAGGATGAAGGACAGCCTGTAAATTTCAAATGACAAATGAGAAGAAAAGCACACAAAGGAGAAAATGATCAATTCAAGGCCCAAATGCCCACGTCGTGTAAAACGTAAAGCATTGAACACACATGCGGTTGGCCTGTGTTGAACATGTGTGACATGGCCGCGTGCAGTGGCTCGCACCTGTAATCCCAGCACTGTGGGAGCCTGAGTTGGGCAGATCACTTGAGCTCAGGGGTTCGAGACCTGCCTGGTCAACATGGTGAAACCACGTCTCTACTAAAAATACAAAAATTAAGCTGGTGTGGTGGCATGCACCTGTAACCCCAGCTACTCAGGAGGTTGAGGGATGAGAATTGCTTGAACCTGAGAGGTGTGGGTTGCAGTGAGCTGAGACCTTGCCACCACACTCCAGCCTGGGCAACACAGCAAGACTCTGTGGAAAGAAAGAAGGAAGGAAGGAAGGAAGGAAGGAAGGAAGGAAGGAAGGAAGGAAGGAAGGAAGGAAGGAAGGAAAGAAAGAAAGAAAGAAAAAAGAAAGAAAGAAAGAAAGAAAGAAAGAAAGAAAGAAAGAAAGAAAGAAAGAAAGAGAGAAAGAAAAGAAAGAAAGAGGAAGGGGAGGGGAGGGGAGAGGAGGGGAGAGGAGAGGAGAGAGAAGAGGAGAAGGAAGATACATGATAGGCCTCCTCTGCCCTTGTTTCTAGAGCTGCCTGCTGCTGCCTCTTCACGCTTTGCCCGAGGCCAGAGAATCCCATGGACGATGCTATTTCGTGGCATCACTTTGAACTACTGCAAGTTTCCTTGTGTAGCCCCCAAAACACAGGAATGGCTGCAGTTTAGCTGGGCCGGCTTCAAAACCAAGACACAGTTGATGCACTTTACAATGTACTAATCTATTTTTCACTCCATGAACAAAAACTGAGGCCTACTAGCTTCCCCAGAGCTGCTCAAGATGCCAGAGCCGTGGTGGGGGGTGAGGGGAAGGGCATGAAGGTGCCCATAGTGCTTATAATCTAGGAAAGCGGGACAGGGACAGGCAGACAGGAAAACAGCGGAAAAGGCAGAGAACAAGGTTGTGAAAAGTGCTCTGTAGCTGGAGAGAGAGAGATGTTGGTGACTCTGAGTAAGGCATGATATTAGCAATACAGGGAGGTGCTCTGACTTGGTGTGATCTCAAAGTTGATAGGATTGCTCAAAGATTAAGTATTCAGACTAAAAGAAAGAGGGAGGGACTAGGATAAATTAAATTATCAGCTGGTTTACTGAGAATAATCAGAGAAGAAGACATTCAGAGACACACCAAGACAGGGAGATGACAAGTACATGGTAAGATCCGAGCACGCATAATTTGGGGGAACAAGACTCTAGACAGCCTCTAGAGAGAGCCGTGTTGAAGGCCCTGTGACCCAGCACAGAGAAGGCAATGGTGCTCTAGGTCCCTGCCTCTAGAAGACAAGTCCAGGGAGAGAACCACGAAACTGCGGAGTAGCCAGCCACACGCGAGAAAAATCTGAAGGCGATGAAAGTGTTTCAGGAGAACGGTATGGAGTGACCAAGGGGCTTAATTCTGCTAGGTCAAGCAGATTCAGAATTGAGATGCCACTGCTGGCTCTGGAATCGTGGTGTCCCTGGGGCTTGGCTGGTGAGAGCAGTTTCCCTGGGACATGGCCAGAGCAGACTTTTGGAGTGGGCGGGGAGCCGGAGAGGACAAGGAGAGGTGATTCTCCAAGGGGCAAGCGCACGAAGGTTGGCAGAGCCGTGGGACTGTGGAGAGAGGTGTGTGTGCAGTGAGAGCGGGTCTTCCTCTGTTTTGTTTAAATGACAGAGGTTACTAAACCATGTCGGTTTGCAGATGGTGATGCTAGAGAAGAGAGACGCTCATGCCGCGGAAGGGGAAGGAAAATTGTCAGTCGCATTCTTGAGAAGACAAGGAGGGCTTGGCTGGGCTGAAAACACAAGGGAAGGATTGGACCTTTGCCGAGGGCAGGACAGCTTCACAGTGATAAGAGGAAGGCATGAGTGTGGGTAGCCATGCAGTGTGCGGGCAGTCACTGTGTTGGAAAAACCGGGATGTTCCTAAACAAATCTTTCCATTTTCTTAATGGAGTATGAGGAAGGATTGTTAGCAGAGAGTGTGTACCTCTGTTGGGGAGGCCTGTGGAGTGAGGCAGAGATAGTAAAGGTGCAGGGAGCCGCAGCTGGGATTGTGGGTGCACCTGAGATCAGGGCCTGAACAAAGTGAAGCTGTCATCACAGCGGCCAGAAGGGGCAGGCTACCTTCCCTTCCTGATTCCACTGCTGAGTTACAGGCATGGTTGGAAGCCTAATCCTAACCCAAATTCTAACAGTACCCCCTAACCCTAACCCTAACCCTAACCCTAACGCTAACCCTTAACACTAACCCAAGACCCTACCCCAACTCTAACAAACCTGACAGTAACCATAAGACTAACTTAACCATAACTCTAACCCTAACCCTAAACCCTGACCCTGACCATAACCCCTAAGCCTTACTATGACCCTAACCCTAACCCCAACCCTAACCCCAACTCCAACCCCTAAGCCTTAACCCTAACCCCTAACCCTAACCTCTAGCCCTAACCCCTAACCCTAACCTCTAACCCTAACCCCAACACTAACCCTAGGTGGGTGTTGATGACATTTTGACCGGGGTTGGAATTTGCCAGGGGAGTTCAGCCCGAGAGAGTTGGGCAAGGATCAGGTTCTTCCCTGAGTAACAAAGTAACATTTCAGATAGGATCAGGTTCTTCTCTGAGTAACAAAGACCCAAACTAAAGGGTCTTGAAGACAATTGAAGGGTTTTTGTTATTCTTCTTCTTTCTTTTTAGAGACAGAGTCTCACTCTGTCACTCAGGCTGGACTGCAATGGTGTGATCTTGGGTCACCGCAACCTCTCTCTCCTGGGTTCAAGCAATTCTCCTGCCTCACCCTCCTGAGCAGCTGGGATTATAGATGTGCATCACCACACCCAGCTTTTGTGTGTGTGTGTGTGTGTGTGTGTGTGTGTGTGTTTAGTAGAGACAGGGTTTTGCCATGTTGGCAAGGCTGATCTCAAACCCCTAATCTCAGGTGATCCACCCTCCCCAGCTTCCAAAAGTGTTGGGATTACAGGTGTGAGCCACTGCACCCAGCCTGTTGTTGTTTCTTTCACATTAAAATCAGGAGGTGGGTGACCAAGACACAGTAGGGCAGCCCAGGTATATGTGGTCCTGAGACACCCAGACTCTGCCATCCCTAGCCTTTACCCTCATGGCCCAAAGAGGTGCCCAGAGCACCAGTCATCACATCCTCGTTCCAGGCAGCAGGATAAGAAGGGACATAACAATGAAGTGGAAAAGACACATTTTAAGGGATACTTCTGGAAACAGTCAAAGACACTTTCCTTCATGTTTAGTTTTAATATAGAGAATCTATTCTGCACAGTCATTTGTCAAGATAAACCTGGGAGCTCTGTTTCTATGGAACATCAGTAGGAAGGGTGGGGAGGGGCAACCACTCATCTTCTTAGGGAAGATAATAATGGGTGAGGAGAAAGAGTGAGGCTGATGGATTGAGGCGTCGGTGAGTTCAAAGATTTGCTCCAGCTGGAGTACAAGATTCCAGGAAGTAGAGATTGTGATGGACAGGCCTGGGGCCTGCAAAGTTGACGTTCTGGTAGCAGCGTTTTGAGTCACAGAAGGGAAATTATTAGAGGTAAAGATGCCCATGGGCCCTGGCGGGACTCATGGAGAGCCCAGAAAGAAGTGAGTGTAGGAGGAATATTTTCTCAAAGCAGACTCTGGTGTTTAGAATGGAAGGAATTTTGGATTCCCCTCTGTCATCATCCAGCTAAAAATGTTGAAGACTTTTTTTTTTTTTTTGAGAAGGAGTCTTGCTCTTGTTGCCCAGGCTGGAGTGCAGTGGCGCAATCTCGGCTCACCACAACCTCCACCTCCCTGGTTCAAGCAATTCTCCTGCCTCAGCCTCCTGAGTAGCTGGGATTACAGGCGCCCACCACCACACCCAGCTAATTTTGTTTTTAGTAGAGGCGGTGTTTGTCTGTGTTGGTCAGGCTGGTCTCGAACTCCCGACCTCAGGCGATCTACCTGCCTCAGTCTTCCACAGTGCTGGGATTACAGGCATAAGCCACGGCGCCCGGCCCATTGAAGACGTTTTAATCGTGCCTTCATTCACTGAGCAGACCTTTATTGAGTTCTAAATATTCTGCTAAGCCTTAAAAATCCGTTAATGTGAGAGCCTTCACCTCTGGTTAACAGACATTGCCCGTTAAACAGACGCTATCAGCCTTGTCCCCCAGCCAGTAGTCAAAGCTGTTGTTAACAACAGTTGCCATCACAACTGATTTTAAAGTTAGACATTCCACCCATTTCTGTAGATACCAAAGGCACACTGTTATAAATGCATCTAGATGCTCATGTATGGACAGTCACTTTTGCTAACTGATTGAGTCACCCAGAAGCCCTTGTGTGCTACTGTCACAGCCTTGACTGGTAATTTGTGTGAATACCTGACTCTGAGTCACAGGACGGAGCGGATGGGTTATGTGGTTTTCATCTGACAATTGATTTCTGTGGTGTTTCACTCACTGCAGGGCTTTTCAACTGGTGCATAACTTAGGTGAAAGTTTCTGGGCAGCTCTGGACTGCAAAAGGACCTCCCTTCAAGAGCAGATGTCTATGACCACGTGCTTCTCCAATTAACACGAAACTTCAGGGAAACTCCGAGAAAGGTTCCTTCTGTGTTTATTGATGAGAATGATGTTAAGCCTCTACAACCATTGTAGTTCCTATCTCCAGAGAGGTAAAGGAATACTAACAAAACAAGTCACCGAAGAAGGGAGACACGGCCAGTGACAGTCAGGCTGCTCAGCTTCCACAGTGGCTGCAAACCAGTTTGAGCAGATTTCAGTTTGGCCCTGTCTGGGTAGGCTCTACCTCATGAACACCAACCTTACTGTTTGGCAGGCTCCTTTTTCAAAGGCGTGTCATAGTGGTAAAATCATTTAGTTGCAAAGCGGAGTTTTAAAACGGAATACAGTAGAATTTAATAGATTAAGACATTGTGGAATGTATTATAATTGAGTAGTAGGGCTAAAACAGAAACTATCGGAGACTATGTCTTGCAACATGAGTAAGAGGAGTTTGATGAAATTAGGTGGGAAATCAAAATTCTAGCCAGGTGAAGACCAGGGTGGGGTTTCAAGGGAGCAGTCGCTGTCGATACAAATTTCTTATTCCTGTTTTATATGGATACTTGGAGATTTTTCCCCCTTTCTTCCTTTCTTCTATCTTTTCTTCCTTCATTTCTTTCATTTTTAAACTTTCATTCTTTTTTCTGTTCTTTCTTTTTATCCATCCCTCTCTCTCCTTCTCCTTCCTCCTTGCTTCTTTTTCTCTTTTCTTCTTTCCCTCTCTCCCCCCTCTCTTTCCCTCCCTCCCTCCCTCCCTTCCTCCCTTCCTGACAGAGTCTCACTCTGTTGCCCAGGCTGGAGTGCAGTGGCGAGATCTCGGCCCACTGCAAGCTCCGCCTCCTGGGTTCACGCCATTCTCCTGCCTCAGCCTCCTGAGTAGATGGGACTACAGGTGCCCGCCACCATGCTAGGCTAATTTTTTGTATTTTTAGTAGAGTAGTTGGGACTACAGGCACCTGGCTAATTTTTTGTATATTTAGTAGAGTGTTAGCCAGGATGGTCTTGATCTCCTGACCTCGTGATCCGCTCGCCTCAGCCTCCCAAAGTGCTGGGATTACAGGCGTGAGCCACCGTGCCTGGCAAGATGTTAATTCTGTTGGCCTCCCCGTCTGGGAATTGAACCCCAGTCTCTCACGTGACAGGTGGAGATACTCACCACTGTACTAAGGAGGACAAACCATTTCTTTCCTCTTTCTTTCTTTCTTTCTTTCTTTCTTTCTTTCTTTCTTTCTTTCTTTCTTTCTTTCTTTCTTTCTTTCTTTCTTTCTTTCTTTCTTTCTTTCTTTCCTTTCTTTCTTTCTTCTCTTCCTCTCTCTCTCTTCCTCCACCTCCCTCTTTCTCTTTTAATGAGTCATAGAAAAAAAATCTTTTTAATCTTTTTTTTTTTCTTTTGTGCTGTGATGTTTAACACCCAACTCTAAAGAAGCTCTGTAATCTTTAGGAAGTAGGGATGCAGCTTCTAGTAAACTTTTTCATTTAGTTACAAAGAATACAATGATAAACCTCAAAGTTTCTGGTTTCTCCCTGTTAGACTCTACTACCTTTGCAGACCACAAAGCCTTTGTTTTAAAAGTAATTTTACAGCTATATCTCCTCTTCCAAAAATAAAATAAAAATTTATTTTCACACATCTAATAATAAGTGTTTGAATCTAATTCACTGACCTGCAAAGCAAACTAGAATAAGAACTGAATTTGAAATTCAAAGAAAAGAAGCAACGGGGTATCAGAGAAAAGGATAGAGATACATTAGAACAAAAGCAGACAGTCCTGATCCTTATGGAGTTTACAGTGAAGAAGGAAAAACACATGAAGCGAAGAACTGGAAAGATAAATGTGCTGGTACTGAGGGTGGGGGAGGCTGTACATAAACGGGGCAGGGAATGCGCGGGAACCCTCTGACTTTTCCGCTCAAGGTTGCGTCAACCTAAAACTTCTCTAAAGCATAAAATCAGCGAGGCCTGGTGGCTCATACCTATAATCTCAGCACTTTGGGAGGTCAAGGCAGGCGGATTACTCGAGCCCAGGAGTTCAAGACCAGCCTAAGCAACATGGTGAAACCCTGTCTCTACAAAAAATACAAAAATTAGCCAGGTGTGGTGCATGCACCTGCAGCCCCAGCTACTTGGGAGAGTGAGGCAGGATGATCGCTTGAGTGGTGGAGGTGGAAGTTGCAATGAGCTATGATCACATCACTTTACTCCAGCCTGGGGGCAGAGCCAGACACTGTCTTAAAACAAAATAAAGTAAATAAAGTAGAAAGAATAAAATCTATTAAAATGAAAACAAACAAAAAATAGCAACAGTAAAAAAAAAAAAAAAAGGAAAACTATAATCATGAAAGAAACATAGAGAGGAGCCAGAAGGGGGTGTATTTTGGTGACCTGATCTAATTTTTTTCTGTGGAAGCTCAGATCTAAGTGAAGAGTTAGTACTGGCCAGGCAAACGGCAAATGGGTGAAGATTGAAAACCTGCCTCTCGGGTACTGTGCTAATTATGTGGGTGACACAATTATGTGTACACGAAACCCCCTCGATACACAAGGAACTCATATAACAAACTTGCACAGGTACCCCTTGAACCTAAAATAAAAGTTGGAAAGAAAAAGAAAATTCTTTTTCTGGACACAGGCAAGGACATGCCCAGAGCCCAGCGGTAGGAGAGGGTAGGGCTTGTAGCATTCGAGGATGACCAGGAGGCCGGTCTGGTGGGCTGTAGAGAGGGTGGAAGGGAGGCTGGGGGAGATGGCACTAAATTGGGGCTAACAGCGGTGGGCAATCATTAAAGATTTTTAAGAAGGTAAATGCTCTAATAAGATAGACTTTTTAAAAACAGTTTGCCCTACTGTGTTTTACTTACAGAGGTATAATTTGCAGTGAAATGCACAAATCAGTGAAATTTTACGTATGCAACCTTATCACTCACCACCCAAACCAGAGTGGTGTCTTCCCAACACCCCAGGGCCTCTGGTCCTTTTCCAGCTTTGCCTGAAGACACAAACCACTGATGGCTGCATCCACATGACAGATTTCAAACATAGCATGCTGCATGAAAAAAGCCAGATACGCGTGTGGAAAGTGGACGGCTCTGTCACCCTGCTGTTCAGGTTTTCTTTTTGAGAGTTCTTTTGGCTTTATTATGGAATAGAGGTTAGAGAAAGGCAAAAGGTTTGGCCATAGCAGGAGGGAAGATCTTCCTTATCCTGGAGGAGGAAGTAGGGTCTCCATAATGTGTGTGTGGTGCTCAGGGCTCCCTGCAGCCTGAAGCCAGAGCGTGTCCTCACCCTGCCCTGGGCCAGTCCCGTGACCTGGCGGGAGCAACTGAAACGCTCTGGGCCTCGGCTTCCTCATCTGTGAAATGGGGATGCTAACAGTGCTACCTCCTGTGGTTGGTGTGTGGCAAAGGATATGTGAGGCAATCTGTGTAAAATGCTTGGAGGGTGCAAGTGTGGTTACCATGGAGATTGACGGGTACCGTCTTCCACATCCTGTGTTGACTAAGCACACACACTACAATACAGTTCCAAACTGTTAACACACATGAATACGATTCAGAAAATAAGCATGCAGCAAAACTTGCCATAAAGATTGCATGAAATTATCACTTTAAGAAAAATACATTAAAAATTACCTTGAATACCGAAAAGTACTTTTGCAGGTAAGGAACAGTCCAACAAATTTAACCTGTATTTGAATCACTGTAAAACAACTTGGTTTATGATTTTGTCTTCATCTAGTGGGGGTGACTTTTCTAGCTTCCATCACTGCTACCTGGAGTACAAAATTAAACACCTTTTTGCAGAAAAAGCCTCCAGCTGATTTTTTTTTTTTTTTTTTTTTTTTACTCTCAGATAATATGGGGTGATTTTTAAAAGACCTGAGACACACAAAATGCTACCTTTTGTAATGCTTTAGGAGGAGGTCTTCAGAAAGTATGAACCAAACGCAAAATAAAAGAATTTTTTTTTTTTTTTAACGTTATAAGCACTGCACACGGATGAACTCTGCCAGGCTGGTGGGATTCTTTCTGATTAGATGACTGAATTTTATTTTTGGATTTTCCCCTTTTACTGTATCCTTTTCATTTCTTAAAAAAGGAAAAAGGGTGAGCCGCCTGCTAGTGCACAGAGTTCTGCCTTTAACAGAGAAATTTGAAATCTAGGCCAGGGAGAAAAAGATGCTTTTATCCCTCCAGTGTTCGCAGCGCGAAGCATTTGGCGTTCACTCTGCAGCCCTCCTGAAACCAGATCTTCAGTGACCCGGGGCTCAGCCTGGGTGGTGCTGAACCCTGATGCTGGTGGTGGTGGGATCTCTCTGGGAGACCGTGCTGTCTTCCACATCGACCTTTCAGTCTGCTCCTGCGGGGTCCTTTCTGCCTTTGCTTTTTAGCTCTGAGGAGAAGGGTCACCTGAAGCTTTAACAAATCCCAGAGGGGCTGCTGATTGGGTCTGAAACAAGATCAAGAAATTCGGGTAGCAAGAAAAGATCGGGGAGACAGCCAGGGAGAGGCGAAAGGTGGACACTTTTCCTTTCATTGACTTTGAAAGTGGCTTTGTGTGCTTATATTTTGAGAATAGACGAACCAAATAGAGAGTATAAACTTTTATAAATGAAAGGAATGAAATCACCGGTATCGCAGGTGAGCTATTAAATCTAGGTAGGGAGCACCCCAATATCTGACTCTATCTGAAACCCCAGGGTGACAGGCCCTGTACAAGAGGGGAGTGAGGCTATTTATTGGAAAATTCCCACTGAGGACACGTGAACAAAAGACGGGAACGATACCCACGGGGGTCTGTTCGAAGGTGGAGGCATGGGAGGGTGAAGACTGAAAACCTACCTCTCGGTTACTGTGCTAATTACGTGGGTGACACAATTGTGTGTACACTAAACCCCCTCGATACACAATGCACCCATGTAACAAACTTGCACAGGTACCCCTTGAACCTAAAATGAAAGTTGGAAAGAAAAAGAAGAAAGAAAACACCCAGCAGAGCATGTGAGGACGTCTAAAGCACCTGTTGCACATCCTTCATTCAGTCTGGACTGTGTCACCCCTTCCAGGCAACATCTACAGTCTAGGGGTTTGGGGGGTCCTGGGCCCTCCCCACCATCCCTGCAGCAGCTCTGGCTCTGCTCCTGTGATGTGACTGTCTCTGTGGATCAGCAGAGACCCCACCCTCCTCCTCTCGGATGCCCCATGTATTTTCACTTCAGTCCCGTGTCCCCTTTCCCTGAATCTCTTCGCTTTGTCCCCAGAGATTTCTCTAACCACTGTGTCCCAGTTTGCTGGCTGCACCTTGGAGAGGCCTGCTGGGGTGGCTGGGGTAGGAAGGGGGTGGTCGATGTCCTTTGGGTGAGGCGGGTGCTCTTACCATATCCCAGGGAAGTTTGCTTTTGCTAAAAGAATTTCTTTCTCTTCACCAGCCTTGACTTCTATTGCAAATGCACCGCCCTCCGCACCACCCCTCCCTGCCCACATCAACCCTTTAAAAAATGGCTCTGGGGTAGGTGCGTGCCAAGCCTCAAGAAAGGAAGCGGTGTTTGCCTGGCCCCCAAACAGGAGGCGAGGTGGTGCAGTGGTGAAGGTGCCGAGAAAAACCCTCCTCCACCACCACAGAGTTCAAAGGATGAGTTTGCAGATGACCGCCTCTGATGCCCACGTCACGCTATGAGTTATTATCCTATCTCATTTTAAAAAAATTTTTAAATTTATTAAACATTGTAAGTATTTTGGGTACGATGCTACACACTCAATATACTAACTTTGAATAAGTCTCATTTCTGACACAGCTCACGTGTCAGTAAAGTAGAAACATAAGTAAGCAGAGATTTATAATGAATTGTGATAGATGCTAATAAAGACATTTATGAAACAATACAGCCACCAAGCAGGACTTAAACATCTATTTTTTTTTTATGTGAGAGGAGTTCCAAGCACTAAGATTAATTGTATTATTAACTTCAACTAGTAGTACCCGGTGAACACATTCAACGTCTCCTCTAGTATCTTGTGTTCTTAAATGGAATATTCTTAGCTTTTAGAGTATGTGGTTTAAAATCCTGGGTCAACCACCTACTGGTTTTTATAAACTTAGCCAAGTTACCTGAACTCTGTGCCTCAGTTTACTTTTCTGCAAAATGAAAAATTAAAAATAATTCTTAACTCATAGATTGTTCTGAGAATAAAATTGCTTAATACATAAAAAGTGATTAAATTAGTGCCTGGCTTTAATGAGAACTTTATAAACTTTAATTTTCTTTTTTTTTTTTTTTTTGAGATGGAGTCTCACTCAGTCACCCAGGCTGGAGTGCAGTGGTATGATCTCAGCTCACTGCAGCCTCCACCTCCTGGGTTCAAGTCGTTCTGCCTCAGCCTCCCAAGTAGCTGGGACTACAGGGGTGCACCACCACACCTAGTTAATTTTTGTATTTTTAGTAGAAACAGGGTTTCACCATGTTGGCAGGCTGGTCTCGAACTCCTGACCTCAAGTAATCTGCCCGCCTCGGCCTCCTGAAGTGCTGGGATTACAGGTGTGAGCCACTGCTCCTGGCCTATAAACTTTGAATCTCTAACTCTACCACGGTGATGGTTGTTCTTGCTATCCTCGTCAACACTAATGAATTTCCCTCTCATTGTTCTCTGGTGTAAAAATAATGTTCAAGTCGAGTTGGACACACACGAGACTCTGACGTGACCATGGCTAGACAAACTTGTATTACCATTTGGCACCGTTGGCCAGGCTGCCAGGCCTGGCTTCCTGATCACTGCCTGGTAAGAGCCAAGCTAGAACGATGGGTAGAAATCAAAGTCTTGATCAGAAGAGTTCCAAAACCATTCTTTTTTAAGATTCAAAAAATATTTACCAAGAAAAGTCAACTTTTAGCACTGACAAAGCCAAATTTCTCAGAAGGCAAACTCAAACACACAAGTAATATAAAAAAATTGGATCAAAATATTGACCTTGGAATCCACATTGATAATTCCAGGCTTAATGCCAGTCAATTCTAATTGGCTACAACATTGCTATTATTGTTGTAGGATCCTGTCCTTCTGTATGTTGTAAAGACTAGCTGCCATATGATAGATAGGTGTTAAATACACACTTTTGAGATGGAGTCAAGGGGAGGGAACATAAGACTCCAACTCTTGACTGGAGAAATGCTAAGAAGTTTGGGGGTTATGTTTCAAATCCAAGACCATCTTTAACAAACTTTAGAAGTCATGTTTATTAAATTTGAGAGCATCATAGGGCCAAAACTAGGAAAATTACTAAATACTAATATATTGTTAAAACATTAAAAACTTGAAAGTTAAATCAACCGACTCATGTGAATCTCTATATTTTGTAACAGTGATCTCCATTTTATATATATATGTGTATATATATGTATATATGTAAAATATTTCATCCAAGTTAGGAGCCAACTCCATACATTTGTTTTCTAAACTTAAAAATCAAAATAGAGTAGCTCCTACATGACCTCAGATGACTTGAACATGATTTACCCATATTCTTCCAACAACTTAACCCATTGAGCTTAAGGTGCAATATTTTAAGGTACATAACCAATAATGTATAAGTAACTTTAGCTTTTTATTATAGACTCTGAAAACAAATGCATCATGCAAACTCAGACATGCAAAGACATGACCTTAAAGAGGGCCTGACCCTCAGAAATAACACCACACATCTACAACCATCTGATCTTTGACAAACCTGACAAAAACAAGCAATGGGAAAAGGATTCCCTGTTTAATAAATGGTGCTGGGAAAACTGGCTAGCCATATGCAGAAAACTAAAACTGGACCCACTTCCTTACACCTTATACAAAAATTAAGATGAATTAAAAAACTAAATGTAAAAACCAAACCCTTAAAAACCCTAGAAGAAAACCTAGGCAGTGCCACTCAGGACATAGGCATGGGCAAAGATTTCATGACAAAAGCGCTAAAAGGAGTTGCGATAAAAACTAAAATTGACAAATAGGATCTAATTAAACTAAAGAGCTTCTGCACAACAAAAGAAACTACCATCAGAGTGAACAGGCAACCTACAGAATGGGAGAAAATTTTTGCAATCTACCCATCTGACAAAGGGCTAATATCCAGAATCTACAAGGAACATATACAATTTTACAAGTAAAAACCAAAAAACCCATAAAAAAGTGGGCAAAGGATATAAACAGACACTTCTCAAAAGAATACATCTATGTGGCCAACAAACATATGTAAAAAAGCTCAATCATTAGAGAAATGCAAATCAAAACCACAATGAGATACCATCTCACACCAGTCAGAATGGCGATTATTAAAAAATCAAGAAACAATAGATGCTAGTGAGGCTGTGGATAAATAGGAACGCTTTCACATTGTTGGTGGGAATGTAAATTAGTTCAACCATTGTGGAAGACAGTGTGATGATTCTTCAAGGATCTAAAACCAGAAATACCATTATACCCAGCAATCCCATTTCTGGATATATACCCAAAAGAATATAAATCTTTCTACTATAAAGACACATGCACACGTATGTTTATTGAAGCGCTATTTACAATAACAAAGACTAGAAACCAACCCAAATGCCCGTCAATGACAGACTGGATAAAACAAATGTGATTCATATACATCATGGAATACTATGCAGCCGTAATAAAGAATGAGATCATGTCTTTTGCAGGGACATGGATGAAGCTAGAAACCATCATCCTCAGCAAACTAACACAGGAACAGAAAACCAAACACCGCATGTTCTCACTCATAAGTGGGAGCTGAACAATGAGAACACACGGACACAGGGAGGGGAGCATCACACACTGAGGCCTGTTGGTGGGTGGGGGGCGAGGGGGAGGGAGAGCATTGGGATAAATACCGAATGCATGGAAGGCTTAAAACCTAGATGATGGGTTGATGGGTGCAGCAAACCACCTGCACATTCTGCACATGTATCCCAGAACTTAAAGTTAAAAAAAAAAAAAAAAAGAATCTTACATAAGGAGATTGCAGTTAGCTTTAATTTACATTTAATTTGCTGTTGCATTTGAAACCATTCATTCCCAAGCAATGCCCTTTTTCTCTACGGTCTTTACTTCTTTGATGTACAGCTCCATAAAGATGCCAGTGCAATTCTTCACCTTTCTATCAGAGGTCCTTACGTAATTTCAGAAGCCTGTTTCATTCCTGACTTTATAAATGCAGAAACAGAGACAAAGAAGCCTTCAGTCAATAGCTCAGGGACACCTAGAGCATTGGCAGCAGTGCCGTGGGGGGTGAGGGCCCTTGGCTCTTCAGGAGGTCCCTCTCCTAACTGCCCGGCACAGCCACCTAATTCACTCGGTGCTTTTAGAAAGCAATAGTTATTGCTGCCTGACTCGGGATAGACTGTATCATAGTCCTATAATATGTGAAATTAATTTTCTCAGTGATTCAGTGCCAGACTTTTCTCCAAGCTGAAGCTAATCCAGACAGTTAATACTATTTTCTTGATTTTTGTTGTCCAAAAGAAGATAGCTTCATTTTACCTTCAAAAGTATTAGTAGGTCTATAGGAAAGGTCTAACGATTTCTGTTTTTTTGAAATACATTCTACAGCTTTATCTGTTCTGAAGAACTGAATGTAACTTCTCTATTGGTATTTATAAATTATTTCATAATCAGAAAATGTCTAGTTTTCTGAGACAGTGTCTAACCAAAACAATGCAATTAAATATGATAACATTTGATAAAAAATGTACTTCTTACTCACTCTGGCATTCTATCCCAGAGGTGGATAATGTTTCGGGCCCCTGTGACCTCTGTAAATACTTGAAATGGCAAATGAACATACACTCATCCATATTTATTGTTTTTTCTTTTTTCTTTTTTTACAAACTAACCCTGCAGTGCAACAGGCAGGCTTTGCTGCCTTTGGAGCTGAAGTAAGCCACCTCTTCATCATATATTCAGGGACACAAAGAAGACGGCAAGTCGCTTTTTAGGGAATGTGCTTACACTACTGGGTTCCTTTAGAGAAATTAAGGGCAAGGTGAACGATTGGTCAGCAGGGGTGATTGGGGCTATGGCAAAGATTCCGCAGGAGACAGTTGATCGTAAAACATGGAAGACTCTGGTGCTCTTCAGGCCTCAGCACAATCTCCAGCGTTCCCGGCTTTGTATTTCAGGAGCTGGACAGGGGCCCTCGATTGAAGAACAACGTTCAGTCACGCCAAGAGACAGCCTCTTCCCTTTTAGTTTCATACTCCAAGCGGGCAGAGGGAACCATAAACTTTTCCTTCCACAAAAGCAGTGAAACACGTGAGTGCGTGTTTATCAGCCACGTTCTATTTTTATGAAAACCTTGTCTTGTTACATTTCATAAAATTTAGAAGTGCAGGAAGTGTTGGACATTCTCTTGTTTATTCCCCAGCTTTGAAGTTCGGAAGTCAGAGATCAAGACGTGTCTGTCCGCAAGTGGCCAGTTAGCAGATGGCCCCTGGGCCCTGGTCTCCTACCTCCTGGTTAAACTATCCTCCTAACTGGGAGCCTTTGTTCAGGAAAGGAGCTCTGCTTCCTTTAGTGAAATGCTGACGTTGTGAGCCTGCTGTGGAGTGTGTGTTTAGGCAAACAGGAGCAGTGCTGTCTGCAGCAGGCTCCACTCCCTGTGGGTGAAGAAAGGGACCCAGTGTTAGGGAGGGAACTCCAGCTGAAGTCGTTGTGCTCCACCATCTTTTGAGTGATTTTTCAGGGAACGCCTGGGAGTGGTGGGGAGGGACAAACGGGGGACTCTGCTGGCGACCTCATGCTGTGTGGCCTGGGCTCAGTGTCGGTGTCCTGCCCTGGCAGCTGCATTCTTTGTGCTGGAGTCTGTCCTTTTTTTTTTTTTTTCTTTTTTGAGACGGAGTCTCGCTCTGTCGCCCAGGCTGGAGTGCGGTGGTGCGATCTCAGCTCACTGCAAGCTCCGCCTCCCGGGTTCCCGCCATTCTCCTGCCTCGAGTAGCTGGGACCACAGGCGCCCACCACCACGCCCGGCTAGTTTTTTAAGTATTTTTAGTAGAGACGGGGTTTCACCGTGTTAGCCAGGATGGTCTCGATCTCCTGACCTTGTGATCCGCCCGTCTGGGCCTCCCAAAGTGCTGGGATTACAGGCTTGAGCCACCGCGCCCGGCCTTGGAGTCTGCCTTAAGGCAGGGCCCAAGGCTTCCACCTGACCTTCACCGGGGAAGGGGACTGTGTAATCCATCCCATTCTGAAATGATTACTCTTTATGTATTTATTCACATATTTTTTGAGACAGGATCTCACTTTGTCTTCCAGTCTGGAATGCAGTGGTGCTATCACAGTCGAACTCCTGGGCTCAAGTGATCCTCCCACGTCAGCTGCCCGAGTAGCTGTGACTACAGGCCAGTGCCATCACACTGGGCTAATGTTTATTTATTTATTTGATTGGAGAGACAGAGTCTCACTATGTGCTCAGGCTGGTCTCGAACTCCTGGCCTCAAGCGATCCTCCTGCCTTGGCCTCCCAAAGCACTGGGATTATAGGTGTGAGCCACTGTGTCTGACCTAAAATTATTTTGATCTTACACTGTGCTTCTCTGCTGAAGTAATACGCTAGTCATGGCGATTTACTCATCAGCTACTTAAAAAATGTCTCTGAATGATGACAGCAGTATCCCGTGGGACATCAGGAAGCTACCCAGTTCCCTCTGCTCTGCTTTAATTTTACCAATAGTCATTCAGGACTTTTATAGAAATTCCTATCAACATCTCAAGAGGGTTTTCAGTCTTTTCTTGAATAGTAAAATGGCACAGTGTAACCTCAACCCGCACCAACAACTTACAGTGTGTAGAATCCAAATGAACAATGTTTCCTTGCCCTCTGAGCTGGGTTTGTCACTGGAGCACTGGTAAGACCAGTGGCTTTGTAAATCAGTCCTTTTTATTATCATTATTTTTATGAGACAGAGTTTCACATTTTTTGTCCAAGCTGGAGTGCAGTGGCCCCATCTCGGTTCACTGCAACCTCTGCCTCCAGGGTTCAAGCAATTCTCCTATCTCAACCTCCTGAGTAGCTGGGATTACAGGCGTGCTCCACCACACCCAGCTGATTTTTGTATTTTTCACATAGAGGCAGGATTTCACTATGTTGACCAGGCTGGTCTCAAACTCCTGACCTCAGGTTATCTGCCCACCTCGGCCTCCCAAAGTGTTGGGATTACAAGTGTGAGCCACCACATCCGGCTATAAATTAGTCTTTAACTTAAACATTTCCTCATCTCACTCTCTGCACCTGATTTGGATGGAATAGGGTAGGAGGGTTTGAACCTTAAGTGTTATTTTAAAGAGGGGGATTTACTCAAAGCATGGAAAATGTTAGTTGTACCTTTCCTTCCCGAGGCCCTTTCTACAGGATCCAGCTTAAAATTTCGGTAGTTATACTTTATTTCCAGCCCCAATCAGTCATCAGCATATAGGAGTTTCATTGATCTGCGCAGTGTATTCTAGTTAAAAAAATTATGCCAAATCAAATAATTGAATAGATGCCCCAGTCAAAATTCTCTAAACATTACTATTACATATAGGCCGTACTATATATACAAAGTAAATCATTAACCATTAAACACTAAACATTACTATTACATATAGGCCATCCTACATATACAAAGCAAATCATGAACCATGAAACCAAACAATGCAATGCTTTTCTTTGTGAGCTAGTCATCAAAACCAAGCCCAGGAGAACTAGAAAGTCTTAGGTCAAATCAGTGTTATTGGAGAAGGATCATGTTATTTGACCTTTTCTCGGAGATAATTTAAGTCTGACACATGATCTTACCCCTTGGAGAAGCAAATTCACAACTCAGTGCACTAGATTCACCCTGCAATAAAATCTCTGAAAATACACCTTCCACCTTCCAAACAAATATCAGAAGATGAACTGCATTCCATTCAAATCATAAAAACTATTTTGTGCCCGTCGTCAGAAGATAATGCTGTACTTACCACACCTTGAGGGAAACCCGCTACTGGATGAGATAGACACGGGGCAATTTATTCATGGAGAAGTGAGAGCAGCAGGATGGAAATGGGGAAAGAACTTTATCCTGACCACCTCTGGGAACGGGCAGAACGTCTCTGATGGAAACAGAGGTTCCTCATTCTAAGAAATAAATGCTCTGCTGTGTTGACATGAAGCTACTCTGTTCAAATTCAAGGGCGGCAACACTTTATACAACCTGTACTCTCCCAAGAGATGGGTTAAAAACACACATTGGGACATATTTTAGTATAGGATGGAGCTCCATGTGTGTCGACAACAGGCTAGTAATGCGAAAGATGTGTAATATATAATAAAGCTGCAGAGAATAAATCCAAACCATGAGATTCTATTTGTATGTCTTAAATACAGCCTGATTGTGAAATCATTCTCCTATACGCCTTTGTAAGTTTTTGGAGTATTTTCAGGAATTGCTGATACGTTACTCACAAGAAAAAAAAAATACACGAAATGAATAATAAGACATAAATAGATCGAAAACAGGGAGTTTATCTGTAATGATCTTTCTTAAGCCATGGATGGCAGAGTTAAAATCTTGCCGCCTCCTAAATTTGATGAGTGATACTGTAATACCACTGATTTTGGTCTTAAGTTTTTAAAAAGGGGTCCTACTTCATCCTTGTAGCCTAAAACTAGAAATGAAAAACAAAAAAACAGATTATTGAGGGTTTCTTTCATTAGGAATTTCACCCATTCTACTTTTGGAAACATGAACGTTTGGAAAATATGCAATTAGGTATCATCTTGGATCACAAAGAAATTTGAAAGGAAATTTTTAGAAATTTTGATTTTCTCAGTTTTTGCAGCAGATACTAAGCGTCTAATTATCCCTTGTGTGAAGAAAAGAAGCTTCTTTTGACAATGATGTGTTTTATTCTCAGGCTCTGTTTCTCTAACACAGGATATTGCAGAGGCAGCCACATCTCCCTCTTCCCTAGACGCTGTTTTGTTTTTGGAGAGTACTGCAGCAGTTTAGGCAACAACTAAGAACCAAGGAAACGAATTCGTAAATGCTCTTTGCCAAAACTTCATCTCCCTTTTCTCCCCCTCACCTCGAAAACCCCCCACACAGCCAACAATAGAAACAATGCACCTAGAAAAGGAAAGAGAAAAGGAGGAGGAGAAAACAATACCAAAATGTGGCATTTTACTGTGTTGATGCTATTCAGGATGCAGATAGAAATAGCGAAAGTCCCAGTGCTTCTCTGCTGAGTGCAGACAGAAGCTGAACCAAGCGTGCGCTGTGGCTGCCCCTGTGCAGGCAGAGGTGTGTGATCACGGGAGAAATGTTTATTACCTCTCTTCCCCTAGAGAGGTAGCTTCATTTCCTTAATGCAGAGTAGAGCTGGTGGGGAAGTGTGGGGTACTCAGGCCCTCCCCGGGCACCAGGCTCCTGTCCTGACCTGCATCCATTGTCAGGGATGTCCTCAGTGCCGGAATCATCTCCTCCCAGACACACCTGCTGGGGACCCAAGGCCATCTGGAATTCTACAGAATGCTTCCATGATAATGGTTGGAACCTCTAGTGCATCCTTTTGTGCCACATTTTATTTTTGTGGCCTTGAAGCCACAAAGCCTTCACAGATGGCACTTTGCCAGGTTGCATCCTGTCTCTATTTTTTGAAAGTTACCTTCAATTTGATCATTGCAGGTTTTATTTTCATGTGACGTTGGATTGATGCTTTTCTTAATAATGTTCTGCTGCACAGCTAAACTACTCCTGGGAGGACATCTTTGGCATCTGTAGCTAAACAAATACTTTCTCTGGAGACAGAATTTGAAAACATGAAATCACATAATGGCTTTTTTTGTAGTATTTTCATTATCTTGGTCATTAAATGAATTATTAGCTTCTAAATTTTTAAAAATAATTGTAGTTACTTAAAATCATTTCCAGGAGGGGATTTTCTCAGTTCTCTCCTTCTGCCTCACAAAAGGAATCTGCAAATACCCTGATGCCGTACGAGGATCACGAACCAGGAACCAAGAAGGAACAAACAGCCTGTGTTCTTCCTTCCAGCTTCTCCACCCACCCCTGACTAGTGAGTTTCCACCCCGCACGCCTGTGCATACGTGTGCTAGTGGCCTATCACCGAGAAATCTTCAGAACCAAAGATGACTTCAGCCCCCAGGGCCATCAACCATCAGCTATTATTTTGCTTCCACTGGGGCACACAAATCAAGAGTTGGTTTCTACTCTTCGAGTGCACTTTCTTGCTTAGGAAGAGTTTTCTGATTTCAGTTTTTTAATCCAAAAATCCTCTGCGGATCCTAGTAGGTTTTCGTGTTGGATACATTTTAGAAAGACTCCAAAGAAACCCCAGAGTCGGAGCGGGCACATGCCGTGGTGGGAAGAGAGTGCCCGCTGTGGATTAGCATTGCCTCTTTCAGACCCTTACCTGCTGTTAGTTTTCTATGGCTTTGAACTCTCGTTCTTCTCATCTCTCGAATGGGTATAATGATATCTACCTCATGAGATTACTGACATAGAAGAAAGAATACATGCAGAGTGGCCAGCAATTCCCAGCACAGAGTAGGCACATAGGGCAGGCTCCCAGGAAGCAAGTTCTGGGAAGCAGATATCCTGGTGGGTGCCCTCCAAAGTAACTTGCCTAAGGGAGGGAGAGGCCAAATGGGCAGGGCAGACGCCTAGCTGTGGTGCAGCTGCAAGCGAGACCTGTGCTGGTCATTCGGGCGCTCTGGAGCTGAGAGCCCGTACACATTTGAGGCAAGGTGCTAGGCCTTGAGACCTCGCTGGAAACAGCCATGAGATTTGATGCACCCCAGGGAGGGGCATATACCTTGGGAAAGATGACTCCTTGGGGTGAGAGCCATTCCTGGGGAGAGATTCAGCTGATGGCCTCCAGCAGCTCACCTTCCTGGAAGATAGAAGTGTCTCCATCCGGAGAGCCATCTGGCAGCACAGACATCACTGCTTCCTGTATCACTACGCAGACAGTAAGTAATATTCTTATTATTGTTCATTATTCAATAATAATTTATTCCATCAGAAACCTGGCCAGCAGGCATTCTCATGGCCAGAGTCAACCTCAACTCACCATGGCACAGGAAAAAGAATCATTGCACTGCAGAACAAGAAATGACCTAAGCCAGCATTGTCATCTTTGATACTTAAGAAGAGTTTATAAAATGGTGAAAATCAGAACAAACTTAGAAAGCATTTTCAACTGTACATCTGCTACTCTGGTGTGTGGCATTACTAAATTTATTGGTTTCAATGGGTACATAGTTCCTGAATATCACAACTAGAACATCGGATTTGGAAACAATTTTGGAAATATTTGATGACGCATATTTGAAAGAGTTAATATTTGTACAAAAACGTCACAAATTAAGTATTTTTATAACATTTTGTAAAACAGTGAGACTTCAGACAGTTATTTTTAAAAATCTGTTTTGGATTAATATCTGATCAATACTGAGAAGATAAAAATGAATGAGATAACTAAGTATAATAGAGTATTAATAAAGATTTTGGAGAAGTGTTAAATTCTGCAAGTGCCTATTATTAATTATATTATTTTTATCATATGTATATATGTACCTAAGACCTTATACAGCAGGATTCTCGACCCCTTCTATGGGGAGAGGATGTCGAACTAAAGTATGTTCCTGAATGATTTCAAGCCTTATAGGAGACATTCCAGACAGGACTAAAGTAAACAGATACAAGTGGTCCTGACCAAGCCCCCATGGCCCATAGAAAAAATCTAGTCCTATAAAAACCCAAGAAGAGTTGTTCTTCTTTTCTGACCTAGTTGGTACAGGTGAGTTAGAACATCCTGAACTTTTGAAGGTGTGCACGAGGACATACAAATCATGCTGACGGTGCCCAGTGCACTGTGATCCGCCTGACTGAGGTATGAAGTCCATGGATTTGAAATGGGTTTCATTCCATTTACAACGTAAAGCACCGGTGTTAAGGGTGGAGTTGGGAAGTAACAAAGGTATGTGCGCAAATAACCAGACTCTGAATGTGCAGCATCTGGCAGCCTACTGAGGAAGTAATTTAAAAAAAAAGTGGAACTCAAATAAGCTCCACAGCTCTCTGCAGAACCTTTAACCAAGGCATGGGCATTTGGTCATGGCTGTAGCACTTGCTCTAGCCGTTGTTGGCAGGAGGTCTGTATTTCTTGCTGCACATATGTAAGTTCTGTGCTGAGAGTGCTGGGCCTCGTGAGAGTCCTACCATCTCCCTCTTGGATCAGCTGGTCCACCTCAGCGCATCAGGTTACAGGTGGCAGCTGGGTGACTGAGTGGTTTTCAAGCCAAGGCTTCTTTTTAGATGACTCAAGAACTCTGTTTTATGTACAGTACCACTGTCTTTTTTTTTTTTTTTTTTTTTTTTTTTTTTGAAATAGGATCTCACTCTGTCACCCACGCTGGAGCACAGTGGTGCAATCTCAGCTCACTACAACCTCCACACACCCCCAGGCTAAAGTGATCCTCCCCCCTCAGCCTCCCAAGTAGCTGGAACCGCAGGTGCACACCACCACACCTGGTTATTTCTTAGTATTTTCGGTAGAGACAGGGTCTTGCCATGTTATTCAGACTGGTACCATTCTCCTGAGCTCAAGCAATCTGCCTGTCTCGGCCTCCCAAAGTGCTGGGATTACAGGCATGTCCCCACCTTGCCTGGCCACACTGTTGTTTATCTACTTGAAAACACTTCAGTTTTGACATATAGATAGGACTGGATTTTTTTCTCCTTGCTTTAATTTAGACCTGAGCAATTTAGATGTTTACTGTAGTCTTAAACTGAACTATAAAATGGCAAATGTACACAATTTGCTTGTCCTTTCTCTGACTTTTTTCTTACCATTTTTAAGAGGTTAAATTATAAAAATAGTATTCATCCTTCTGATTTTTTATTTACTGATTTCCTGATCAATAACTGTCTCCTTGTTTTTCACAATCATCTTCAGATTCTGGAAAACCAAGCTGCTGACAACTAGGGGTGCAAGAACATAAGCGACGTAAAGAAACAGGTAAAGAATAAAGTCAACTAAACTATGGCATCTCTCATTCAAGAGCCTCATGTGATGGGAAGTATGGGTTTCTTTCCAAGCCTCTGTTGCTTCTGAAGCCCCATGAGACGATCTCATTTGATCCATAATCTTTAATCCAGTCTTTAAGCTCTGACAGAAAAGGACCAGGTACCATTTCATGTTCCTAAAGGGTAGAAGCAAGACCATAAAGGCCTGGGCTCCACAGAGAATATGATAATTGCATGGGGAGGTATGAAAGTGATGGCATGCTTCTCAACTTTCAAAGAAGGGCGTCTTCTAAGTTGATTTCCCTCAAGGTCTTAAGAAGGGCTGGAGGAAAGTATTAATTGTCTTGCAATAACAGGATTTCATGACCAAGCATGTTGATGAAATTTAGCACCCATATCTAGTTAAAAACTCTTTTTAAAACTTACAGTCAAATGTTAATGATGAAAACTAGATAAACATTAAATTAAGGAACAAAGGTCATTATGATGAATCTTTCAAGTTATTTTATCCTTAGCCAAAGCATTAAAAAGAAATGCGAGTAAATAAAATGACTGGAAGAGAGGGAAAAAAACCACTGTAATAAAAAAAGAGATGACAGAATTGCTCTTTTAGTCAAGGTAGATTTACCTGGAGTTAAGAAAGATTAAGATTTAAGGTCATACTTTTGCATAGGCCTCTGTATAATATTTGCAAAACTAGTGTATTTGTACTGAAGTTGATGAAGACCACGCTTTTCGCCATGTATTCCTCCTTTATATTTCCTTTGTGTTTACCGGCATTGAAGTGACCACAAGCATTTGGAGGATCTGGGTAAGTACAAGTCAAGTTAGGGCATCTGCACTGGGACAGATTACGTAGTGCTTGTTCTTTCTGGGCATCCCCGAGTAGGAATGGATTTGCAATATACTTTCTTCTCACTGTGCCCTTGGACTTGCCCTTGAACACAGTGCAGGAACAGGTGTCAAATTGTTAGAGAAGTGTGGCCCACGCTGTTCAGCATCAGAAACTTGTGAGCAGAGTGGGAACTAATTTGCCCTGAACAGAGTCAGAAGCTGGTCTGTAGGAAATTATCCCCCAAACGATGCAGATCACGTGAATGAAATGTGGCCTTTTCCAAATTTGATCACCATCCTAATAATTTACATGGCATCCTCAACAGCAAGTTGTGAAAGAAAGGAATTTTCCAACTATCAATAATGATAAACAACTTTTGATCAACTGTGCTAGAGGTAAGACTAAATTATCTATATTGTTTTATTATTTTTTTTAAGGATAGGTTCTTTCTCTGTCACCCAGCGTGGAGTGCAGTGGTGCCATCGTAGCTCACTGCAGCCTCTAACGACTGGGCTCAAGCGATCTCCCGCCTTAGTCTCCAGAGTAGCTAGGACTACAGATGTGTGCCACCATGCCCAGCTAATTTTTTTTTGTTTTTGTAAAGATAGGGTCTCACTATGTTGCCCAGGCTGGTCTCGAACTCCTGGTTTCAAGCCATCCTCCACCCTTGGTCTCCCAAAGTGTTGGGATTACAGACATAAGCCACTATGCCTGGCCTCTATATTCTTTATAGAAAAATATTCATTATTCATCAACATGTGAAGAGGTGATCGAAGAGCATTTAGCTAAAAAGGTATGAAAAGGAGAATTGGAAACAGGTGTCAAGTAATTCATGAAAAAAAATCTTATGTTGCTCTTCTGGAGTGTATGAATTTTCTAGTATTGGTTAATTCAAAAAATTTGAAATTGTGATTTCCTTACTTATTTTAAATATTCTTTTAATACTTGATTTTGTATTCATATTTTTACATTTTTTTTCAGGTGATTTGGTATCTTCAGTTAAATATCTGGTCTTTCATTTTAGCCTCTGTCATGCCCGGCCCTCCCACACACAAATACATTCTCTTTCTCATTCTGCAGTGCTGGTGTGTGAATAGGACAAGCAGTAGTGTGGTCCAGCCAAGGACTGGGGAGCTCTGGAGGTAGAACTGCACCTTGGGGCCTCCTGGGGAATGCCTGTCAATCTCTCAAGTCCTTAGATATCACCATACTTCCCTGCATGGACACATTGAAGATCAGTGTCACCTGCCAATTCTTGAAGGATCATTCCAAAATCTGGCATCGAACCGACTCCCTTTCCTCTTGAATGTCCCACAATGCCCTGCGATAAGGAGGGGAGAGCTTTCTTCGTTCCTCTCCCTGTTTGGAAGGACCCCCACCAGTGTGGAGTGACTCTGTTTCCAGACTTGCTCTTCAACATGTTAAAGGAAGGGCTTTGCCATGTGAGCATTCTTCTTTCCTCAAATCCTGCTTCTAAGAATTGTCTTGTTCTTAACAAGAAAACTTGATTTGACACTTAAAATATAATTTCCATTCAGGTCCATGTTCATTATTTGCTCAGCAGAAAATAAACTCCAAGAAGTGAGAACCTTTTCCTTTTCTTCACTGTCTCCACAGCGCCCAGACAATGCTAGGCATATAACCATTGCTCAGTAAATACTTCTTTGATGAAACAATGGCTTCTGTCATGGAGAACTTGCCCATCAACAGGTATTCCAGTTTCCACCCAATCCAGGACTCCTCCCCGGAGAATTCTGAAAGATGCTCACCCAGTTTATTCTGGAACACCCCCCACCCCCATAATGGGGAAAATTCACCACCTCCGGAGATGACGTCTTGCTCTAGCTATGGATAAATTTGACTATTACAAAGTCTTTCCTTCTATCCACATTAAAATCTCACTACAACTTAGTATGCACAACCCTCTCTTCTCCCTCCACCATGACAAACATAAACTTTATGTTTTCTCTACAAGAGACAGCATGAAATACCTGAGTACAGAGCCTTTACCACCCTCTCTCCTTTGCCCCAGCCAAATTCTTCTTTAGTGGATGAAACGTCACAGGTTTCTTCACCATTCTCCATGTTATTACATCTTCATATCTTTTGGTACTCTAATGCTTGCCTACAGATATTCTCTTTTCTATCAAAACCTCTTGTAAAATGGTACAACCCGAGCAGAGCATTTTAGGGCTGTCACTTTTTTGTCTGCACACTGTGCTTTTATCAATGAAATGTAAGACTGCGAACCCTCATTTTACTGCTGAGCTTGCTGCCCAGGAAGGGCCTTGAGTCTTTTTTTTTTTCTTTGAAGGAGTCTCTGTCGCCAGTCTGGACTGTGCAGTGGTGCAATCTCGACTCACTGCAACCTTTGCCTCTTCGGTTCAAGTGATTCTCCTGCCTCAGCCTCCAGAGTTGCTGAGACTACAGGCGTGTACCACCATACCCGGCTAATGTTTTGTATTTTTAGTAGACACGGGGTTTCGCCATGTTGGCCAGGCTGGTCTCGAACCCCTGACCTCGTGATCAACCTGCCTCGACCTCCTAAAGCGCTCGCATTACAGGCATGAGCCACCGTGCCTGGCCGTCTTTTGTCTTTTTTATATGGTTGAGCCAGTGTGTGGTTTACTTTTTTCTAGGGTCAGTGAATCTACATTTATCTGTTACATTTCATTTGGCTAATTCCTAAATGTTCACAACTTTTGCATCTTGATTTTATCTGATGACATCTGCACCTTTACTCCCCTTTCCCAGGTGTGTACAGGATACCATAATCCCTCTCACTATTCTTTCCCATGGGGCTTTATTCATTCTATCTCCATGCTCTTCTCAACATCGGCTACCACTGCTGGCTCACGGACTTTTTCATTCATTCAGCACATTTTTGTTAAGTGCTTGTTATGTGCCAGGAACGCTTCCACTTTATTGCCAGCAATTAAAATTAAGTTTTCCTACTCCCTAGGTTTTAGACTTGCATTGATCCACAAATCAATCCTCTTTTGGTATATATCCAAACTAGGTTTGAGTCTTCCTCCATGAAGTACAATTCTGCCTACATTTCTTCATCTTTGCTTACATCCCAGTGTACAGTGTTGAGCAGAGCTGCTCAGGGCAGTGGTCTCCAGGCTGCTGGCTATCTGCAGACCGTGTGCTATCCGTCTCTTACATGTTAAACGCAGACATGGAGACTGACCTCTCGACAAGTTTTAGAGCAATCTGACAGAGTAATTTTATGTCGGCGAATTTTATGTCTGGTAATAAAAAGACTGGCTTCTATTTTGTCTGCTTTTTATCATCTCTTTTTCTAGTAGTTCATTTTCATTGTCTTAGACAAAATTATCAGCTCTGAAATTTTTTTCAACAAATAAGCACACAAATAAAATCTAAACTGGTCCTTGGCCACGTACTTTGCAAATAACTGGTCGGGAGGATTCCTCTGTCCCAGTAATCAAGACATCATGTTTCTTTTTGCTGTTGTTTGTTTTTTTGTTTTGCTTTGTTTTTTTGAGATGGATTCTTGCTCTGTCGCCCAGGCTGGAGTGCAATGGCATGATCTCGGCTCACTGCAACCTCTGCCTCCAAGGTTCAAGCGATTCTCCTGCCTCAGCCTCCCAAGTAGCTGGGACAACAGGTGTGCACCACCACGTCTGGCTAATTTTTGTATTTTTAGTAGAGATGGGGCTTCATCATGTTGGCCAAGCTGGTCTTGAACTCCTGACCTGCCTTGGCCTCTAAAGTGCTGGGATTACAAGTGTGAGTCACTGCGCCCGGCCAAGACACCATGTTTTAAACAGCCTTGAATAATTGGAGTTTGTCATTTTGTTAATTTTGACTCTTATACAGGACATCAGGGTGACCTGTGGGCCATTTTGTGTCCTTAGGAAGAGTGATTTATGGCCTGGGCCTGGGCCTGGGCATATCTGTTTTTCTAGGGCCTTGATTGTTTTGCCCCTTCTCCAGTGCCCAACACACCACCTAACACATAGCAGGTGTTCCTTAAATATTTTGGATAAGAGAATGACTGCATAAAGTCAAGTTTAAAGTATATCCAGTGTGTGTGTGTGTGTGTGTGTGTGTGTGTGTGGCAGGGTGGAGGGGACATCATGTGTGTACAAAGATGGTTGATATGGTGTCAGACTAAGAAAACATTTGCTTTGTGGTCAACTTCCTTCCTTTACATTTTGATGCAACACATTTCTGTCCTACAAAGAGAAAATGGTGCTTGAACATGGGACAAAAGTATCTTCTGTTGCATAGGATTCATTCTTAGAATAATTTTACTGCTTCACCGATCCCTGTTTCTGTCTCTGCACTCCCGTTTCTCAATAACAACAAATACAGCAACAAAAACTGATGACCTTTCTTCACAAACTAATTTATATCTCAGTTTTTAATATATATGTTACACGTGGTGAATCATGGCCATACATATTAATATGGAAAGCTCTGACTCCACACATGTACACCTATTAAGCACTGACTGTCTATATGCAGATGTGCAAAGCACTGCATAATTGGTGCATTCCTACTTGAGCTCTCTGTAGAGGCTGATGGGAAATACCATTCTCCTGGGATGTGTCTCCCTCGTCTACCTTGTCATTGGGGAAACGATGGCATGCCTAGGATGGGGCACCTTTCTTCTACTTCTCTCCTGAAAACTGCAGGGGCGTATGCTTGCACATATTACAACGAATAGATTAAGTGCAAAAATAGCACTTCAAGACTGTTTACCACTGCTTTAAGTTAATGAATTTCAACAAAGTTATCGCGGCATTTATCATTTCTTTTAATCTTGGTGGCGGAAGTCTATTAGAAGTTATCTTTACAAGTAAAACACAGGAGAGATTTGTGATGATATTTTGAATAATGTGTTAAAAAAACATGTTCACCCCAAAAGTGAACGCATACAATCGTCTAATAGGAGTTTTCCCCTAAATTTTCGATATAAATGCTTAAGCTTTCACTTCAGTTCTTTGGACAACCCATTACAAGCATAAACTAGTGGGGAAGAACAGCTAGTAGACTGAGCAGCTACGAACTACATCTTATATTTGTTTACTTTAAACGAGACTGTCTTTCTGAAAGTGAAACCGCCATTGCAAAGTGATAACTGAGGAAATTATGACAGTCCAAGGAATCAGACCTAACCAACCCTGTCTTGCTTCTAACCCTTAAGCTGTCCTTGTTCATTCCTGGGCATAGGCCGAACGAACTTTGGGATGGAATTCAGTTCATGGTTTGACTCTGAAATAAAATTGATGATAGTCCTTTCCAGAAAAGACCCCCTTCTTGCCTGGGGTCCAGTCTGCCTTTGCAGGACTAACAAATTAGCTACAAGGTTAGAAATTACGATCTAGGGATCATGCAGCCTCTGTCTCCAAGAGTCTGAACCTCCTCAAATCACTCCTGGGGATAACATCACTATTGTAAAACCTGCAATCAGTGCTTGAGATATTTTGCAGATCCTGCACTCCATGGATCAGCTGACACCACCCAGACCAGTCATCCAGCCCAACCAGTTCTGCCATCCCACCCAGGAACAGAAGACAGAAAGAAACCCTCACTATGACCCCGTGTGATTCCATCTCCCACCTGACCAGGCAGCACTCTCCACTTCCCAAGCCGTTACCCACCAAATCATCTTTAAAAATTCTGATCCCTGAATGCTCAGGGAGACTGATTTGAGTAATAGCAAAACTCCGGCCTCCCACGCAGCGGGCTCTGCATGAATCATTCTTTTGCCATTGCCATTCCCCTGTGTGGATAAATCAACTCTGTCTAGGCAGCAGGCAGGGTGAACCCATTGGGCGGTTACAAAAGCAACCGAGGATTCCCAGCAAAAGATAATGTGGAGAATATTCCCTCCCCCCCAGGGCATCCTGTTTTCTTCAGCCCGTGTGCCCTTGTTCCATCATTGAGATCTAGACCTTTGGTCTTAAAAATAAAAGCCAGAAATTAGCTACCAATAAAAATTGGCAGTTTTATAAGCTAGAAGAAAGCAAGAGGCCGCTGTTAAGTTTGCATTTTGTGTCAGATATTGGCTAGGGTTAAAGGTTCAAGTAAATTTTATGCCTTCCACTATTTTGTTAGGGTGAGGAGATAGCACCTTTTCCAATGATCACCTAAATATGACATATTTATGCATGAAATTTTTTTGCCTCTGGACTTATTGAATGTGACTTTTAACCTTAAGGATGGTTTTATCGTCATCTAGTCAAGGTTTCACGTCTTCACTGCTTCTGTCTGAGTGTTCAAGGAAAAGATAAATGGCAAATTGAAGGTTTAAAATAATGACTTTGTCAGTAAATATTCCTTATTTGATGGTGGCTATAACTTTGAAAAAGTTTAAAGTTTGTGTTGAAAAAATGTGGCTCTTCTTCGTCCTGCACTTTTTTCCTCTGGGTAACAGTAAGATAACATAGGTAACATTATTAGTTTTTGTTTTGTTTTGTTTTGTTTTTTGAGACAGAATCTAGCTCTGTCGCCAGGCTGGAGGTCAGTGGTGTTGATATGGACTCACTGCAACCTCTGACTCCCTGGTACAAGTGATTCTCCTGCCTCAGCCTCCCGAGTAGCTGGGATTACAAGCACGCACCACCACGCCCAGCTAATTTTTATATTTTTAGTAGAGACGTGGTTTTACCACGTTGGCCAGGATGGTCTTGATCTCCTGACCTCGTGATCTGCCTGCCTTGGCCTCCCAAAGTGCTGGGATCACAGGCATGAGTCACCGCACCTGGCCAACATTATTCGTTTTTAATCATAGCAATTTTTGTTAGTAACAAATTTAAACATAAATAGTCCTTTTGCTCTCTAGCATCTACTAATACTCTTGGTTCAGGATTTAAGAAGTGTTATACCCAAATGTGAGTGTCCTACACGTGTCCTCAGGCTGCATTAAGAATTTTTCCTCTTAGCCGGGCGCGGTGGCTCAAGCCTGTAATCCCAGCACTTTGGGAGGCTGAGACGGGCGGATCACAAGGTCAGGAGATCGAGACCATCCTGGCTAACACGGTGAAACCCCGTCTCTACTAAAAAATACAAAAAGCTAGCCGGGCGAGGTGGCGGGCGCCTGTAGTCCCAGCTACTCAGGAGGCTGAGGCAGGAGAATGGCGTAAACCCGGGAGGCGGAGCTTGCAGTGAGCCGAGATCGCGCCACTGCACTCCAGCCTGGGCGACAGAGCGAGACTCCGTCTCAAAAAAAAAAAAAAAAAAAAAAAAAGAATTTTTCCTCTTTCCTGCCACATCTTTTCTTCACCCTGTGTTTGCCTGTGCACCCGTCTCTTCCGGAAGCAGCTAGGAGGACAGGGTTTCACCATCACCCGTGCTCACAACCCCATACAGTGCCTCCCGTAGAGTGGGCTTAGTCCATGCTCACTTGCAAAGGGAAACATGCTGGCTCCCCTGTAGTAATTCTGAATTTTAGGGGAGATCTTAATTCAGTAAATGACTATCATGTTTTGAACTTGAATAATGAATGTAAGAGAATCTGCAGTGCATGAGACAGGAAAGCTATCTCCTCCCCATTGATAAATACTTATCACTTGGAAATACAATTTTTTAACAATCAGAAGGAGACTTCATGGAGAAAATGGGCCTGGCGCTGCTGCCCTGTGATGGGAACGGAGGCTCTGTCCCCCGGCTTCCAGGAAATATTTCGAATTGAGTCTAACAAGGCCAAATTCTAGGCATAAACATTTAATGACGGTACATAATTTTAACAAGTCTGAAGTCATTGATTAAAGAAAATTAAAATGGTGTGTATGGTAGGTGCCTTAACTCTCCTTAGCATATAGAGGATTTTTGATACTGCAATGAAAAAAATGTTTATCAGCCGGGCTCAGTGGCTCAAGCCTGTAATCCCAGCACTTTGGGAGGCCGAGACGGGCGGATCACGAGGTCAGGAGATCGAGACCATCCTGGCTAACACGGTGAAACCCCGTCTCTACTAAAAATACAAAAAACTAGCCGGGCGAGGTGGCGGGCGCCTGTAGTCCCAGCTACTCGGGAGACTGAGGCAGGAGAATGGCATAAACCTGGGAGGCGGAGCTTGCAGTGAGCTGAGATCCGGCCACTGTACTCCAACCTGGGCGGCAGAGCAAGACTCCGTCTCAAAAAAAAAAAAAAGAAAAAGAAAAAAGAAAAAAGAAAAAAATGTTTATCCTGTTTTCAACCTTATTTTTTAAAAGAAAAACTGAACAACGTGTTTGATATTTATCACCACTTTTGGGTTTAGTTTTACAAGGTTATTAATTACAGCACACTTTGATACTGGGGGAAAGGGGATTGGAGTTGAGGTAGAAAAGTTAAGCCATTCCAAACTAATGAGACTTCTCTTTCAAATACGATTTTAATTATAAAGCTATCTCTGACTTTATGCAATATCAAAACTTGGTTTTCTTGGAACTCAGATTATACTAAGAAAAAGGTACAGAGTCAATCAGAGATCCACAAACCCACTTCCTCTGAAGATGTATTCACCCAGTCCGCACCTCACTGTGGGCCAGCCAGCCCCATGCCCAGGGCCCTGGCTTCTCGAGGACCAAGCTTTTGGAAGAGCCCCAGTGTTTCCCATGTTGATGCACACTGCCCAAGGTAGAATGAAAGGGAAAATTCCAAAGAAGCCAGAGAAGGATTTTCTCTTTCATTGAAAAGAAGAAAGTCTTCTTAAAGTTGCATTTACTTTTTCCTTCATGAAAAGCAAACACAGAACAAAACAGAAATAGAATCAAAACCAAACCAAAAAACCCAGGGAGAGAACTTCGGTTTGACGTCCTGGGGCAAAACCTGGAGCATCTCAGTCATTCCTCCAGCAAAAGAAGAAAAGTCAGAAAGAATCCCTGAAAACAAACTCTAATACAGCAATCTGCTTGGCAGGGCCTCTGCCCGCAGGGCTGCAGCCTGGCTTGGCGATATGCATTTTGATGTATGTGGCTTTCTTAAAAACAAGGAAATCCTGTTCTGCTAAAAAATTTCCAGTTGCTGTGGTTCTAAGAAATTAAGTAGCCTTGACTAGGTCAATTCTATATTTTAGTTAAAATAGAAAAAAGAAAACCTTCAATCACAATGGAAGCTTTTAATCTCATTTATTATTTAATGAAAATATATTTAAGTCACACAGAGGACCAGTTAGCCAGCTAGAAAGATGAGCAGTAATGTTATGGGTTGAGCAAAACAAAAATAGAAGAGGAATAATTTGGGTTTCCTCATCCTAGCCAAGTTTTCTTTTCCTTTGAAAATGCTGTATTAGCATTTAAAGGACTCCGGTCTTGGTTCTCCCATTTTATGCTAACGTTAATTAAATTTTATCTTTGTATCTAATTACAAATGTCACAAATAACTATTTAGTAGCTAAAATTAGTTCCACTGCAAATCCCTATATTTTCAGCTAATAGTGATATTAACGAAATAATAGAGATGTTTATCAGGATAGTAGCTATGTGTTTAGGCAAAGCTGTTACCCAAATAATTACATGCATCTTGATGTAGGTTTTGCTAATGAGCATGCTTTTCACTCATATAAAGCAAGTTACTTTAAAAGGTGAGCTCATTTTGCTAAAATGACTCCCAGAAATCCCTTCAAACAATATCATGTTTCTGAATGTGAAACTCTTTTATTATTATTATTTTAATTTTAACCCTTTTATTATTATTACTTAATTAGAATTTCAAGTAAGCAGTCTTGCTTACTGATGTATGTGTCGGAGTAACTTTTCAGCTGTGTTTATGTAATAACCTTTGTGGGAAAAGAATCTTTTTACCTAAAATGGTAGTTAGCCAGAGAAATGTTTAAAGGACCACCAAAATTGATATATACTATAAATATTATATATGTTGTAATAATATTTACACATATAATATTTACATATATAATAGTATTTACATATATAATATTTGTGAAAGAAAAATATCTTGGGCCCCCAAATTATCCCTCATTAAGCTAAAAGGATAATTCAAGCTGGGAACTGCTTAGGGCCAAGGTGCTTTCCCTTCTATTCTCTCAGCTCACTGAGATTAATGCATATCTGATTGCCTCCTTTGAGAAGGCTAATCAAACACTGAAAAGAATGAAAAGAATGCAATCATTTGTCCCTCACCTACCTGTGATCTGAAAGCCCCCTCCTCACTTCGAGTTGTCCCTCCTTTCTGGACTGAACCAATGTTCATTTTATATATATTGATTAATGTCTCATTTCTTCCTCAAATGTATAAAAGCAAGCTGCGCTCTGACCACTCCTTGAGCACAGGACAGCAGGACCTCCTGAGGCTGCATCACGGGTGCACATCGTCGTCCTTGGCAAAATCTTCTAAATTAACTGAGACCTGTCTCAAATTTTCAGGGTTCACACATTTATATATATATATATATCATATACTATATACACTATATTATATATTAGATACACTCTATTAGCTCTTTAAGCAGAGCTAAGATAGTAGAAGAGAAGGAGTTTTGGAAGCAAAGAAGTAGGAAATAATGGAAGTGATATAAGAACAGCTAACATGGGAAGTTTAGAGAAATGAAGAAAACTGGTATGAAGATGGTAAGTTTCAGTTGAAGAGTAGTCGGATTTGGGATTGGTGATGCCGTGGTATAGTTTTATTTGTGTGTGTGTGTGTGTGTGTGCGCGCGTGTGTGTTTAAGATATTAACTAGGAATGGTTTTTCCTGTCTCCTCTCCTTCCTTCCCCATTCTCAATCTGCCAGCCGCCCCTCTGTGGGGGTCGCAGGGACGGTGGGAAACACAGCAAGCCCAAAGAAAAGCCTTTGAATTCCCTCACAGGCTTTGAGTCTTCAGAGCCTGAAACCACCAAGCTGATTGTTCCAGAAGCGCCAGAGGGAAATGCCTGGGATCCCCTCAGAGAGACAGGAAGAAGGAAGGAGGAGCGTGGTCAGGAAGAGGCCCTATGGGCTGGGAAGAGGGGCGGTCTTCCTCAGATGGGTTCTCCGTCAGCAGACCACCCAGCCGGGGCTGTTTCCCTGCAAGCATCGTCTGTGATTCCAGTGAGTGCTCACCAGGGAGGTGTTTTTGTATGGGTTCTAGCGTCCCAGGGAAAGGTTTTGCAAGGGCAAGATAACTAGGTCATCGTTCACGCCACATAATCCAATCAAATATTCTTTCTGATCCACCAAAGTGGGACTCCTATAAAGAATAATAATTATTGAGAAACAATTTTGACTTATCTAAAGCACATTAGGAGATACTTTATTTTTCTCTCACTTTTCATACCCCATTTTTCTTCTTTTCTTCCAAGCTTCATATCTTTTCTTAGAGGAAAACCACAAAGGGTTCCCTGACGGAACACTTTAGGGCCTTTTCATCTCAGGCCTCTTTACAATCTTTCAGGGAAGAATAGCTTATAATTTATCAGAAGGAAGGAAGGTCAGCCCTCCTGATGGGGTGTCAGGCTGCTGGAAATTTCAGAAGTTCAGTCCCCCACCCCCTGAGTCACAAAGCAAGAGGCAGCCACATGGGGCCACTTGGTGCGTGCAGTTGCTGCAGGGCTGCAGCCTGGAGGCATGTGGAGATGCTCCTGCAGTAACAGAGCACGCTAGGGGATACTTTAACTTTTTGCATCCTGCAGCTTGACTTACATTTAATTCAGTAACCTCTGAAAGGTTCCCTACAGTTTATCAGCCTGGTCCCTGAATTAGATCCCTGAGGCAAGCTCTACTCATTCTCACCACTCTCTCGCCATCCCTGACCACTTGTCTCTCCCTCATGTATCTCCCCTCCCCCATGAAGCCTTTCCCTCAGTGATTTCACCCACTCCCATGGATTTGACACTTCCTTATATTATTATCTAAAGACTAAACCCTTTTCTTGAATTTTTAGACCTTACTACACATATCATTCAAACTCCTGTTTACTAGGAGATGAGATATTGTCTCTATCTTGAGTGCTCTCTCTAAAGGGGTGATAAATACGTGAACAGATGGCTGGCTGGCTGGCTGGCTGGATGGCTGGATGGATAGATGGCTGGATGGATAGATGGATGGATGGCTGCATGGATGGATGGATGGATGGATGGATGGATGGATGGATGGATAGATGGATGAATAGACGGATGGATAAATGGATGGATGGATGGATGCATGGATGGATGGATATGGAGAGAGAGATGATAAATAGATTTGGATAGATAGATATGGATAAATAGCAGATTACATTTATAGACAGATAAATATAGATGATTGATGGAGATACCATGCCTTCTTCTGATCCACATGTTAAGAATAGCAGTCTTGCTGTGGCCTCTGCTCTTAGGATTTCACATAAAACTGCTTTCATCAACACAACAGTGCTCTCCATGTTGCTAAGCCTGATGATGTTTTCTTCAGAATTATTTCATTTGAACTTCAGGAGCATTTGATGCAGTTGACCATACATTTCTTTTTGAGACCTTTCACTATTTCCTGATTTTCCTTTTACTTTATTGATTGTTTCTGTCAGGTCTATTTTGCTGTCTCTTTCTCCCCTTGTCAGACTCTGAATGTCAGAGAGAGAGATTCGTCACCCTCTTTTCTTCTCTGAGAGTCCTTCCTTCCCGGGTGACTTCATGCAAACTTATGGCCCTGTGAACACCTGTATGCAAATAGCTCACTCTTTATATTTCCAGCCAAGACTTCTCTGATTAGCTCCAGACTCTCATATTCATTGCCCACTTGACATCTCCATTGAGCTATCTCATCAATTGTGCAAGTTTTATAGGAACAAGAGAAAGTTCTCCAGCAAAACTAGTAGGTATATAAATAAATAAAAAGATTAACAGTGTTTTTCTAGTCCTCTTTGCCGCAGTGAACAGTTCCACCATTGCTCTAGTTTCTGAAGCTTCAGGCTTACAATTTCAAGCTAATTCCTCCCTTTCCTTTATCTCCCACATCTGATCCATTACAACATCTTATTGCTTCCATCAAGTGTGGCCATTTTCTGCTGCTCCAGCACCAGCATCTCAGTCCAAGATGCTATGATCTTTCATCAGAACGGACCCAACAGCTTCCTAAATTCCCAATGGGTCCCACGTTGCATCAACAATTTCCTTCACTCATTTACCCAGGCCATAGTTATTGAGGCCCGTCGTGTTTCTGACATTATTTTAGAGAGTGAACATAGAATCATATACAAAATTAAGGTGATTGTAGAGCAAGAGATAGACTGTAAAAGAGGAGGTGAATAACTACCTAATTTATATCAAGTCATTGGTGAGGGCAATGAACAAAGATGAAGATGGGAAGGTCTAGCAGATGGTGGAGATGGAAGGTGCTGTTTTAGACAGGTGTCTGGGGAAGCCACCAAGAAAACTTCTGATGATGAAATATGGAGATCCAGAGCAAGAATTAGGAGCAAGGGGCATAGCAAATGCCTGCGTCGTTGTTTCAGCTCTGGACCTGCTTTCAAACGGGTGAGGTGTGGAATATTTTGAGCAGAGGAGGAGTTGCATTATCTAACATGTTCTGAAAAGGTCTCTTGGCCGATGGGTGAGGAAGCACCTCATTCCCTATAATCCACATAAGAAGTCATTCCTGTGCACTAGTCTGTGCTGTGCTTCCCAGGTTTGCTGGCGTTCAGCCCAATGGCCTGTCTCTCTCCCTGGAATGGAATGTGGGATCTGGTGGACTGACTTTGGCATGAACTCCTCTCTCCACTTTGACACTGCTGTTCTTTGTCTTCACATCTTCCTGCTCTTTCTCCCCATTCAGATCTCGGCTCTGCCCAGACCTCCTCTCCTTCCTCTCTCCTTCCAGTCCTCAAGTTACAGTCCTGTGTCAGTCCTTCTTACATTACTCTCCTCTACTCATCTTCTTAGTACTCATGCCTATTTGGTATTTTGTGGTATTGCTGTTTATCCTTTTGTAAATTTTTATATTCCATTTTTCTTCAATTCAATGTAAGGTTGTTGAATGCAAGGATCTTGCCTGCTTTGTGACGCTAAATTTCAAGCACAGGGAAGGGCACAGCACGGTTATTTTGTTGAATGAATAAATGAATGAATGAATGACCACTGGCATTCCAGGTTTGGCTAGTCATCAAAAGGTGATATTGTTCTTGGGTTATAAAAAGGTAAAGAGAGTTGTGTCCCCATTGTTGAGAGGCTTATAATATAGTGTTAGAAAGAGTGAGCGCATTGATGGTTGGATCATAAATCAATCTATATAAAGATAGTGAGGTAAATGGATGAAGGTGGTATATATATATAGCTATATATATATATAGCAATATAAAGCCTATTTAAATCTGTAGTTTCTTTTAATGACTGCCTTCCTACGAAATCTTTGCCAGCACTTAGCTTGGTATGTAAAACTGAGTAAGTTCTGAATAATGATTTGTTTACCACATAAATATATTAGTAAATGAATGAATGTGGCTTAAATTTGAGGAAGTCCTCACCATTTATCAAGATATTATCTTATTCAATGTATAATTCACAGAGTTGAGGTGTTTATAAACCCTGAAAATAATGTGTTTAATTTGAGGAGGCACTTTCTAGGTCACAAAGGTGGTTACAGAATCAGGAACAGGACAGTAGAAAACACCCAGCTTTATTGAGAACCTCCTGCCATATGGTTTGGCTCTGCGTCTCCTGCCAAATCTCACCTTGAATTGTAATAATCTCCACGTGTCATGGGAGGGACCCAGTAAGAGGCAATTGAATCATAGGGGTGAGTTTTTTCTGTGCTGTTCTTTTGATAGTGAATAAGTCTCACAAGACCTCATGGTTTCATAAATAGGAGTTTTCCTGCACACGCCCTCTTGCCTGCCGCCATGTAAGACATCCCTTTGCTCTTCCTTTGTCTTTTGCCATCATTGTGAGTTCTCCTCAGACATATGGCACTGTGAGTCCATTAAACCTCTTTCCTTTATAAATTATCCACCCTCAGGTATGTCTTTATTAGCAGCATGAGAATGGACTAATACATCCTGGAACATCGTGGAATGTTCCGTCACCAATCTTAGAGCGAGAGTAGGAGAAACTACAGAAAGTCCACAGAGGAGTGTTGACTTTGATCACAGGCATGGAAAAGAGAGTCCCTAAAAGAAGGTAAGAAGTATAAGAGAACGTTAAGGCATGGCCTAACTGTAACCATTCAGGACTGGACTGGGATGGGGCTGGGGGATTTGCCGTGGCCACTGGGCAGTTGTTACTGATAATGGATTCAAATACACAAAAGCTGCTGAAACTAAAGTTAGAAAACAAAGTCATGCCAGTGTTGATGAAACCCCACAAAGATCCTCAAAACTCAACCCCACCACCACCTTACAATGTGCCAACTGACGCTCTGAGACTCAGGAGCTGTTCAAGGAGAGGCGCCTTCTACCAGAAAGAAGCCAGACTCAGCGGCCATCTCTACACTCCTATCTTTCCTGCTGAGGTTGTGTGGCCATCTGCTTAGAAGATGCCAAGATTATTTCCAAGGGAGAGATGGGAGACAAGAGTGTGATCTGTCTTGAAGCTTTGGACATTGCTGTGCCTGCTGGTTTTGTGATCCCTTGCAGATTCTTGCTGCTACAACATTTCCTTTGGCAGCTTGGAAAAGAAGCAGAATGGAGAAGAAAGCCAAGGCTAGGTGGAGGTGAGGGCGGAACAGAGACACTGGAATGAGCTTCCCTGCCCCAGGGCATGCTTGCAGCTGGAGCTTTAGGATAGATGTCTCTACCTCATAGCTCTGTGGGCAGCACCTCCCGCCCACCCAGCCTGCCTCTGGCTCGGTGAGGTGGCTTGTTGCTGTGCACGTTTCTTCTTCTGTCATTGCATTTTTTTGTGTGTTCAGGACCATACATCCCCCTCCCTCTTATACTAGACTGTGAGCTCCCTGAGACAGAGAATGGATTCATCTGCATCGTCCCTGAGCTGGTCACACAGCACGGGATCAATAGTGTTTCCGTGGGCTCACTCAACCTGTTTGTTCTTTGCATTTTCTTTTTCTTTCATCTTCTCTTGGTCCTTCTTGCTGATGGGTGAGGAAATTGATGGTTCATGGATGCAGTGACCTGAAGGCTTGCGATTTCTACCCTGGTATCTTTCTACTCCATAAACCTGCCTCTCCCAGGCAGGTGTGGCCCAGAGAGGTCATATGATTTAGAATTACAGTTTTACTAGAGGAGTCTGTGAAGATCACTGCTTGACCCTCATTTCTTTTTAGTCTTCTTTTAATGGTCTTTGTGTCTGTTCTGTCTGTGTGTTTTATGTGAAACCACCGCAAATCTTTATTGGAAGCATCTGTGGTACAAATTAATAATAAGAAAATATTGGAGGCTACATAGCATAAATACGTCTGGTTAAATCTTTTTAGATATTTAAGTGTATTTTTTTTTCCTAAACCAATGCTCTACCTAAAGTAATGTTCCACACAAAGTTTTCTTTTGCAACTTTAGAAGCACTTTTCAGTGAGCATTATAGCACAAGCTAGCACAATCTAAAATGAAAGGAAACATTAGAATCGATTCTTTAGCAATTTTGCACAGATGTGTTTTGCAATGAGCAGTGGCCTGTACTTTATCATGCATCTTTAAAGGAAGTGGTTTTGTTACAGAAATTTCAGCAAAAAAATAAAAAAATAAAAAATAAATAAAAGACTCTCACTCTAAATAATTATGAACTTTTTTTTTACAGTAGAAAATGGAAACTAGAAGTATCTATATGACTTTCTTTTGGCAATATTGTCAGTTTCTTTGTGTTATGAATTATATCAAACATCCAAGATCACATGTGCTATTATGGGAGAAGTATGAATTATCTGCATTTAGCTCCCACACCATAATTGCCATTTACAATACACATTTTTTTTATACATAGCTCATTTTAATAGTGAGAGTATCAGACTATAAACACCAGCAGTTTTCTTTAATTACTATCTTATATTTTGAATGAGCTCCTATTAAGAAAAAGCTTTTTGCATGCTAAAATATTTACAACCATTTGTTAAACTTAAACCATTAAGTGGGGAAATAATAAAGTTTTAATTTTAGCCTGAGGAAAAAAAAAAACAACAATGAATGATTACACTGACTGTGGCTAGTAATTGGCCAGTTGGGTTTTGGGGCTAGAATTTCATTTCCTTCCAGCTTGTCTAATTCCAGTTTTTATTTTTCTGCACTTGAATATTAGGCAGCAGAGCATGCCGAGATTGTCAGTGTGGATAATGGATTCGAGCCTCTCTTTATAGACATGCTTCATTCACATTATGGGTAAGGATCTGGGGAAATGTCCTTCGCTAATCTAGTCAGTAGCCTCCAGAGAGACCCAGGAAGGAAGTGCTCTGGCCAAAGCGGGCTGTGGGCTTTGTGCATCCCTGACCTGTTTCCGTGTCAGCCACAAGTCAGAACAATAGCAAGCGAGGTCAGGAAGACTTTCAGCCTGATTTATTCAAAAGTAGAGAGTTTTTTAGTGTTTCAAGGAGATTCTGCATAGACAACCAGGAACAGCTAAATGAATTCCTGCAAGCCACAGCAGAGGTCAGAAACAACTCTTGTTGGGTGACAGAGTTTTACTTCTCTTCAACTTCCAAGCTAGCAACCAGCTGGTAGAAACCCCTGTCAACTGATCTAAGGACAGATGACCGTGATATATAGGAAGGTGCCACCTGTGAAGCAGTGGGAGCTGAAGAAGACGCTGGAATAGTTATTGTAGCTATTTCCCAAGACTGAGAGCTAGAGGAAATGCCAACACTGAGAGATGGACAGTCCGTGGGGAAGTCTACAGAGACTGGAGAAACACTCGTGTCTTCTGCCCTGAAACCAGCCACTCTATTCAATGCCTCCAGCTAATCACCTTCACATAATATAAAAGCAAAAAGACTTGTTTTTTTTTTATATCTATTTTCCCTAATTAATGATCACTTTCTAACTCTCTTGTATTCTCAAATTAATGTATTTGCTTCTCCTGACAATGGTTTTCAGAGCTTAATTATTTTCATAGACAAAAATCTCTCCAATACAAATAGAAACTTAACTGTATAGTTCTGTCAAGGGTGGACTAACTATAGGAGCTGTTTTCATTTTTTCTTTTCTTTTTATTTATTTACTTTTTATTGAACCAGAAGATGAAGAGCATGTCCCACATACTCTACTTATCCATTCTTTGTTTTCTAAATGAGTATTTCTTTGTCTTAATTTCTAATAAAAATTTAGTGTTTCCGATAGAGTTTCTTGGAATTTTATGGTGGAAAGCTGGTGAGGACAGTTAAAGGATTACTAACAAACACTGTGAAAATTGATAGATTTTTTTCACAGCAATCAATACGAAATGTCGTAATAGACACATGGGTATACAGCATAAACAGATAATTCAAAAGTAAGGAAATGCAGCTCGTGAGCGAATATGTAGGAAATTGTTAAAAGGTGCTGTATGAGGGTTCTCCAGAGAAACAGACCAACAGGATGTGCTTACCCAGAGGAAAAGATCTACTATAGGGATCTGGTTCCCGTGATTATGGAGGCTGCATGCCAAGCTCTGCAGTCTGGGGTCTGGAGACCTGGGAGAGTTCGTGGGTGAGTTGCAGTCACAAATGGAAGGCTCAAGACTTGGAAAGAGCTGATGTTTTAGTTCAAGCCTGAAGGCAAGAAAAAAACAGTGTCCCAATTCAAAAGCAGACAGGCAGGAAAAATTTCCACTTGCTCAGAGGAGGTCAGTCTTTTGTTCCATTCAGACCTTCAACTGATTGGACGAGGCTCACCCACATTAGGGAACGCAATTTGCTTTATTCGATCTATCAACTTAAATGTTAATCTCATACAAGCACCTTCATAAAAATACCCAGAATATTTGGCCAAATATCTGGGCACCCTGTGGCCCAGTCAAGTTGACATCAAATTCTATATCACACACACCATTCCCATCAATAAACCTCTTGTTCTAACAAAACCCTTCTCTGCCACACAAAGACCTTGTTTCTCTGTACTTTTTTACATACGTTTTCTTCTGCCCTTCTAAGTCTTACTTATCTTTCAAAGCTAACTCTTTAAATTGCCATTTAACTTTCTTTACTAGCATAGCACTTCATGCTTACATTCATGTAGCACTAACTACCCATCCCAGTTCTGGCATTTAGCCGTTCTTGTTGCTCAAAAGACTCACATGAAAAAGTAATGATATCTTTTTTAATGTGTAATTTTTTCGGTTAAAAAAATGGGTGCTCAGGTCTATTGCTGGTATGAATATAAATAAGTGCAAGTCTTTTAAGAAAGCAAATTGGCAAAAATCTTAAATGTTCGTACCCGCTGATTCAGTTTCCTTATTTTGGAAAATCTTCCTAAGATAATAATCCCAAAATACGGGATAAATTGGATGCACAAAAAACCTTTCATCAAGCTGTATTTATAATAATCATAAAATTATAAGAAATGATCTAAATTTAAAAATATAGAAATGACTAGTTATAGCATGTTGCCACTAGGCAACAAAATATCAAGTACTCATCAAAATGTTTGTAAAAGTTTCTAATAATGTAAAATGTGCTTATGTTAGATGACAAATAACATGGTAGTATAATTACCTTATAAGATATGCAAAAAAGACTAAAGTATTTCTAAAATATTAGCAAGTAGTGACTTGGTGATAGTAAAGCTGCATATGCCACCTATTTTGTCTTTCATGTGTTCTTATTAAAAACAAACCAATAAAAACCCAAAAGAATAATTTGACAATTCAGCTCAGTTCTACTCCTTTTTTCTTGTTTTACTACCTAATTAATATAAATAGCATGAATCATGTTTTAAATTTAGAGAATGTTATATAAATGGGATCTTAAAAATTCCTGTTATAGAATGTATTTTAACCAGACCATCACTGTTATTCTCTAATAATTATTTCACTTGGCAAACAGTTTTAGACTGTGTTCTGTGAATAAAGTACTATACAAGCGGCCTTGTACACCAAAGATGATCCAGCAATCCCATGCTGGGATACGCATCCAAAGATGACGAAATCAGCCTATGGGAGAGACATTTGCACTTCCATGTTTATGTAGCACTATTCACAATAGCCAAGATATGGAATCAACCTAAGTGCCCATCAGTAAATGGATGGGCGAAGAAAATAAGGCACACACAATGGAATACTATTCCACCGTGAAAGAGAATAAGATCCTGTCATTCTCAGCAATATGGATAAGCTTGCAGAAAATTACGTTAAGTGAAATACACCAAACCCAGAAAAACAAACACTGCACAATCTCACTCAGATGTAGAATCTGAAGAAGTTGATCTCATTGGAGCACAGAGTAGAACAGTGGTCACCAGAGGCTGGGAAGAGGGGAAGGGGAGAGGGCGAGGAGAGGTTGGTCAACAGGTACAAATTTACAGTTAGATACAAGGAGTAAGTTCTGGTGTTCTACTGCACACTGGGGTGACTAGAATCAATAATAATGTATACTTCAAAATAGCTAGAAAAGAGGATTTTGAATGTTCTCACCACAAGAAATGACAAGTGTTTGAGTGGATGGATAGGTCAGTCATCCTTGTGTTATTTGATGATTACACAATCTATATATCTATATCTATATCTATATCTATATCTATATCTATATATATACACATCCAACATCACACTGTACCCCATAACCATGTACAGTTATTATGTGTCAATTAAAAACAAAATAAAACTTATTTTAAAAAGTCCATCCACTTAAGAGAAAAAGTAATTAGAAAATCGAATCCTGGGTCAGGTGTCATGGCTCGCACCTGTAATCCCAGCACTTTGGGAGGCCAAGGTGGGCAGATTATGAGGTCAGGAGTTCGAGACCAGCCCGGCCAATATGGTGAAACCCCTTCTCTACCAAAAAATACACACACAAAAAAAATTTAGCCAGACATGGTGGCATGTGCCTATAGTCCCAGTTACTCAGGGGGTTGAGGCAGGAGAATCATTTGAACCCCAGAAATGGAGGTTGCAGTGAGCCGAGATCACGCCACTGCACTCCAGCCTAGGTGACAGAGCCAGACTCCATCTCAAAAAAGAAAAAGAAAATTGAATCCTGATACCAAAGTTTTTCTGCTTTAAAAATGGATGTTGAGGTAGATTCTAAGGTATTTTAAAGACAATCTCTGCAAAACTGCCTTTGGTAAATACAAGGTCAATTCTGGGTCTGGTATCTAGGCTTTGCGCTTTGCCACCACCATGGTACAGACTTACTTTTGGTGCATTCCCATCCTTGCCCAATTTGCACCATTATGCATAGATTATAAAATCAGTCCATGGAGGCTGGTGAGTTGTGAGAAAATTAAAACAAAATAATAGCAGTCACTCCACATCGCTCATATGGTGCTCAAGAATAACACATTAAAGACGCACCTCCACCACATTCTTGGTTGCTGCTGTCATGATGAGCAGCTCTGCCCTCAATGAGGCACATTTCCTTTGCAGGTGGAGGCTGCAGCGTGCCAGAGATTTCTGTGATGCACTCTGGGCTGCCCGAGTGTAAGCAGAAACAGTGGGAGCCTGGGGGTGTCTGTCTGCGGCAGTTGGAAGTGAACTCAACATATGTATTCCACATTCATGCAAACAGTGAACTTTCTGTAATACATCATGTGTGTTTCACTAGAAACTAATGTTTTAAGTTGTTTAATAATCGAATCCAAACCCAACTTCCCAAATACCCACCAACTTTCTTCCTTTGGTTTTACAGGTCTTTGAAATGTTACCAAGAACCTCCTGGGTCTGGGTGCCTTAGTTCACGAAATGCGGCCCTACCAGATTTTGGGGATCTAGATTCTAGAACAACCACTTTCAATCTTGGGAAGCAATAATATCGATGATAAAAATCTCCTTGGGGGCAGGCCCTATGCCGTAGCTGTTTTCATGTAAATACCTTCAATGGCACATTAAAACTGAGGCAGAAAACAGTGATTATGTCTTCTAAACTCGGATTCATAGTTTCAGACCCATGTTGCTATGGCAACGAAAATGGCATTCTTTTAATTCATCAAAAATGTATTTCATTCATACAATACTTACGTTTCAAGACTGTTAGTAAAGATTAAAGGAGTTCAAGCATGTAAAACACTTAGGATGGGGCCCAGCACAAAGAAAATATAGAATGAATGCTAATGCTATTAATATTTCAATCTCTTGAATTTGCCAGAGATTTATTGGACATTTCTATGTGCTGCACAGTGTTTTAGACTATGCCAAAATAGAAGACCAAAGGATAGAATATATACTCTAGTGGAACTGGCAATCTTTTGTTAGCTTTCAGGTTTGTGACATGAAAAGGATGATAGCAGAATAAGAGAGATTAATGTGAAAAGAGGAAGTCACCATAAAATGGCAGACGCTTTAATAACATGAGAATTAATGTTTGCAGAGGACTTCCTCTGTGGCAAACATTGGATGCATGTCTCATGCAACTTCCATGACTGTCCTTCATACAGACAAGGAAATTGAGGATTAGAAAGGAATTGGCTGCAATACCCACAGTTGGCAGAACGGCGTTTACTCTGGGCCAGTGTGTCTTCAAGCCGGGTGCCTGGAGTCTTACCCCTTCACGCTGGTACCCTAGAGTTGATAGACAGGAACTTGCTCTCCACGGTGCCAGCCTTTTGTAACAACGTGGTGGTCTCCATTTCAGTTGGGAAGCACCGAATGCATACACGGTCTGCGTGCTGAACACGGAGCAAGGTTTTCTGAGCCAAAGGCTCCCCTGCTTGGGTTGAGTTGGGATCTCTGGAGGTTACCTCAGTCCACCGAGGTAAATAATGATTGGTATCTCTGTGTTCCACACTAATATTGTTAATTCTATTTTAGTATGTAATTGATAATATTCTTCTGCCACTGAAATTAATTCGAACCAGATGCCCAGACTTAATATTTCCAGCATTTGCTTCAGTGACCCTTGGTTTCAGCATAGTCATTCTCTGCCTGGAATGTGAGTGGGATTGGTAGATGGTTTTAATACTCCCTTCACATTTCAGGTCCCACGGGCAATATTTACCTTCTGATAACTGCTTAAAAAGATACAGAACTATTAAAAGCTAAGGTTTTAATGGGCATTATCTCACCACCAAACTATCAATGCTCTTCTAACCCACTTTCTATCTCCTACTTACACTTTTGACCTCTGGAACAAACACGCATTCTTCTTGTGACAAGTGTCATGAGAGTTTAATTGTGGTTTGATTGTTTATAAGAAGCGTGTCCAGGCTCCTAGAATATGTCCTAGTTTCATGCTTTTTAACTGTTCTATTTTTCCCTCCTTGAAGTTAGCACACCTTTTTCCATGTCTATCTTAGGGTGTTAATTTGGGTTCAAATTCTAGTTGATTTGTATATTGTATGACTTAACTTTTCGGAGTCTCTGTTTACATAAATCGATGGATAATAGTACTTAGTTTTTAGGCTGCTCTGAGGATGCAAAGATACAGTATGTATCAAATTTCTATCACAGTTGTCTGACATTTTAATAACCTATTGCGTGTGATTTGGTTATGACATCCTCTTATTGATAAGAAGGTCTCCTTATACCTCAATCTCCATCTGATCACATGAACAATATCTTTCATTTACGCTCCTTCTTGTGGAGGAGAGATGGCTGGAATTGTTGAGTAGACTAAGTGCTTTATGTACACTGTGTCATTAAATCCCCAACAATGACCACCCTGCCAGATAGGTGCCATTGTCTCTACGCATTAGATGAGCCATGGGGCGGGTTAATAACTTGCTGACGATTTCACAGTGCATATCGTGGAGGAGTGGTGAAAATGTGGGGCTGTCTGATTCCAGGGCACATGTTTTCCATCGCTACTTAGAGATGCCTCTGAGGGAATTGTATGGTTATTTTTTTATATAACTGAGCCTGTTTTATTGACCTCCAAATATGTAGATCTGTTATGAGATGTTTAGATCCTAATTCAACAATGACATCCCTATATCTAATAGCTCTTCTTTCTTTAAACCACAGATAAGATTCAATCCATGGGCCATACAAGTTTTGCAGTAAATGCTAATTAGAAGTTAAAAAATCTTACTGTGCTATAAATATCCAGCCCTTTATTTCTCAGATTTGACACCCTAGGTGACTATATAATATTCACATATAAGGACTTACCTACATTCTCTACAACTTGTTCAATTATGTAAGAAAAACCATTTTTTAAAACGATTTTTGGTTTGGAGACAGGATCTTGCTCTGTCACCCAGGTCGGAGTGCCGTGGTGTGATCATTGCTCACTGCAGCCTCCACATCCTGGGCTCAATTGATCCTCCTGCCTCAGCCCTGAGTGGGTGGGACTGTAGGCATGCACCTCCACAGCAGGCTAATGTGTGTATTTTTTGTAGAGATGGGAGTCTCCCTTTGTTGCCAAGGCTGATCTCAAACTCTGGGCACAAGCAATCTGCCTGCCTCAGCCTCCTCCCAAAGTGGTAAAATTACAAGTGTGAGCCGCCATGCCTGGCCAAAAAGAAACGTTAAAAAAAGTAATGGAATGATAAAGAATGAATCTCAATGACAGCCTCTGCTGCCTTTGCTTCTTAGCGTTAGCTCCTGAGCTGCCTCTGTGCAGGCTTCCCCTTGGGCTCCCAGAGCTGCTTTGCCTGGAGGGTCAGAGAGAAGCGCCTTGGACTCACTTGTGTGACAGTGTCTGAAAGCCTGACTCCCCGGCCCCTGGAGAGAGTGAACACTCAGGATTCCCCTGTGGGGCCAGGCTGCAGTGCCAGGGACCTCACCTGAGATGAGGCTGTGGGTGGGCTCCTTCCTCTTCTTCCTCTTCCCTGCCAGTTTCCCCTTCTTGAAGGTAAATTCTGGTCTTAATTCTGGTGGGTTCTGGTTTGTTTCTGGAGAACCAGACCTGAGACTGGAGAAAAACAAGTCCTGCTAAGTGGTAGAGGCCCAGTGCCATTCCACTGGGGTGGTCAGTTATCTGGGTTCTATTCGCAACATCTGCTGCAAGGTTGAGAGCCTTTTAACGCATTTGCTCAGGCTCTGCGCGGCTCTACATTCAGCTCCTATTTTCTAAGATCTGAATTTTGCATGAGAGTGTAAGCCACACACTTCCGATCTTTGGCAATACTCAGGATGTAAACTTCTCCTTAAAGGGGTTGTCTAACAGCTCATATTGTAGATTATTGGGAGACAGGGTGTGAGGTAGAATGGCCTTCTGGCCCTCTCCTTTCCTTCATTCATAAGGTCGGAGCAGCTGCTTCCTAACTCTTCTAAAATGCTTTCGTGCTTGTCAACTAAATGTAAGAGCAATTAGAAAGCCGTCCTAAATAAATATCGAATGAGAATCTTCCATGTATAAGATTTAATGCCCTGTGCTCAATGATTCAAAGTATAATTCTATATATTGACTATCAAAAATATCTAATGTAGAGAAGTGGCTGAAATAAGAAAATAATTAGACATATTGGACAGTCCATCAACAGCTGCCTGAAAGAGGTCACTTATTTATTTCAAGAAAGAAAGTTGTTATGTTTCTTTCTTTTTTTTTTTTTTTTTTTTTGAGACGGAGTCTGGCTCTGTCGCCCAGGCTGGAGTGCGGTGGCTGGATCTCAGCTCACTGCAAGCTCCGCCTCCCGGGTTTGCGCCATTCTCCTGCCTCAGCCTCCCGAGTAGCTGGGACTACAGGCGCCCGCCACCTCGCCCGGCTATTTTTTTGTATTTTTTAGTAGAGACGGGGTTTCACCGTGTTAGCCAGGATGGTCTCGATCTCCTGACCTCGTGATCCGCCCGTCTCGGCCTCCCAAAGTGCTGTGATTACAGGCTTGAGCCACCGCGCCCGGCCGAGAAAGTTGTTGTTTCTACATTGACAAGTATGTTAGTCAGGGTTCTCCAGAGAAACAGAACAAATATATATATCCTATTGATTGTGTATGTGTGTATATACACACACACACAAATATATACACACACATATATGATATGGTTTGGCCGTGTCCTCACCCCAGGACAACCTCTACCACAGCCATGTAGAGTCTATTAAACTCCTTTCCTTTATAAATTACCCAGTCTCAGGTATTTCTTCATAGGAGTATGAAATGGACTAACACACACACACACACACACACACATATATATGTATATATGCTTCTCTACATTAGATATTTCAGCTCTTCAGACATAGGATATATATATATATATATATCTCCTATGTCTGTCTCTCTCTCTCTCTCCATATATATCTGAAGTCTGAAGGCCTGAAAACCAGGAGCAACAATATCCAAGGGCAGGAGAAAATGGAGGTCTCAGCTAAACATGGAGAGCAAATTCTCTTTTCCTCCATCTCTTTGCTCTACTCAGGCCCTCAACACATGGAATGAGGCCCATCTACATTGTTAAGGGCAGATTTTCTTTGCCCAGTTTCCCAATTCCAGTGCTAATCTCTCTTGGAAAGACCCTTACAGACACACCCAGAGGATGTTTAACCAGCTATCTGGGCATCCCTTAACCCAGTCCAGTTGACACATAAAATTAACCATCACAACAAGCTGAGTTGATGTTGGATTCGTGGCATTTTAGGTAGAGGGAACAGTAGATACCAAGAAAATGAGATATGCAGCAGTGGGGATATTTGAGAAACTTTAAGTTTTGCTTCTAGTTGGAAAATTGAGAGCTGAAGGCAGGGTTTTTAGGAGCTGATGCTGGAGAGGTTTTGTTACAGCTTTAAAAGTGGAGACTCTCGAGTGTTAATGCCAGGTATCCTTGAGGGCTTTGAGTTACGGGACAGACCTAATGGGATTTGTCTTTGGTGTGGTCACCGGGGCATCTGTGCAAAGCATGCTGCAGAAGGGGCAGGAGAGGCCAGCTAGGAGGTAGGTGATAGTGCAGAGAAGAGGTGGGGAGGTCTCGAAGGAAGGCAGTTTCATAGGGATTAAAGAGGACGGGATGAGTTCAGGAAACACAGAGAGGTGGATTTGGCTGTTGACCAGATGTGAGGAAGCAGGATGGGGCTGGGCTAAGGCAGAGGTGTTTGGTTTGGGAGGCCCCACATAGAAGGTGGCCCCACATGTCCACGTGGAGACTACAGGGCCCAGACCAGAATTTGGGGTGGATGGAGAAAAAGGATGACTTTGGTTTGGTTACTCGGTTGTTGGTTGGGTTACTTTAGAGATGCCTGTGAGGTGCTGGAGGAAGGCCAGGCACTAACCCTCAGTTTGGGATGGCGCAGAAGGCTTTTCTTAAACATCTCAAGAGCCGTTTCTCTGAGTGTTTTTCGGTTGGAGATGAAGTGCTGAGTGTGGCAACATTTCGAAGTGCAGCAGGGTCCGGCAGGTTGTCCAACTGTCAAGCTGCATGCACAGGTACCTAGCTTTGTTTTATGTTTAAAATCGCAACTTTTCATTGGTAAGGCTTCAGTGAAATCTTTCAGAGTGCTACGCAAAGATTCGTATACTTGTTAAAAATAGCAAATTCAAGTGATTTATAAATTGTCCATTTATGACGTTGTGCGGTGTTGACCTAAAAGTATGCGTTCGTGTTTCTTACTCTACTGGGACATCAGGGCCCCCCAGTTTTCACCAAGACATCAGTTAACATGTATTGATTACCATTCCATGTCAAACTCTATGGCAAATCAAAGAACTAGCAAACATCCTGACTACTCTCAATGAGTGAATAATGCAATTCCTGAGACAAGATGGACACACAAAACTCTCAGTAGCCCTCGAAACTATGAGTCTTTTCCCAGGAGTTCAATGAGTGCTTTGAATGCAGAGGAGAAGGAGACATCATCTGAGCTAGCTGTGGCAAAACTCTAACTTCAGCTGGTTTTGAGTGAGAAGTGGGTCTCTGTTAAAACACTAGTAATGTAAAAGCATAGTTGCCATCTTGTCATGTTTTGTTTTAAAATGTCACTTTATAGCTACCAAAATTTGAATCTATCAATCTGTTAAATGATGCAAAATTTCTGTGATAAGTTACTATAATCAACCAGTATAGAGCATTTATGGACTAAACTGGATTAATTTATCTTCTACTATAGGCACTGCACACCATCCTCCACAAAACTTCAGTCAATCACCTCAAGTGACCAGAAGCGCTGTGTGAGCCCTGATGGGAGTCACGTTCAGGTTAAGATCAAACAGAACGGCAGTGAGCAGAAGTATAATGGGAGACGATAACATCTCAGGGGTGTCAGGAGGAGGAGAAGGTCAAGCCAGGCAGTGGTGGGTCACAGCAGCACGGCCAGGCACACACCTTCCCCTCATCAGAAAGACACTCAGAAATACTGAGGAAGAAACCATCTTTTCTTTTTTTTTTTTTTGCAATTAGGCAAAAATAGCTACAGGGAGAAATAGAGCTCATCCAAGTCAATATCCAGATGACTAGTTGATGACAGCTGTGATACATTCCATGAAGAAGCCCGATGGTCAGGTAGCACAGGATGGAAAGTCTGCACCTTTTCAGGGAGGTGGAGGAGCTGGTTCTGTGAAGAGCTGACATGCAGGTTGAGAACCGAAGGACAGGTAGGAATCAGCTCAGAAAAGGAACAGCAGAATCCAGCGTGTGTAGCACAGTTGATAGGGAAGGTGGGTGACACACAAAAGGAGTTAAAACAAAAAGATGGAAAACCAGGTCAAGGTGGTCGAACCAGGAAAAACAGAAGAAATTGCCATGTGCAGAGGCTTGACAGGCTGGAGCACGTTGAGGGGACTCTGTGTGGGACTGGAGTGTGTGTGCATCTGGCTGGTCAGGCAGGGGATGGGAGACAAAGGCCAGGAGTCAGAAACAAAGACAAGACGAAAACAACAGTTATGAAGCAAAACAGAACAAAAGTGGGACTTCTCTGTCATCAAGTTTCTGTCAATTTTTATATCATCTCAGTGACCATAAGTACCTGAACCTCTGCCTCCGTCTTACTTGACATCCCAGTAAGATGCCTGGTGGGAAAACTCACTCATTAACTCGGTTAAAGTTAAGGACAGATATCTGTGTTTTAAAATTCCTCCACCTTGGTTGGCTGGCTCTTTCTCCAGACCTTTCTGTCCTCTCCTCCCCACTCCCCTCCTCTCCTCCCCACTCCCCTCCTCTCCTCCTCACTCCTCTCCTCCTCTCCTCTTCCCTCCCCTCCTCTTCCCTCCCCTCCTCTTCCCTCCCTCCTCTTCCCTCCCCTCCCCCTCCCTCATCTTCTTTCTCATCTTCTCTCACCTCCCTTTCAAACCTGCCCCCTCTGCAAATGAAGAAATCACCAGCCAGCCCACCACACTCCCACACAGAACTCTTCCATCCCTCCTTCACGGAGGCCTGTCTCTCAGCCTCCACCCAAGATGGACTCTTCTTTGCCTTAAGAACCTGGTGAGAAAATTCATCACTCGATACTTTACCAAAGGAACCTGAGGAGGGCTTTAGCAGGCAGGTGCAGAGGCAGCCTGGGAGACACAGGTCAGAGGCAAGGGTGGACTGAGGTCTCTGCAGTTGGCAGGAAGGTGCAGGATGGCCGCTGGCTGCCACAGGAATGCAGGCGGCCAGCGAAGGCCTCACAGGCACAGCAGCACCTTTGACCCTGTTTTCTCTGCTGGGCATCTGTTTTTTCATCTTTTGTTTTTGCGCCTGCAGCCTTTGTGTGCTTGTAGCCTCGGCAGTGTGATCAGCTTGACCTTAGACAGAAAAGTGAAAACGTTCCTGGAATAAGCCGGCCAGTTATGAGGCCAGCTTTCTAGCAGGTCTGAAGGTACGCCCCAGGGCCTCTCTATCCAACCACAGACGACTAGTTGGATGCCTGTTCTGAGAGTCACGGTCTTGATCGATGAGCACATCAGGTTTCTTTCTCCTCTGAAATGGAGTGTTCCCAGGCCCAGGCAGTGCGGATGCACCAGACAGTGTGTGGCGTCGTTACAGGAGCAGAGCACAGGTGACCTGCACTGTGTGTTTGCTCAGAGAAGGCCTGGAATCCCGGGCCAGTGTCTCAGCCGCTCCCTTCATTGCCAGGAGTTGTTCTAAGCAAACCACGACTTCTATGTTTATACCACTGAGGTAGCAGTAGAAGACAGAATGCTCGAACATGGTTCCACTTTGGAAGCTGCCTCCCCGGCCATGTCAGGGATGTATTGGAAATTCATCACATAATGAAAGAACAGTGAGGTGACTGCAGTGTGACACCTGCCCCTCAGGACACGGCAGACGGCGAGGTCACCCCTGCCCAAGCTGTTTGGAATTCATTCCGCGCTGAGCTTCCTCAACTTTCACCCTGTTCTCACCTCCAGCAAAGCTGCCGTTAGCTTTCCTTCTTCCCAAGCATGTTCTGTCCCTTTCTCTGGGGTTGGGAAGTAATCAGGTATTTTGGGCTTGTAAAATCTCCTGCTGGGTTGTCAGCATAGGAGCCAGAAAAATAAAAGAACATGCCGAGCAATGTGAAGAAAAAGACAAGATTTAATTACCCCTTCTGCTTGCTTATTTCAGAAGGTATTGGAAGCTAGTACCTCTGCGCATAATACGAAGCCAATTTAGCATCGTAACGTCTGCTTAAGCAAATTACAATAAGTGAAGAAAATATGGCAATCAGGAATAAAATGTTCCTGGGGGCTGTCTTTGATGGATGCTTTAGAAGAATGTCACTGAAAAAAATGTTTCTGAAACCTGGTTGGCGGGCATCACGAATAATGCGGTTTGCTGGTCAGGTAACTTCATAAATCTCTATAACCAAGACGCTCTGTCCTTCCACCTAAATTATCCCACCATAGCTATAAATCAGTAGCAACTATTGACCTGAATCAGGGAAGCACAGTTTGCAGAACCTAGTTCGTTGCCAATCAAGGATGGCTGAGTCACCTTACACACAGGGCAGCAGCTTTGGGAAGCTCTTGTCTTGGACAGATCCCCATTCCTTTGGAGATGCTCTTGGTCCAGATCAAAGAAAAGAGGGTGTTTATGCAGTGTTGAACAACACAGTAATAATCACCCTTTATTTCCTCCACACCAAGAATTCAAAAATATCTTAAATCGCTTTCACTCAACATCCTCTCTGCCCTTGAACACAAAACAAAACTCTTCTAACAAAACATAGCACTGTTTCAATGGCTAGTGATACTGTTTTCTTCTGTGTCCCCACCCAAATTTTATCTCAAATTGTAATCCCCACGTGTAGAGGGAAGGACTTTTAATCCTTACCTGTAGAGGGAAGGAGGTGATTGGCAGTTCCCCCATGTGGGTTCTCATGATGGTGAGTGAGTTCTCATGAGATCCCTGATGGTTTTAGAAGTGTTGCAGTGCTCCTTCTTTACACACACTCTCTCTCACCATGTAAGATGCACCTGCTTCCCCTTCTGCCATGACTGGAAGTTTCCTGAGGCCTCCCCAGTCACACAGAACTGTGAGTCAATTAAACATCTTTCCTTTACAAATGACCCAGTCTCAGGTATTTCTTTATAGCAGTGTGAAAACGGACTAATGCAGTAGCATAAGAAAAAGGGCTGAGGCATATCCATTACACCATCTAAAGGTAAAGTTCTCCCCCAGAACTGTGTTCAGATTTCTTTTTTCGTTTCCTTTATTCCTGGTTGTTTTCTCTTTGGTCTCTAGACCCTGTAATATTTCACTGTGACTTCTATCAGTGCGTTTGCAATGAAATTTTATTACAACCAGAGCAGAATGTCTCCTGCCATTTGCTTCAGGAGAATTCGATTAATCATTTATTCTAAAACCAAAACTGAACCTGAAACAGTGAGGACGTAGGGTAGGGATTTGGAATGAGAAGTGGCCATCATTAAGGCCTGTGGCAGAATTGCTTCATGAAGTACACAAAATGTTTTTATTTTTATTTTATTGTATTTTTTTTTTTTACTTTGAGTTCTGATACACGTACGGAACGTGCAGGTTTGTTACATAGGTATACATGTGCTATGGTGGTTTGCTGCACCTATCAACCCATTATCTAGATTTTAAGCCCCACATGCATTAGGTATTTGTCCTAATGTTATCCCTCCCTTTATCCCCCAGCCCCCGACAGGCCCCAGTGTGTGATTTTCCCCTCCCTGTGTCCACATGTTCTCATTGTTCAACTCCCACTTACACGTGCGGTATTTGGTTTTCTGTTCCTGTGTTAGTTTGCTGAGGAGGATGGTTTCCAGCTTCATCTATGTCCCCACAAAGGACGTGAACTCATCCCAGAATGTTTCTTAAAGAGCAGCCTCAGAAATCAGAGAATTAGAGAAATTTAGGAGTGGGAAGGAAAAGGAATTCTCCCCAGGTACCAAATGAGAAGGGCAGAGCACACTGGACCTGGAGCCATGTTTCCCACACTCAGTGCTAAATCCTGGGTCCGGCAAAAGCAGTGGAGGAGACCTCAGGCAGAAGGTTGAAGAATGACTTAATTATAGTAAGTGATCAGCTATAATCTGGGGACAGAACAAATGAAAACAGTTTGAAGACAGAGCATGAAGGTTTCAGGTTAGAGATGCGTTTCAAGGCAAAGTGTGGGTCATTAGAGAGATTGTAGAAACACATCTAACTCAGTCTCTATTGGCCTCCCCCGTTTTCTGAACTGCTATAGCACTTTCTATATGTATTGCTCTTTTTAATCATATATTCAATTTTGTCTGGCACTTAAATATTTTCGGTATGTGTTTCTCCTACTGTCATATAAAATTGGCTCATGGCCTGGAAGAGTTATGTAATTTTTTGGACAGAGCTCAGTACCCAATCATCCATTCCATCCTTGCTAAACCCTTGTGAAGTAAGCAGAGCAGGTATTTTTATTTCCAATTTTTGGATAAAAATATATATACTGAATTGAGCCAAGTGGCCAGTAAAGAGAGAGGAGGCCTTGACCAGGTCCTGGCTGCCCTAAACAAATGCTGCGTCTTCTAGTCCATGCTGCTGATCTCTTGACAAGCTTGGAGTGAATGCTTGCTGGGAATAGAATGGATCAATGCAATGAAATTCCTACATAATACAGATTTGATGAGTGAAGACGAATTAGTTTTTTTGCTAACCCTATCAGTCTTTAATATTTCATTTGTGATCTGAGATTTAAATATGTAATTTTTAAAAGCATGCCTATTTTCTTGAGGACATCTGCCATCATTTCCTCAATTTTTAGCTCTCTTTAAAGTTCTGAAGATGTTAATTAAATATATATAATACAGAGAATAAAAATAAGAACTTAATCTGGCCCTATAAAATTAGAGCTGGAAACGTTTTGTTGAGTTGATATAGTTGCCAATGAATTATTGCTCCCAGTGGAATTCTTAAAAATTCCTTTTTAAAAATTTTAAAGTGCAATTTTAAATACCTTAGTAAATTTGCTTGTACCTCTTCCCCAGAGAGATTATAATTTAATGTAATAGCATACCCTCTCATGACATTCTTGGGCAAAGAATATGAATGTTCTTTTTAAATATAATCGCTGTACTTTTCAATATGAACTTTAATACTACCTCATACATTTCTTTCCCTCTAGATTTTTTTTTTTCTTTCAGATCCACTGCATGGTCATTTCTTCAATAACATGTATTTTTGTCATTGCCACTTTTTATTTCTTTTCTCTTAATCACTTTTGATCTTCCTTTCTTGATTCTCATCTCTGTTGTCTACCTGCTGTTGGTATCTAGACACTTCATACTGAATTCAGATTTTTCTGGCAGGTTATTCTGAGAGCTTTGCTATTTCCATAGAAACCCAACTTCAAACCAAACTTGGCTCCCAATTTTTTAATTGTTATATCCTATGAAAGTCTGTTCTAATTTTATTTTCATTGGCATTCCAATTTACAACAAATATACCTGGATCAACCACATTATTCCAAGGTGAAACTACATGTGGCTGATGGCAGAGAAAAGAATAAAAGAAGAGGCTCCAGTTATAAGGAAAAAAGAAGACATATGCAGAAATAATTTCTGAATTTCAAATGGTGTTTTTTTTTTTTTTTTTTTTTTTTTTAGACAGTCTCTCTTTGTTGCCCAGGCAGGAGTGCAGTGGTGTGATCTTGGCTTACAGCAGCTTCTGCCTCCCAAATTCAAGCCATTCTTCCACCTCGGCCTCCTGAGCAGCTGGGACAATGGGCATGCATCACTACACCTGGCTAATTTTTGTACTTTTTGTAGAGACAGGATCTCACCATGTTAACCAGGCTGGTCTTGAACTCCTGACCTCAAGTGATCCACCCACTTGGACCTCCCGAAGTGCTGGGATTACAAACGTGAGCCACTGCACCCAGCCAAATGGTGTAATCTTTTAAGTAATATTACGTACAATCCAGTGTCAGTGTAATAGTAGAATTATGATGTGTAGTCTAGGGAAATGGGGCTGAACTTGACGTGAATGCTATTTTGTTATTATTTCTAGGCATAATTTGAAGGCAATGAAGTTTGTCACCCTATGGTTTGATTCCATTTTCACAGGCTTTCTTTTTCCATCCCATTCCGCGAACTCCTTCATATGTCCTTTGTTCTCACCCTGAAACCTGCTTTTGACAGGACATCTGTGAAGAGGACCCTGCTAATGAAACCTCTCTAATTTATGTATAGTCAGTGATAGTGTGCCATCTCATTCTTCTCAGGGTCGTGAAGCAGCAACGTGCTTGGAGGCTTATTACAGGAAGAGTACACATGAAAACAGATTAAAAATGTAGAAGGAAATATTTAGGTTATAGACAAAGTGCACTTCAAGGCAACAAATTTGGGTAATACTATGGATATTACTCTAGTGGATATTTAAAGCTGAAGCTGCAGATCTCACCGAAGCTCCGAGTGAGTGGCTTCCCTGCAGACGTGGTGGTCATGGTGTTTATTCTCAGTGGCCATTAATTTACATTACATAGTCATTTGCCTGAAGATTTTCTGTGATATCATTTTCTAGAAGTGTTATCAGTTTTTGTTTCACATTTATGTCTATTATCCATTTTGAGTTAATTTTTTGTGAATGGTGTCCAATCTTTTGGCTTTCCTGGGCCACATTGAAAGAAGAAGTATTGCCTTGGGCCACACATAAAATACACTAACACTAAAGATAACTGATGAGCTAAAAAACGAAAAACCTCTTAACTTTTTTTTTTTTTTTGAGACGGAGTCTCGCTCTGTGGCCCAGGCTGGAGTGCAGTGGCGCCATCTCGGCTCACTGTAACATCCGCCTCCCGGGTTCAAGGGATTCTCCTGCCTCAGCCTCCTGAGTAGCTGGGATTACAGGTGCCTGCCACCACGCCTGGCTAATTTTTGTATTTTCAGTAGAGACCGGGTTTCACCATGTTGGTCAGGCTGGTCTCGAACTCCTGACCTCGTGATCCACCCCCTCCCTTAGTCTCCCAAAGTTCTGGGATTACAGGCATGAGCCACCGTGCCCTGCTATAAAAATCTTTTAATGTTTTAAGAAAGTTTATGAATTTGTGTTGGGCCACATTCAAAGCTGTCCTGGGCTGCATGCAGCCTGCAGGCCATGGGTCGAACAAGCTTGATGTAAGGTCAGTGTCTTGATTCGTTTTTTTGAATGTGGATGTCCAGGTGTTCTGGTGTCATTTGTTGAAACGACCAAACTTCCTCCATTAAATTGCATTTGTTCCTTTGTGAAGGATCAGTTGTGTGGGTGTATTTCGGGGCTCTCTCTTCTGTTCCATTAATCTAGTTGTCTACTCTTTTACCAATACCACACTGTCTTGATCACTGTAGTTTACAGTAAGTCTTTAACTCAGTCCTAAATATTGTTCTTCTTCAATACTGTGTTGGATATTCTGGGACTCTTGCTTTTCTATATAAACTTTAGAATCAGTCTGTTGATAGCCACAAAACAACTTGCTTGGATTTTTATAGGAATTGCATTAAATCTATCAATTAATATGGGAGGAACTGATGTCTTAACAATATTGAATATTTCTATTCATGAATATGGGATATCTTTTCATTTATTTAGCTCCTCTTTGACTACTTTCATCACAATTTATAGTTTTCTTCATTTAGATCTCATAAATATTTTGTTAGATTTATACTGAAGTATTTTTTGTCTGGTGTTGGTAAATAGTATTGTGGCTTTAATTTCAAATTCCAACTTTTCAGTGTTGGTATACAGAAAATAATATATTTGATTTTTTTTTTGGTGTGTATATATATATATATATTTTGCACTACCGTGCCAGGCTAATTTTTGTATTTTTGGTAGAGATGGGGTTTCACCATGTTGGTCAGGCTGGTCTCAGACTCCTGACTTCAGGTGATCCACCCACCTCAGCCTCACAAAGTGCTGTGATTACAGGCATGAGCTACCATGCACAGCTTGATTTTTGTATATTAATCTTGAATTCTGAAACCTTGCTGTAATCATTTATTAGTTCCATGAGGCTATTTTTGTTGTTTTTGTTTTACATTCTTTGAGATTTTCTATTGAGAAAATTGTTTCATCTGTGAGCAAAACTATTTTATTTCTTTTTTCCTAACCTGAATATATTTTAATTCATTTTCTTGTCTTATTGCATTAGCTAGGATTTCCAGTATGATGTTAAAAAGGAGTAGTGAGCAGGGTCATTCTCACCTTGTTCTTATCTTAGTAGGAAAGTGTTTAGTTTTATTGCAAGGTTTTTAGCAGATAAAATTAATTAAGATTTATTGTAAGCATTCAACTGTGCTAAGTGTTCTGGGTGATACATATTTTAGTCCTATTCTTAAATCATTTACACTTTGGCAAAAATAAAAATAAATAAACGAAACAGAGAATATAACAACACATGCAATGATATATTCTCCCTGCCCCTGCTGATACTCTTTGCTAAAACCCTATCATACTCTGATGGCAGTTATCAAAACCCCTTTGCTTTGCTCAAGCTGCCTGCTCCTTTTGCCCCATAATCCATGAGTCTCATCACCTCAATACTTCTAAGATTTTTAACTTAATTCCTTTATCAGGTGTATCCCAAATGTTGCTGGCTTTTCTCATCTCTATTTCAGATTTCCTTTTTTTTTCCTTCTGTATCCTAATTCTCTTTCTACTCACTTTCTTCTCTCTCATCTTAGAGGAAATAATCCTCTTTTCCACCTATATTTTCTTTAAGAAGTGTACTTCATTCTCAGAATCTTTATCCACCAATTATTCTCTTTTGTACTTTCGTTTTCCCCATTATATCATTCCTCCCCTATAAAAAACAGAAAAACCTTTTCCCGACTTTAGTTTTTATATTGTTCAATATAACAAGCTTTCTTCAATGTCCACCTCCACAAAACATTTGGCTATTCTTTTCTCACTGCAGCCACTTCACTTATTCATAATTTGTCCCTTGATAACTAATTTTTTATCCTATGACTCTACGAAAATCACTTATCAAATTGCACCTTTCCTTCCCCAAAGCAAGCCAGTCTCATTGTCTTTGAAATTCTGTAAATTTGACATTACTAGATGTACTTTGATTCCAACATTCTCCTGGATAGCTTTCCTTTTTAAGGTTTTTATCAAAATACATTTTTATGGTTCTCCTTCACTTTTATTGTTTCCCGTGGCTTTCTTTTTCCTTATTCTTAACGTAGGTTTTTGCAAAATTCTGGCTTTCAGCTGCTCTTTGCTCTCCATCTCAACCTTCTTCCTTGACCTCGGGATGGCTTTCAGGCAGAAGACTTTAGTCATCTTCCCTCTGTAGACAATTTTTTTTTGTACTTTTAGCAGAGACAGGGTTTCACCATGTTGGCCAGGCTGGTCTCGAATGCCTGACCTCGGGTGATCCGCCCTCCTCAGCCTCCCAAAGTGCTGAGATTACAGGCATGCGCCAGCACGATCAGCCCAAAGTACTTTGACGTTTTTTAAATGCACATTCCCAGCTCTGGGCTCTTGGACCTCAAGGTGTGCATTTCATGGTCTTTTTGAAATCCACACAGTGTGACTGCTTGTACCCTAAGACTCACCACAGCCACAGCCACATTTTTCCTTCAGGGTCTCCTCCTCATCTTCCCACCCCCAATTTTCTTGTTCCTTCTCATGGTTCCTCCATTCCCTAGAATACAGGCTTAAGACTTTTATTCACCTTTGAATTCATTCTTCCCAGTGACTTGCTGCCGTGAAATACTTCAGAACCTCTAATATCCCTGCAGCCTTCAAACTGAAGGTAGTTTGTCTCTGATCTTTAAAACGTCTCAATACTAGTATTGCACTCCAAATGAATTTTTCAGTAGTTTTGAAATAGAGATCTCCATTGTTATGTTACAAACTACTCTAAAATATGCACAGATTCTTAATCCTTTTTTATAATTTCAGTGTTAATTACCGAAAGCATATGGCAGGTAATCAAAAAATATTTGCTAAATTAAATGGAATTAAATGGCCTTTGATTTCCTTTTCTTAATCATTTCCTTTTGTAACTGGAATCTCGTATTAAAAGAAGAGAGCAAAATTTTTGCATTTTATCAGATTTTATATTCTCTCAAGTCTTAATTAAGGAAGCAAAATATCTTGTAATCAATTAGGAAATTAACAAAAGCTGGCAACTTGCCACTATATTTAGCAGTTTGAACTATAAGACCAAAATTAAATTTAAAATAAAGGAAAAAGAAACAGCCCTACTATTATTAAAGCCTAAACAATGTGTTAGGGACCTAATTTAATCATGTAGGTATTGTAGTGTTGCTCTGGTTGAAAAGGAAGTTTTACTTGACGTTTCCTCGTTTAGTCTCGCCTGACTTTTGGCACAGATGCCTTTGGAGCTGAGCATTTTCATGCTTGTTTTCAGTGCAGTCCGATTATTGCTGAAGTAATTAAGTATACAAAGTATGACTTCCTATTTCTTTGTGTTGGGAATAATGGATATGCTAATTACCCTGATCTAGTCACTGTGTATGATATGCATCGAAACAGCACTGTGGACCCCAATAATGTGTGCAATGATTATGTGTCAATTAAAACGTTTTGAAAGTAATGTGTTTTTAAAAGTATAGCATTACAGTTTTTGCTCTGTGTTATCATTGGATAAAACATCGAGATTTACAAAAACCTGTGATGGCCTAGTGTCGCGTCCAAACATTCTGGAAAACACATTGCCCAGGGTGCCAGCTCTGCCTGGGCAACCTGAGGACCTGTCACAGTGTCTTTGTGGGGTCATCAGCTCAGACCTGGCCATGCATTCTTGTCCAATGGCCAAGAAAAGCTACCCAGAACCGCAAATGCCCAACGCTGGCTTCTGGGGTGCCAGGCCCCTGCTGAGAGAGGAGCCCTTGGGAACAAAGTTTTCCAAAAATGAGCTACCTGTGAAGAGGCCCTCGATGGCTCCCACATCCGAGTTCCAAACTGGCAGCTGTCAAGCCAGGCTCAGATGTGGGTTTTGGTCTCAAATTGTTGCTCCAAGACACTTTTCATATCGTTGTCCCGAGCAGAATTTTATTGTATTTCACCGTTATTTACTTATTTATATAGTCATCTTTCTTTTAGGGAAATTAGAAGCCAAGTTCCTGGTTGAGATGGAGGATTAGTAGGATGGAGATTTGAATGAGGGAATGGAAAAGCCTCTTTGAAGTGCTGTGGAGAAGCGGAAGCTGTCCTTGGGTGCTGGGGGCCAGCTGTGCTGGCGGTGCTGGGAGTTCGGCTGAGCGGAGAAGGAATTGATTGTGGGAAAGCCAGTGGTCTGGGCCACATCAATCTTCCTATAAGAACAAGCAAAACAGAACAGTCATTGGATTTGCTTAGGTCTGGGGCTTCTGTGTAGAGGTAAATGTATACGACATTCACAGGGAAGTATTTCCTTTCTTCCTATTTTCCCATCCCACTAGTAGAAGTTATTTAACCCAAGGTACAGTGCTACTGGGGGGTCTGCAGAGGAACGTCATCTCTGTGTCCTGGTAACATTTTTAAAAAGGAGGGAGTATAAATGTCATATCTTTCCTTGTGACCCCCATGTAAAGCCATGTAACTATGATTGTTATTTTTTATATAACTCTGAGCATAAAATCATTTAATTTCTTGGGTTTTATGACATGAACAAACAGTACTCAAAATTCCCAGGCAGAATTTTAAACATAAGCTGGATACCAACATTTAAAAAATCATGAAATTTCACATAAAACTATGGATTTCTGGCTTCTTTTGAGAAACTTGTGTATCTGGCACACACACTTACTGGGTGGCTGCGTGTGGAGAGTGTTTAACCCCTCTTCACTGGGCTGTCACTCACAGCCATCCTCATCACTGAGCTGAGAACAAGCTCTCTCCCTCTTCATCGCACACACCATCCACCTAAACCTATTGTCTGCATGTTCCCATTGGTACCAAGGATTGCAACCCCTAGTTTATGTCCTAGGAATCCCCTGGGGGTTACCACGATGTCTCAAGTAAAGTCTCAGTAATCAGAAGGATGGGTTTGTTTTTAGGGTGAGAAAAAACAATTTAATGGGGTAAACCAACTGCTGCTCAGCTGGAAGAGACACCACTTATGTGTCTGTGTGACTCAAAATTCAACAAATAGTTCTTATGCACAGCACATATTTACCACCAGATTGTCTCAGTTTGATATTCTTTATCTTCAAAAATATTGCAAACAGACAGTCTGTCATCCCTGGGGAATAAAGATGAATCAGGTGGGGTTTCTGACTTTACTTTCATCAGATTCACTAGAGACGATTTTGCCTCAGAACCCTTGCTCCTGGACCGTGGAAGGCCTGTTAGATTTTAGGAAAATTCTGCTTATTTCTTTGTGGGTCATTTGTGTTTCCCTCACCTGCAAAGCAGGAGCACGTGTCTTACCAAGTGGTAGTAAGGATTGAAGGTCATATATATGTGAAGAGTCACACAGAGTAAGAGCCAAAGAAAAAAATGGTTATTTCTGTCCCTCCTGAATATTATTGTTGAGATAATTCCTGGAAAGCAGGTAATGGTTCTTTATGGGAGGGGGCACTAATACATACATTTAGATCACCTCAAATTATTTTGAAATCTAAACACAGTGAGTAAAAGAGCACCGGTGTACAAACACATGAATTTAGAAAATATGTAGATAAAGACGGTTTCACGGGGGACTGGGTTTAGGAAGATTATGGTAAAAGCGAATCAAGTGACAGCACACATGAGCCACGGGGTGGGGGCCTGAGTGTCCCGGAGCCTCCTGGATGTGAGCTGCATCCTCTTCCCGGAATCTGGGCCATGGAATGTGTCCTCGGAAAGACTGTTGAATGAGAAGGTTGAAGGGTAGCTGGGAGTGGGGGTCAGAGAACACATGGAAATGAAGATCTCAGTGAAAAGTGTCTTTCTTCACATTCGTTTTTTAAGGCTGACCTTGATTATCTTCTAGAGATATTGGCTAAAACCTCGTGATGGAAAAATATGGAATTCTTCTTACACTGGTTGCTGTACTATTACAAATATCCTTCAAGGTAACCCTTTTGTATTTCAACTCCCTCTCATTCCAATTTATAGAACTGGACAGTGATAGATGGGATGGTGGAGCGACTGTGAAAGTCTCTAATCCTGCAAGCGTCTCGATATCCAAAGGGACAGGCTGGGCCCGATGGCGTGTCACGTTCCCACGCCTCCACTCCTCCGAATGCTGCTGAGGTGCACGTCAATAACTCAATTACAAAGTCTTTGGTCCTTGCTGTCTGTGAGGTCCACATTTTAGGAAAAGCACATCTACTTTTGATATGTTTTTCAGAGTTAGTTCTTTGAAAGTTGGTTGTGGGGAGTAGGACTGAAGGAGATGCCTCCACTGGGGCCCTGTTAAATAAGATCAAAGGCTCTGGGTCTGGACCGTGGTGCCCCTCCTGCAGCTGACCTAAGAGCACCAAATTCAACCTCCCAGGGCCTGCCTTAAGCTCCTGGAAGTCTCTGAGTCACCAGATGTGATATCGTGAGTCTGGTCCCCGGGACCATGTCCCTCACATGCAGCAGTGTCCGGAAAAAGAGCTTTGGGGACTGCCCGGCCTGTGTTCACGTTTTGGATCTGTGACTGTGGATGGCTTTGGTTATTTTAACTCTTTTGTGAAATGTTTAACTTTCCTTCTAAAAAGTGAACTCCTCGAAGGAAGGGGCCCATTTTTTGAATCTTTAAAGCTTTAGCTAACACAATAAATGGATGGGTTCCTGAACGATGGAGGAGTGAGCCGGGTATGGGGAGGCTGACCCTTATCATTCCCGGCAGCCTACTGTGCAGCTGGTCATTGTGGGGACGCAGGACTCACATGCAGTCTCACTCACCTTTACACAGACATCGTAATGCTGGCAACACCACATCTTTTACAAACCGGATTTGGTTTTAGACGGAATCAAGAACTTGCCAATAAAAGAGGTAAAGGAAATGAAATTCAAGCCCGTGAATGTCTTGGGGGCTGGTGTTTTAGAAATGGCTGATCACGCCCAACACACAGTGACCCCTATGCCTTTCAATCATCAAAGGTGAGAGAGTCTGAAAAGATCCCCAGGTTCTTGGAGGAAAATAAAAATGCTACAAGAACAACCTAGACTGGAGCCTACAGATTAAGGTAAATTGGGGCACCTGGCCCAGTCCCAGTTGGTAAGATGAAGAAGAGAGAAGACAGGTGCTGATAGCCAGATAACCCTACTGTGAATCCACCCCAGTCAAAATAACACCAGCTTTCAATGCCTCGTCCACAGGGAGAAAGTATAGCTCTTCCTTTAGTTTGGTTTGTTATATCTGCTTTTATCTTGTCCTGTAGCAGGAATAGCATTTGTGGTTTTGCGGTAATATATTTACAATAAATGGCTCATGCCATTTTCAAATGTCTCCGCATCACAGTGACATTTAATCACCTGAAAATGACATTTATTGCTTTGTTGGGTCCAAAGTCATGAGCCTCACCCTGTTCTATTCTATGGAGTTGTCGTTTTCGTGAAGGGTTCTGCCTTTTCTCCTCTATTGGAAATGTTTATTTTACTTCCCAGCAATAGGCAGGGAAGATCTCACTCACAGGCTTATTTTAAGTTGCTTATTACTGTGTGTTCTGAAAGTTGTTTCCTTCCTCTTCCATGGGGCCAGCACCCACGCAGCAACCTTTCGCTGTTTATAGCAAGTGAGGGCACATGTACTTTTTGGAATCAAACCTTTTGGAGTAAGTTTGGTTTGCTCTTGAGGCAAATTTCAAGCTGAATTTTTGTTTTCTTTTTTTCTGATGGGGACGGAGTCTTGCTCTATCGCCAGGCTGGAGTGCAATGACGTAATCTCTGCTCACCGGAACCTCTGCTTCCCAGGTTCAAGCGATTCTCCTGCCTGAAGGAGATTCCAGGTGAAGAGGCAAGATGACATGTGCACGCCACCACGCCCAGCTAATTTTTGTGTTTTTAGTAGAAATGGGGTTTCATCATGTTGGCCAGGATGGTCTTGATCTCTTGACCTCATGGTCTGCCTGCCTCGGCCTCCCAAAGTGTTGGGATTACAGGTGTAAGCCACCACGCCCAGCCTCAAGCTGAATTTTTTAAATGACATGTATGTGAAAGCTACTTATTCATGTTGACAGTGAACACTTTGCTGAAGAAAGACATTCATCTGGTACCTCGTATGATCAACGCCACAACGCAAATGGTCATTTGGTCATAGAAGAAAAATTTCAAAAGTGAATCTTAAAACACCGCTGCCTGGATACAACCTTAGCAGAGTAATTCCACTGTAAAACACACTTATCTCAGATGCACGAAATCAAGTAATTGTTACTCAAACCGATGCAGCTATGACCTGTAATGATGTGTGGTGCACAGATCATGAGATTGTTGTCATTGGCATCAAAATTATAAACATTTGTCTAAAACATTCTGAGTTGATAAATCGCTTGCTTTACTTCATCGCAGAAGTATTTGTTTATGTTATTAATAATCGCTTACTAATAAGCTGAACTTCTCCCTGCTTGGGATGGGAGGCCTGTGTGACAGAGTCAGATGCCTGAGCATGTCTCTGACTTTCCTTAAATGATCTGTGTGGTGAAGAGGGCTGCTGGGGACCAGTGCAGATCCCACTGCACTAAGCCTGCTTGCTGATTTTACCCAACAGTTCTCCTGGAGACCTGCTCAATGTACCCTGAAAGCCATTTAGTTCAGTGCCTGGGGGAGGAAAGTGGTCTTTATTCCCCAGCTTATCCTTTGGGTACCTTATCCTCTCGTTTTAGATTCACCCTCATCTTCACCAGCACACCTGCCCCACACTTTGCCCTTCAGCTTCCCCAAGTTCGTGTGCAGTGAAGTTGCTCCCTTCATCTTCTCAGAACCTGGACCCAGGGATTCCCGTCGTAAGTTTCTAGGAAAGGAAGATCAGGGCACAGCACTGACATCCGGGATGGCTTTGTGTGTCACCTGTGACCGTGAGAAATCATCAAGAGTCCTTCGGAGCCACCCTCAGTTGGTAGCTCATGGGCTATGAATCTGGAAATTAAGGAAAAATGTTAGAACAAAAATAACAAAACATATGATCCTGGTGAAAATATCGAGCTTCCCAGAGGTTAAAAACAGCGTCATTGCCACTGTGGTGAGAGAGTTGTGAGGAGTGATGCCGATCGATGTGGCCAATATTGGCATTGATTCCCAAGTGTCTGAGGCAGTTACTAGCGAAGAATCAGTTTATTCAGGTGGCCCTGTGACTTGAAGCTGGATAAGGGGCCTTTGTGTGGGGCGAGAAGCAGCAGCTAAGGCCCCCGCTGAGCACTCCATATCTGCCACCTTGTTTAATCCTCAAAACAACCCACCTTACGGATAGGCAAATGGAGAATGGCATCATTTGCCCAGCATAGCTCGGAAACTGTGTAGGAGAGCCAGGCATGAAACCCAGGCATGACTTTAGAATGTGCTTCTCTTAACTACGCTCCTTCACCTGGAGTGGCGGCTGAGAAGGCTCGAACGTGGCTGCTGTTAGCTAGAGAGACAGACCCTCTGGAAAGGAGCTCACGATGTCACGTAATTATAAAACTAACAAAACTTGACAGTGTTACTCATTTAATTCCCCAGTTTTTTGAAATGCATGCTCTTGCTATTCCCCATTCTATAGATGTGAAAACCCAGGGAAGTAAATTAATCAAAGCCGCGATGGGAGAGGTTCCTGCTCTGTGTGCTTGTGTGCTATGGACAGTAAGACATGCACCGTTTCCATTTTTCCAGAGAACTTCATTGGACAGAGTGGTTCGATGATCACCAACCCCACCTCTTCTTCCTTCTGAGCCCAAAGCAGTATTCCAAGGACCTCTTACAGTTAGGCATGACATAGGACTGAGGCCCTGTCTGCTTGATGTAGGGAGAAGGAATGTGTACCACTTCCAGGTTTGGGCCAACAAAACCCCCATGAGAAATGCCACAGACACTATCCTGATCGGCTACTTTGGTGTAGTAGAGTTTGGTGAGTTGACAGCCACAGGTGGACGATGTAGAGGAAAACAGGGAAAAAGCCTGGGTCCCTGAATCACAGCCTGGAGGGAAGCATGCTGTTAATTAAGAGCCCTTGCTTCAGACATGATATGAACAAGAAGTACATTCCACAATCAGGATCTAGTGAGATTTTGGAGTTTATTTATTATTGTGGCCATCTTCCTTTAACTAACACAGCTATACAGTTGTGATTTAAACATAAGATATCTAGACGCAGGCTTGTTCCCAACCACCTCACTGAAATCAGCAAAACAGAACAAACAGTGCAGTCATGAGCTGGGTGAAAAAGAGAGACTGTAACTAGCAGACTACTGTAAAATCAAAGCATTATATTTTCTTTCAAGATTAGAAAACTTGTCATTAATAAAATAACAATAATGATTTATTCACAGTTTTAATTCTGTGTGCTGAGAACTGAGCTTGACTGCGTTTGATCTCCCTAACACCCTTTATAGTAAGTACCACGCTATCCCAGCGTTACGGATGAGGACACCAGTGCTCGGCAAGGTTAGGTAGATAGGCCATGGTAATAAACTAATAGAATAAAGAGCCATTTGTAAAACCCCGATGCATTGATGGCAAATAATGTGCATACACTCAGGGACTTTCGGGGATATTTGTTTTCTTTTTCTTTTTTTCTTTTCTTTCTTTTTTATTGAGATGGAATCTTGCTCTGTCGCCCAGACAGGAATGTAGTGGCACGATTTCAGCTCACTGCAAACTCCGCCTCCTGAGTTCAAACAATTCTCCTGCCTCAGCCTCCTGAGTAGCTGGGATTACAGGTGCACGCCACCATGCTCAGCTAATTTTTGTGTTTTTAGTAGAGAAGGGATTTCACTATATTGGCCAGGCTGTCCTGGAACTCCTGACCTTGTGATCCACCTGCCTTGGCTTCCGAAAGTGCTGGGATTACAGGCGTGAGCCACCGCACCCGGCCTGGGGGACATTTCTGATCACAGCTGCTACCAGCCCCAGGCCAGGAATCACTTAGCATAGAATGGGCCAGGAGAGAACTCTGAGAAAGCGGGATCCACTCCAGAGTGTGACTAAAGAGAAAGTAGTCTGTAGCCAGGAAAGGCCTTGCCTGGGGAAGTCAGATGTGTGAGTGTTTGTGCACATCCTTGTGTGTGCCTGGGGAAGTCAGATGTGTGAGTGTTCCTGCAGGTGCTTGTGTGTGCCTGAGGAAGTCAGATGTGTGTGTGATTGTGCACATCCTTGTGTGTGCCTGGGGAAGTCAGATGTGTGAGTGTTCGTGCAGGTGCTTGCGTGTGCCTGAGGAAGTCAGATGTGTGAGTGTTTGTGCACATCCTTGTGTGTGCCTGGGGAAGTCAGATGTGTGAGAGTTTGTGCACATCCTTGTGTGTGCCTGGGGCTGTCAGATGTGTGAGTGTTCGTGCAGGTGCTTGCGTGTGCCTGAGGAAGTCAGATGTGTGTGTTCGTGCAGGTGCTTGCGTGTGCCTGAGGAAGTCAGATGTGTGAGTGTTTGTGCACATCCTTGTGTGTGCCTGGGGAAGTCGGATGTGTGAGTGTTCGTGCACGTGCTTGTGTGTGTGCACGTGGGTCCGTGTGAACAGTTATTGGGCAAATCTGTGAAAAATCTGTCCATAGTGCTGTTTAGTTTTTCAACTAATTTATTTTCTGAAGCTGTCATCTAAAAAGCAAAAGAAAGCAAAACAAAAACAAAAAGAAAACTTCTTCGAGGATTGAAAGCCATGCATTCCCAAACTAAATTTATGAAAATTCCCCGAATAGGACATTAATAGAGTCTGCTGCACAGCTACCATCTTGGTAGGAATAGGAACTAAACTCCTAATTGAAGAGGAAATGTGTTTGCTTTGGATATTTCTAAATGAAATATATCATATGGCTTAGGCTATGTGCTAAGAAGGCAGGGAGCTTAACCTAAATCTCCCTTGTCCACATGGCACTCACAGGTTAGTGAAGCACACGCTTTATAT